>NC_090891.1:35991867-35995966 GCF_036669925.1 Montipora capricornis | reverse complement strand
GAAAAGCATTGTTATTCGCTAAAAATTCTTTTTACCAACATTTATGGCCGATCATCCAAACAAAATAACAACGTGATGCCCAAGTAGTCAGTCTTCATGCGATTGTGACCATGATATGAGACAGTTAGACAATGAGACACGCCTCGTGATGTTCAGCCCCTGTTGCCCATTAGATGGAAGTGCCACGCGCGGCACATCCTCTGTGCCTATCCTAACCTAAGCTCGAGGCACTGTATCCCCCCACATTGAACATTCGCATTTATTGTCTAACTCTTACATAGCGATTTTAGCCAAGCCATGCGAGCCTTGAAGCTAGAAGCGAGCATCTCCCATTCTAAGCCTTAGGTCACGGTATTTTCCCCCGGGTTATTTATCTCGAACATTAGAGTTAACCAGTCCCCCAGGGCTTGAGCGCTGCGATCCAATCGCAAACCAGTGGCTGGGTCAACGCCCGACATCTACGCCCTGTAAATAATAAAAAAGCCAGGTGATCTCGATGAAGCACTAAACGTTGCATCCCGTGATAATGATCGCGCTGCATAAACGTTCACATTGGCATACATAGTGGGTTGTGGACGCAACGGTGACCAAAACCAATTTTTTTTTTGCCCGCTGAGATGAGCGATTCACTTACCCAGCGTTTCAGCGCGTGCGCTCTTCTTTATTTTGCCTTCTGAGCAAATAGGCGAGAAAACGATAGCCAAAAAAACAGAATTGGTTTAGAATCCCAACGGTTAATTGAACCAAAGCTCCCCCCCCCCAGTTTGCTAGACAGATAATAGATAAGTGGGGAGCGAGCTTTTTTAGAAGAGCAAGAGAAACCAGCAGCATTCTCCAGGCAATAGACCTTATCCGTAGTCTCACGATTGGACTTAGGAAGCGAACATCCCGATGAATGGCTCATGCGGCCCAACAAGGGGGCAGGAATAATTTGCCCTACACTTTGCAAAAGATTACCCCCCCACCACCACGCATCAGCCTCGTATTCGATGTCGTTTCCAGCTATGGAACCGTGGCAGAAATACGAATATGTTTTATTTTTTTTAGTCATCTCTCCTACTTTTTTTTTTTTTTTTTTTTTTAGGGAAACGAATAAAAGAACAAGTATTGATAATGTATGAGCTATTTTCTAGAGCGAGTTTCATTCGAGTGTCCAGAAAACCAATAAGGTAATTACTTTGCGTCAATCGAAAAGGACGCGAGACAATCCAGTAAACCAATCAAAACTCGCAACAGTAAACGTACACGTAGCCGACACAAAGCGCGGCGAAAATGTGCACGCACGAGCCACGATTAGACGTCTTTTGGTTTCTTTCTATGCATTCGCCCGTGAAAAAAGTGGCGCTTTGCAGCGAACTCTTGACACCAATCACTGCAGTGCAAGTAATGCATAACCAAAGCAATTCGCTAATTTTGACACTCAATTGAAACCAGCACCAGCTCAATGTTGAGACTTTTTAGGCATCAAGCAGTAAACAAAAGTTAAGCAAGCAGGCAAATAATAACTGAGTAAGCGCCTTCGTGAAGAACCTGTTATACTGATCCAAACCGAAAAAAAATGATGAAATTTAGCAGTGAATAGTATAGTCAGAACGAATTCCTAAATCATAAGCCTTCTGCGCGCGAGAATCCTTTTATTTTGACCTTACAAAACGGTAGTTATTTATTTATTTATTAATTTATTTATTTATTTATTTATTGGGATATAAATCTTAGGCTGAGGCCCCCGCACCAGAACACTCCTCCGGATAGTGATGTACTGGCAATCAGACCAAACAATGGATCCTCCTGCTTACAGTGGAATATTTTTTTTTCAAGATCTAGGGGAGGGCGACGCCTTTGTTTTATTATCCACGCCCGACTTTTTCTGGCCTGTCTTTTAAATTTGCGCTGACGCTGAATTGATATCTTGTTTTTTAATTGTAGATGTCAAGATCAACCTAATACCGGCCGCACCCGTTTAAACTGGCATGAAAATCATGAGGTAGCCTTGATAAGCTTAGCAGGCGCCTTGAACGGAACTCCAAAATAAATTTCTTCGAAGGCAACTGGTACAACTGAACAAATCATAGTTCAGGGGCAAGTATATGATATAACTTTTACAGTAATCATTTGGAATTTAACTTTTCATGTCAGCAAGAGCCGTCGATATATACTGTGCCTCTTTCCACAAACCTTGATGATAGCCGGACGACTATGCGATATGAGATGGACTCAAGAAAGCGAAAATGCGCACTATAGGCCGTACAAGAGTGCACCAGTACAAAGTAGTAGTTCAATTAAATTTCTATTTACTCTCTGACTGACGACCAGATTAGCACCACAATGCTGTCCGAAGTGATTCCCATCTTTTTTTTTGTATCCTGCAACACGAGGAAACGATTTTCAGGAAAAGTTGTGGATCGACAAAATTGCCGGGGTGAGTTTGGCCATGTTATGGCCTCAGTACTATGCTTCAAGACGAAAGTAATAAACAAGAAAATATGATAATAGCCTGTCTCAGAGAAACGCACGTGACCTGAACAACGTCATCTTTGTTTCTTTCTTTTATACAGTTATTATCGTAGCTTAATGACGGCAAACGCTGTAACCAACTCGAGCTTTGAGACTGTTGCGGCCAGGCTCCGAGGGATTTGCCCGCCGTAAAGGCAGCAGGTCCTTAGGAATTCTGCTTATAACTCTGAATTTTCGAATTACTTTTTTGAAATGATTTTTGATTTTAAAACACTGTTTTTTTGTAGAACTTGATGGTGCGAGAGGACAACGTATGTTATCGTATCGAGTCTTACCAGGAATTCTTCGATGAGTTGCCAATCACATCCTCCAACAGTGTAAGTAAAGTGGTTTTAGGAAGTACAGTAACCGTGGGCGTGCTTCGTTTTATTTCGTGTTAATAATAAACATTCTTGTATATCATTTCAAGAAGTTCAGATGAAATTTAGACAAATAAGGATGCGAAAAACAAAGGTGAATATGCACTTTTTGTAGATACAACGGTGGCGAAACTTTCGGCTCACGTTCAGTGATTGTTCAGTGTCTTGTGTGTGTTACCTCTGTAGTCTATGACATTTTCTGTGATGACTTTTTGGCCTACAAATATGCCTGTTCTTGCTGAGCCTATATCTCAGAGGCATCGTGATGAAGTAATTCTTCAAACTGTTATGTTATTTTCATTTTCAAGGTTGAAGTTAGTCCGGTGCTGAATGCTGTTGAAACTGTTGAGTCCAAGAATAAAGAACTCGGACGAATCATCGCCCGTCTTTCTGCAGACAAGACGCAAAGTATCAACCCGCTTAGCATGATTCTGAATGGTGTCATTGATGCTGCTGTCATGGGAGGCATAGCTAAATATGAAGAGGTAGGCCCCTACTCATTCTCCCCTCTCATATTGGCATTAGCACTATTTGAGTTCAAGCCCTAAGTCCTTAGAAATTGGAACTAAAGCGTTAGAATCCTTGCTAGTATGATTTCAATTTCATGGACAGCTCTTTCAATAATCGTGATTTCTGTTAAATAGCCTTGTTTTGGATGATCGAAGTGTGTCATTCAGAATCCGAAAAGAGTACGGTGGCGTTATGCTCAGATATCGTGCGAACACAAAATCTTAGTAAGGAATATTGGTCCGTGGCAGTACGGACCGAGCGTAGCGAAGTCTGTACAATCAAGACCAAGGGCCAAACATTCCCTAGTACGGACCCGAGCGAGCAAGTGAAGTGAGACTGAGTTGTTTATTATGTGGCATCGTTTCGTTTGAGCGATGGGACACCTCTCCGCTTCAGTGAGTGAATGTGTCGTAATCTTCGTCTTCTATCAGCGAACTTTGAACAATAACCATTTACATTTAAGACTAAATTCCGCTTGCTATAATGGTACTGTTGTGATGAAAAAAAATTACTTCCGCTCTTTTAAAACTTTTTGTGTTTTGCTCAACTTGAATTTCCCGGTAGAGAGAAAAATACGGAAACGGACCGTTTTCGTGGTAATGGTCCGTACGTTAAAATCCCGACCGAAAACCAGCCAATCAGATTGCTCCATTTAGATTGAGAATTTCTCACCAAAACATTGCCTTTTTTCTTCATGAATTACTAACGACTTCGTA
>NC_090891.1:35981867-35986867 GCF_036669925.1 Montipora capricornis | reverse complement strand
TGTGGTCGCTCATAGTCGTCCCATTAACTTGAATTTATGTGGAGATCAATTTCTTTTCCAACAAATTTTGTTAGGTTAACACACTTCCCTGTTTTGAAATAAATCGTTTTCGTCATTGTCATAGTGCTAATTTTCTGAGATTCTTCTTTCCATCAGGTCAAAGTTTTGGAGAAAGGCCTCGAACTTCACGATGAATTAACTACTAAAGATCTTCGTCCTTTCCATCTGAAGATGGAAACTTGTTTTGCTGATATGAAGGTCCGAGTCACTGGAGAACGCCGAAAGCCACCAAGACCGAACACGCTACCGGTAATGATGGAGATCTTCTGAAATGTTTTGATTCTTTAACGAAATGCCATAAATTTTGGGTTTTACTCCCTCTCAGTATAAAAAGGATTTAGTCCAGAAGCCACAAGTTAGAAAAGGCTTTTCCCTCTCTTGCAATCCAAGATGGCGATCAAGATTCATGGCAAAAAGACGGAAGCCTTAAAAGATAATTCCATGGCGGCTTAACTGATTGAGGACCTTTAAAACAAGAAAGCAAACAACATATCAGATTAAAAAGTTTTATGAACAGATTTCCCCTAGGGGTTTTTTTGTCTCTGCATATTATCACAAAGCTCTGTATGCATTCACTGTTGATTGAGAAATATCCGCGTGTGAAAAAGGCTTTGAACCTCGCAGCGTGTCTTCTTCTTTAACAAATTTTCGTTCAACGTGTTTCAGGTTCCTCTACCGCCCGTACCCCCGCACGGAACATTGCGTGATAAAAAAGAAGATAGAAAGATCAGTTTACCAGCGGAAATGCTACGAGGGTATATTCATCTAGTCATTTATGTGTGTTGGTTCAAAGTTAGTGACAGAAGCAACATACCAACGTCATAATTTGAATCATCATCATCAACAACATTAGAAGCAGCATCTTAACGTGTATCTGACAGGTTTTTTTAATTTACTCAAGTGAAACATGGTTTTCTGAGATAAAAACAACCAAAAAAAATCCATACCGATTTTTATTGTATGCCTTTCAGCCTTTTCACAATTTTCACTTGGGGGGGGGTTACAAAACCGCGCTAGTAAGGAAACAGGGAATAGCAGACCAGTGAAGTCAATTCAGAACCGAAGGGATTTTTAGTGATCGAAATTATTTCGTTCTTTTGTCTTTAGCATCATCGCAACCAAATGCAACGCATCTCAGAAGCAGTTCCAGCAAAATCTAAAAACGGAAAATTCGGGCCCTGGAAAACTTTTGTTCTGTTGTGACGTCACAGTTCTGCTATCCCCAGTCTCCTTACTAGCACGGTTTTGTACCCTTTCGATTTTTAAAAGGCTGAAAGGCATAGAATAAACCCGACTTTTTGTCCACAGCGCTGCTCAGACGCCTAATTCAAAGAAGAGACGCCAGTCGGAACAAAGCACTCGCCAGAGCTTGTGGTACAATAAAGAACCCAACCAGGTAAAGAAAACTTTTTGATGGATTGATCGATCTTTTGATTCCATCGTTTGATCGTTGAAATCAGCTCCAAGGAAAGAAGCGATCACTCTATTGGTTTTCCTGCAACTTACCGACACGTTCCGGTAAACGAACAATTTCAGTATGTGTCCGTTCTTAGTGTGACAAGACAAAGTTGCTCACAAGGACGCCGAAAACCCGCCAACATTTAGGGTTCCTATCTCCTCAACAAAAGATATGTGCAATGCTTTCGAATCATGTTATGTAAATAAAAATTCAAATAATCGGATTTGTCCGTTTCTATTACGTTGTTTCCGACTCTTTTTGCTGATTTACAACTGGTCAGGACTTAAAACGCAAGTCTGCTCAACTGTTCTTGCTTCAGAAAGCAATGAACATAAGTAAACACACGTAATGAGCCGTAGGTACGTTTGGAGGCAACGTATCCTAGTGGGTTGAACCAACAAATCTCTCCCTCAATTGAAGGATTATTCTTAATTGTCAATTTCTTCCAAGTGAAGTATTATCGTTCATTTTGGACACTGAAAGCTTGATAGGGATCATGGGAAACGAACATATTTCTTTTAAAAGCCAAACCCTAGTGTCTGGACTCGCAGGACTCGAACCTGGGAAAGTGTGATTAATAACCCTTTCACTTAACCACTAGTCTACCGCATCACTAACTGCGAGGATATCATTTTTTATTAATGCAATAATTTTTTCTTCCAAAACTGCCGATGTAAACTTGCATTAGCAACCGCTAAGAAGCAAGCTTACCCAGTGAAAAATGTCGCTACCAAACTTCAAGAGAAAGCTAACCATTTTAAAATCAAGGTTCAGGCTAATTATTTTTGGTAAATAATCGGCACATTTTCTAGTCAGTTGATCTTTAGTGGTTAAGTGGATAAAAAAACGTTCCTTCACAGTGGGTGCTCCGGGTTCAAATTCTGTCCAGGGGCTGCTTTTACTTTTTTTCTTTTTATTTGCTACCACAAGTCCTGCAATAGAGTGATCAAAATGGAGGAAAGTACTTCATTTAAGACAAACTGACAATGAAGGATAATCCTTCATTTGAGGAAGAGATCGTGTTGGTTGAACGCTTGCCTTGAGATCCGAGATCCCAGGTTCATGACCCGTTCTGTCCACTAACTGTTCCTAAGTTGTTCCTGATTAAACTTTTCGAGATATATATCTTCAAAGTAACAATTAATAATTCATGAGCCTAACAGCCTATCAAAATATCGATTAAAACGTCACGTGCACGAGCTTAAAACCCGATAAAACACTTCTCATTAGAATTCTTTATGTAAAAAATAGTAATGAAGCCCGCCTTGTTTTTCTTCTATGCCAATGTTCTCCTCTCGCTTTTAGTGGAATGTTTTGGAAGCCGTTCAGAAAACTCGCAGCACGTGTTTTATCGGGTCAAAAAACACTCGGCTACGCCTCCTGTTTTTAACCCGATAAACCACTGCTGCTCGTTCTTTAAACATTACTTTAGTCCTGAAATCTCCTATGAATGAGTATTCAGTTTTTCAATTTCATGTACACAATATTTCTACGTCCTATCCCGATCCAGTGAATTCAGAGGCTGTGAAGAGTTACCTGGTAACTGAAGTTTGAAGCTGTTCTAATGTTGTTGTTGTTGTTTTTGTTCTTTGAATTTTCTTTTCTAAGATAACTGAATCAAAGTCCCTCGAGGTCCTTTCAGAGATCAACGAACCAGCTCCTCCCGTTCCCGTCAAGGGTTCTAGATCAGACAGTTCTCCCGCTGACTCTCCGGAAGCGATACGTCGCAAAAATGTTCTCTCCGGCAAAATTCAACATAGGAGTTCGTCGCCTGCCAGTATTCTCCGACACCCCACACCGGCCTCTCCATCGCAACAGAAGTAGGTGTTGACTTTCATTCTTTCCCTACATTTCTTGGTTTCCCTCAGAGACTAGCCTGCACACAGGCTCTCCCTGCGCCGAATTGCGAGCGCTCACCAGCTGGGACCGGAATTGGAACGAGCGGAGGAAAGCCTGCAATGGTGCAACATGTCCTCTACCTCTGAAATGACGATTATCGACAATTCCAAATTTTCTCTGGATTGACTTTAATCGTCAATTTAGCCGGATTACTCTGTCCCAGGACTAGTGGTAGCATATGAAAAGAAAAAAATTAAAAGTTGCATTCCTGGTTAACTATCATCATGCTGGAAACGTTTCTTGAAATTCAACTATTGAAAAACAAGCACATGTAATCAAAGTTGTTTATTTGTAGTTCATCTTTCCGTTTCCTTGCTTTTCCTTTGTTTTATTTCAGTGGACGGACATCTCCTGCCATCCCCCCAAAGCGCAAGAGTATTTTAGTCCACAGCCCCTCGGATATGGACACTTCAAAGTCAGGGGGCCCACCAACGAACGCTACAATAAACGAAACACGACCTGGAGATGAATCCATTTCAAATCCTTCTACCTATGAAGGAAGTCTCCCTGCATTGCCCCCAAAGAAATCGGTGTCTCGCTTGTCTTCCGAGGTTAATGAACTTTTAGCTCCAGAAAAACGTAAGGTAGGGAAGAGATTTAAAAAAAATCGTTTTGTTTTGTCTATTCGAAAGTACTTTTGTAATGATCCTTGTTAAAACCGTGACAGCGGTGCATGTCCTGCAAACCATGGAATGATTGCCTTTGTTATATAAGTATAGAGATTTACGTACATTTCCGTGATAAAATAAAAAGGATATACGATGTTTTCACTAGTGTAAACTTGTACTTTTTCTTCACTAGTGAAAAATTGTCGTATCAGCCTTTTGATTGGCTAGTATTATGTTGAGCTTTGGCGCGGGTGGACTGTGCACCAATGCCGGGAGTAAAATTAGTTAACATGGCGGCTAACTGGTGTATGGTTTTCAAAGTTTTTGATATTTTATTGCTTACTTTTCTCCACAAATACTTCAGAAAATGTTTAAGAGTCTTAAAAGTGTTCAAGCGAGTTATGGAACGTAAAGATTTCTTTTATTTCAAAAATATTTTGCTATTTATTTGGGGCTTTTATTCCCGATCAATGGTTTAATAACCTCTCAATCAACACTTACCTCGTTAACTTTATGATCTCTATACTTAAATAATAAAGAAATTATTTATTTGCTCGTTTGTACGATTTTTATTACTCACTCGTTGTGAAGGATCGTTAAACTTAGCTCACTCGTTCGTTTAAGTGATCCTTCACAACTTGTGAATAAAAATCGTACGCACTCACCAACCATGAAGTAAGTACTAAATACAATATGAGCGACTGTATTGTATCGGATATACAATGTCGAGCCGAAGGCGAGACATTTTCTATCCGATGCAATCCGGGCGCAAATATTGTATTGTGGTGATGAAATGTCAGCATTTAAGTGTTAATGTACACTAGGTATTTTTGGTGATTCAAGACATTTTAACCGTGAAAATTGAAAGAAATATTTATGTAAATGAAGAGAAAGCTGTATCAGAAATACAGGTATTGATTAATAAAACATTTCTTTTGTTTTCCCATCATGAATTTTTAATGAGTTCTATAATC
>NC_090891.1:35919367-35974367 GCF_036669925.1 Montipora capricornis | reverse complement strand
TTACTCTTAAGTTTGTTTTGAATAATTTTAACTTTAATGTTAAGGACAGGTGCTCACTGAAACCACGGTGTTTTTAGGTGAAGCACTTTGCCTGACAAACCCTCAACCCTTCATTTTTATTGTTAACCGGTTGTGTTGCATTTAAGAAGTAAGCGCGTACTGAAATACTCTAGTTATTGAGGAAAGTGAATAAGTTACGGCAAGAAAATAATTACACTTAAAATAATCCAAATTTTCATTGTTTGCGTAACGCGAATATAAGAGTAATTCAAATTCGGATTGAAGAATTAAATAATATATCGATGCGTGGGATTTTTGCCTGGCATCATCGGCAGTGTATGAAAAACAGAAACGAATGCTTGTTGATGTCAAACTCGGCAGTTTTGGATGGTTAAAGCAATTGTTAAACAAATATAACCTTAATTTTAGATGACAAGAATTTGAAACCAATAAGGATAGAAGATTCGTTCGATGAATAACGCATTGAAAAACAGAAGCAGTAACAACCCTTCAAAAAGCTTCATCAAGAAATTTCCTACCTTTGTTTTAACAGGAAATCTGCAAGATTTATTTTCTCCAGCCATGTTTTTATTGCGAAAAAGGGTTAATGTGCGCATTTAGGGAACGGAAATTGAATTTCGCGTGCTGTTTACCGCTGAAGCGCGCTGAGTGCTTTTACCGTTAAATCTCCGGGATTCTTGTAAAAGAAGTTAAAGAGCTCTTTGTCGTCGACAGTGGGGATCTCGTGACAGGTGATGAATAAATTAATTCTCTCTGGGTTGCAAAACATCTATTTAACATGTATATAACAGGAAATTCACTTTGTTCTTTGTTTTATCAGGTATGCAATATTCGCACTAGCAATCCTACCTTTATTAGAAAATGGGCAAAAATAATCTAATTTTAGACTAAGAACAGTTACTGTCAAAACTTCTAAAGCCGAAACGATAGAATTGCTATTAGGAGTGTTGAAATCAATTTAAATATACATATATATATATATATTTTCAAAATAAACGATGCACTAGTGACAGAGTCGGAGTCGTAAGAGCGCTTATGACCTAGTGAAAATCAAAGATCGGAGTCGTAAGCGGAGTCATAAGCAGTCGACGGAATCGGAGTCAGAAGAATCAAAACGTTCCTATTTTCTTCTGACTCCGCTTGATGAAAAATGAAAGAAAGATGAAAGATCTGACCTGCTAATTGCCCTATCTCGCAGTCGGAGACTGAATTACTAAGGGCGCAGCTCAATGAGGTCGGACCGAAGGAGCTGTGCAGCCAGCTAAGCTCTCGGCCCCTGAACACGACCCATGTATGACCTCGGAGCACAGCACCACAGCCAGATGGAATAGGCTGAGAGTCGATTTTGCTGAAGGGGGAAAACCGGAGTACCCGGAGAAAAACCCTAGGAGTAAGGTTGAGAACGACTGAAACTCAGCCCACATACGTACGAACTTAGGATGCGATCCCGGGTCCGCAGAGGTGGGAGGAGCGAGCGTTACCACACCACACAGCCATCCTTATGACTCCGTCGCTTATGATCCAGTGAAAACTAGATCGCCGGAGTCGGAAGCAGAAGCGAAAGAACCAACCAATCACAATGCTTGGAATCGAGCATTGTGATTGGTTTATTCTTCCGTTTTTGCTTCCGACTACGACAATGCAATTTTCACTGGATCGTAAGCGACGGAGTCATAAGCGGAATCGGTATTCTGCTTCAGACTCCGACAGTTTGATTTTCACTAAATCGTATCGCTCTCCGGCGCTTCTGATTACGACTCCGACTCCGAGACCGTCGCTAGTGAAAAACAGCCTTTAGCACACGAATTTAATTAGCTTACATTCTCTTCGGATTAAAGATAAAAAAAAACACATTTTAACAAAAAAATCGAAGAAAGCAAACTGTTCAATTGATATCGTTTATGCTCCTTTCAAATATTAAAGATGAACAATCAGAGTCAAAGGTACCTTCTTGTTCACTTGTCAATCAAAAGCTTGTCAATCAAGGAGCAAGGATGGCACAGTCGGTTAGTGTGCGGCCGTCGTGCAAGAGGTCCTGAATTCGATCCCCGGATCTCACATCCTTGTTTCGACTTCTTTCCTTTCAGTGTAGCCTAAGTAGCTTTAAATACCTGTAAAACGGAGCACTGATGGAGAGGGGGGAGTAAAATGAGCGCACCGTCGACCTCAGGTTTGTCAGTTCAATTACTGTTACGAGTTATTGACGTTAAATATGGTTGCTTTGCTTTACTTTACCTTACTTTACTTTACTTTACTTTACTTTACTTTACTTTACTTTACTTTACTTTACTTTACTTTACTTTACTTTACTTTACTTTACTTTACTTTACTTTACTTTACTTTACTTTACTTTACAATCCAAACAGATGTCTCAGCATCAAAACACAACTTCTCGCTTGAAAAAGATTCTAAATGTTCCAATATGTGGTAAGATTTCAAGACTGGGTGTATTAAATAAAAGGTTCAGTAAGCCTTTTAATTTGCATCTGTCCAAGGATCTTCCGGTTGTTAAAATGTAAACTCTACATATTTTATATTTAAAAAAGGCATCCTGTTACTCTGTACTTTTGGAATAGCCGACTCATTGGCCTCAGTCACGGTTTGAGCATTGTCGCACCGTGCGGAAGGTTTCTTAACAATTGACTGGGATGAAGTGGCCGGGAGCGTTCAGTATGATGGCCCGGTCCTTTGTGGCAAATAATACGTACTTGAGAGGTCAAAAGCTGGGGGATGTTCAACTGTCCTTCTACAACTGAATACTGTACCATCTGGACATTGAAGATAGTTTTCATACAAGGGAAGATCGACGCAGGTGCTAAATGCTTTTAACCAGGTAGCTTATTTTTTAATTAAGCCATTGGCTATTGTAAGGACCCATCAGTTTGGTGAAAAATCTCTTCCCTTCTTTTCAGGGGCCATCTCCCTTTGACATTTTGTTTGAGGTTAAATTCAATGATCATGTTCTCACGGGTACAACATTTACTTCGCCTTCTGACTTTACTACCAAAGTGTTAGGAAGGTGCGGATAGTAGCATACACATTTAGCTTTTACTGAGATCCAACAATTCAAACAAGCTAAAATGTCGCCGAAAATGTAGTCGGTATCAGAATAAATGGACGGAGAGATTTAAATTGTCTATGAAAGAATCAATTAATATTTTAAACACTGCAGAGTAGAGATTGAAAGAGTTCCGTTTTGAAGCTCACGTTTTTCGAGAACAAAGATTAAGTGCTAGTGTAATGAGTTATTTCTTTTACAGCTGAGAGATCATCAGAAAATGAAAACAATCCACGAAAGCGCCACAGTTGTGCATGGCGCATTTCGCTGAGTTTACTGGTACTCTGAAAAACAAAAAAAATGTTTTGAGCTGAAATAAAAAATCACCTCCCTTCAGTTTTTCGGTCATATTCTAAATAGGTTCTGTCTAATATTATCTAACATTAGACAAATTCTGGTGAAATGTAAGCCTTCATTTCGAGTAACCGTTTTTTCGTTGTTGCTGTCGCGGCCGTTAATAAATCACTTCAGAAATCACTTCATTTCTGTTGGTATTTCTTCGTAGCCATCCTTAAGAAACTAGAGAAAGCACTTTCACCACGATTTTTTTTAATAATAATAATTTATTCAGTATGTCTAATATTATATGTGCTAATATTATACCGAGGAAACATTTTTACTCTTTGATTGGTTAATAATAGTTGGGGTTGCCATCCTCCTGTTCCTTGCTTTGGATGTTGCGGTATCCACGGAGCATGTAACCCCTTCGTCCCTTCCGCGCTCCACACGGTGGATCGTAACACCCGGGATATAGTGGCTCCCTCTTATCTGTATCAGCAAAGACCGAAGCTTTGTAACCGCCATTTTCAAACGATGACTTCCTGAAGTCGGCTGGAAATTGCATGGAGGATGTTAGAATTACCAAGAGAACGAATGTCCCGAGCAAGGCTGGAAGTGTGCGTTGTGACATCTGTGAAACAAATGAGAAAAATAGTAACTTGAGTTTTGTGAAACTACGAGCAGAGCCCCTGCAGGATTAAATTAACAAAGTCGGGTGGATTTTTAGGTATAATCAAGGGAGGGAAAGTGATATCGATGTGAAGACAAAAAAGCTTATAAAGCAAAAATGATTCATTTTGTCATTGTTTGCGTGAAGCTTCAGTATGAGATGACGATGTTGACTTAAAAGGGCAGCCGCTCAAATCTAGGTGAACAAAAATGCAAGAATCTTTTGGTGCATGAGGGATTTTTGCAAGTCCTAGGTTGAATAAAAAGTAGAGGAAAAGGAACTCATCTGTCATCTGTTGGCCCTTGGTGGTTATGGTTGAAAAAGGCAAAGCGCACTTGATTCTTTCAATCATGGGATGGTTAATTCAAATATAGCTAAAGAAAGATAATACATCACAAATTTCAGTCTGGAGAGAGATCAAACCAACAAGGAAAGAAAATTAAACGGCAGCAATGAAAGAACACAGTTTTTCAGGAATGAAAGTGGCAACCGTCACAGTACTTTCGTCGAAAAAAGTTCTTACCTTTGTTCCGAGGGGAAGGAAGATGGATTTCTCCACACAATGTAAGCTTATCGTTGTATGGTTCTCGACGTGAGTCCTCTCAAGAAATTTCTTTTTTCCATCGTACTTTTATTGAGGAAAAGGGCCAATTAAGGTGACGGAAATTGAATTTCACGTGCATAGCTGTTTACTGAAACGAGCTAAGTGCTTCCAAAGTAAAATTGGGATGATTGAAAACAAAGAAGGGGCAGTGTTTGTTAACAGTGGATTTTCCGGAAAGGCGATTTTAAGAGAATTCTCACTATATTGCAAAGCCTTCAATCAATGTGTTCACTCTAAATGCCACCATTAGGAGAACCGTGATGGACCCTCGATCGAATTAACCGGAAAATCCATCGATCAATTTTCTCTCGTTTGAAAAAGGAAATGAGAAAGAATTGCCAGAGCTAGGTACATCTGTTTGTTTATGTATCCCTAAAAGCTTTCCGGATAGCCATAAGATAGTTTTGCCTGGGGGAGATATTTAGTAAAGCTGAGTGGTTAATCGATGTAATAATACGTGCGTCAACTGTTAATTTCGTTGTTAATTTCTTCTATCGACAACAATCAAAATATCTTACTGAGTTTTAATTCTCAAAGGTATTCATGTAATCTTCGAACTGAACTAGGCATATAATGGTGAATGAAAAGTTTGTAATATCGAGAGCTATGATCAAACCTTATCCTAATATAAGTCCATGCATTTGGGAGCCGGCGGGATATATGTTCAGCGGCTACGTTCGTTTTTATAACCAGATTTGCCGAACTCTGGAAATCGTTTGATTTCCTTTATGATACGGATGAAGCAATTAAAATTGTTTTTTTTCTAAAGCTGTATGGCAAGTATAAAACAGTCCCGCTTTAATTCATATTTCAATTCGTTGTGTCATTTCTACACTAGGAAATTTACAAGGTTATTGAACGATTCATTATCGATTTTACGTTAATTAAATTCACTCTGATTTTAACCGGAAAAGGGAAATGTATGTTTTATTGCATTAATTAAAAAAAAAAATGCATTAACATAAGAGGTTAACAAGATTATTAGTTCTTAGAATTTGCTCATCGATTTGCATTTATCAAAATCAATTGGAAGAGGAAAGCCGGGAGAGTTTTATGTTCAAAAAACACACCATTTCAGTGAAAAAAAGGAAAATCAAAGATCCTGCACGTAGTCAGGTTCCTTTTATTTAAGGCGCTCTTTACATTAAAGCCGTACTTTGTAAAGTTAGCAAAGGTTTGCTTGATGTAGCCAATTCAATGAAAGTCTCACTTTGCAACGGTTGGCAAGAATTAGAAGTCCTTAAGTGTTAGATTCAATAGTCAAAATTGCAGAAAACTAGACTTTTCTGGAGAGCTCAGGAGCCAAAAATTCCTTTGTGTCACAAGCCGGTGTAAACAGTAGACTAACATATGCAGTGACGTTTCATGTTTAGTGTGATCAATAAACCATTTGCGCTTCTATATATATTGTTGGTGGGATTGGTTTTTTCTATCCAAAATATATCAGTTTTTTGTGTAACTTCACTAATCTTTATTGTTGTTTAGATGCCGTTGTTCTGCATCCGCGCGCGAGCTGAAAATACTAGAATTTGGAATCAACTGAGATCATAACGAAACAATGAAGAAATTCAAAAGCTGTTATCTAGTGAGTTGTCATACCTCCACTTTCGAGGAGGTAATTATAAGGCCTTACTTTCGAATTTCTTTTGTGATCTATGACAAAGAAGTTTTTCCATCTTTTTAGATGAGAAGAAAGGTTTGACGAACGTAAACATGCCTATGGAATTCAAAATAGGCATATTGATCTTAGAACGGTCCAGTAAGTATAATATACGAACTAGGATTTAGGAACTACAATTTGGTCATTGCGCCTGGGATTTGGATGAAAAAAATAATAAGATAAAGCCAAAACGGACAAAGGATAGCTGTCATTCGCCGTGTTAGCATCGCATTCGTTTATCAGGTCTTGACAAGAAAATAACCTTACTGGAAGTACATGTATTGAGGTCACGTATATCCCCATTTAAAGCTTAATGCTAATCTCGGATCATTAAGGTGCGTTCGACAGTCGCTTAGCCTGTATTTCCGTAGGGTTCCAAGCTAGAAAACTAAGCATGTGACAAAAAGAGACTCTAATCAGGACGAGATCAGTACGGGTGCGAGAATCCACTCGAGGGTGCCCCTGCAAACAACAAACGAATCTTCGGGACGGCTATTTAAATTTGGTGTCCCTTACAGAGAAATATCTCGATTCCTTTTGGCAAAACCACACAATCACCCAATCTAAACAAAATTAGGTCGCGTTCTCCTTCGAGCGAACGCAATAATTCAAATGCTTCTCAAGTTAGCAGTACCTAAGAAACACAGAGAAACGTAAGGTTTCAATAAAAAGGCAATTTCTTTCTTTTTAGAACTCAAACTGTGAGCAGCTTCTTTGACGCACGCCATCTCAAAGTTTGCAGAGCTGAGAATACATTTATCTTAAAGGGAACCATGTTTACCAACCTCTTTCCCAGGGTCTTCTCGGCTTTCAATATGGTGGGGGGTCAGGGTCGGGAGGGGACCCTCTTCTCCAGACCCGCCACCATATTGAAAGCCGAGAAGACCTTGGGAACGAGGTTGCCATGTTTAATAAAACCAATGTGACGCCATTAGAGCGGTTTTCAATTGCCCTGAGTGTCGAAAGTAATTAGCGAATTGCTTTGGTTTTGCGTTACTTTACTAAATGATTACTTCAAAGTTCTCGCGCCATTTTGTCAACCAATCGGAAGTGAAACCAAAACCAATCGTAGCTTCGCGTGTACATTTTCCCGCGCTTTGTGTCGGCTACGTGTAATTACTTCGAGTTTTGATTGGTTTACTGGATTGTCTCCGTCATTTTTGATCGGCTAAAGTGATTACTTTGGTTTTGATTTTACGACACTTGGTTGAAACTTGCTCTATCAAGATCCCTGGATCAAACTATCCACGCTTGCTTCATTTGAGTGTCAATTGAACAAGCGAAAAAAGTTTCACAACCGAAAATGTTTCGCCTTTGGGACGAAAAAATCTCCGTTGAGTTTGCATCTAAATTACAAAAGAAAAGTGAACATTCATTCCACAAATTAGAAACGGTGACCGCATTAGATCAATGGTTCGCCAACGGACTGCTACTGTAAATACCCGTACAGATTTAGCCCTCCTACATGTTGTATTGATCAATGGAAGACCTCAGCGCCAAGTTGTTCAAAGACCGTAAACCAGCTGTTAAGGTTTCTTACCAACAGGGAACTAGTTGAGTAATCTGCAAAATGTCTTGTTTTGTATTCTTGTAGTATTGTAAAGGTGTGGGGGAGGGAGGGGAGGGCGGACAAGGTTGTTCCCATGCATTGCCTTTGAAACACCGCTTGTGCGTTATTGACTTCATTGTTGCAACAACTTCGTCAAGGATTGTACGTATAAAAAATGTGACTTTCTCTCGGGTGCTTGACATTTATTTTCCAATTTGCTAGAATATCGTTGTAACTATAGTAATTGATAAAGTGTTACATTGTACATGCATTGCTTTATTAACTGACGCATATAAGTGAAAATTAATCTTATCATTTCATCACACAAACGAAGAAATAAGATTTGTAGAAAAATCTTTGCAATTGCGTCGGTGTAACAATTAAACATTTCAATTTTATTGCTGTTCCATTTTTTACATTGAGCTATTGATATGCTAGGAAGGGAGAGTCCGAATAGGGAGGCTGTTGTAATGACGTTGTGCAGCGAAATCTGTTGATAAGAAAATAATGTACAATGAATGAGAGATCACATCGTCATTGTCGTCGTCGTCATCACATTAAATATTCATAGGACCTTAAGATTTACAACCGCAAAAGAATACCCCTTTTCACGGTTAGTTTTTCTCATTTACATTACAATGTAATCTAGCATGTATGTGAGGCAATTTCGGGCTATTTTGTAGTTTTAACCCGAAATTTCCTCGCATCCACGTTAGATTATATTGTAATCCAAATGAGAAAAACTAACCGTGAAAAGGGATATTGTTCTACTCGTGCGTTTTGAACTTTTTTACATCTGTCTTCCCGCTATCCGCAAATTTGCAAGGTGAAATGACCAAATTTCAGGTTCTTACTAAAAAGCTAGCACAAATTTAAGTTACCAATTGGAATATCCTGGATTGCTAAGTCATTAGTAGAAGCTAACTAAGGGCTGGAATTCACTAGCGACGCAAGCATAAGGACAAGCAGACGCGAGTGTCACTCTTTCGTACTAACAACAACAGCTGCTAGTTATCAAAACGCCTATCTCGTCCCCAGAGTCTGCTTTTCTTTTGGTCCGCTTCACAAACACGGAGTTTGGCCACTTCCAATCTTTACGTAGTCGTGAAGGTCCATTTTTATAACCGTTGACAACCACTGTTGTTTCTAATTCCTGAGCGTGCGTAGACGATCCGGAAGTGCGTGACTTCCTGCCTTGAAAGTGACCAGAGTCCGTGTTCTCGGTGCTGACCAAAACAAAAGCGGACTCTGGGGACGAGATTGTCAAAATTCTTTTGAGTATACGCATGCGCGTGCTTATGCTTGCATCTTATGTGCAAACCGGTCTTTAACTGTAAAAAAATGTATTTATAAATGTTATGAAGTCTTTGTTGATGTCGTTGTCGTAGATTTAAGGACGCTTGACACGGTCATCGAGATGACCACATTCATCGGTTTTTTAGTAAATGCAGGGGGCCGCTGCTTGTTATTACTGAATTGGTCTGTCGAGAAGATTTTTGAACAAAGTGCTTTTTCCAGTTTTTGACTCAAACAGACGAAGGCAAATGAAAGGCTATACTACACGTAACTAAAGAGAGAGAAGCACGCACATTGCACTTTTACCTTTCTACAAACTCATCCGAAAAAAATGGTTTTTGCCCTGAGCGGGACTCGAACCCAAGTCTCCCTGAAGTCGGGCATACTAATCCACTACATCATCAAGGCTACCACGCTTGCAACGCAGCAGATTAATGAGGAGACTTAGCGGCGTGGGGATCCCCAGAGCCCAAATTATGTTTCTTCGCTTGAGTGTATATCCTTGCCTCTACTGAACCCCAGACGGGGCTTAGAACAAATGAAAGTCAGCAATTTCGAGGCAAATGAAAGGCTAAACTATATGTAATTGAAGAGAGAGAAGCACACACAGTGCATTTTGCCTTTCGACACACTCCTCCGAAATTTTTTTTTTTTTTTTGCCCTGAGTGGGACAAACCAAATTTTTTCGTGAGTGTGTCAAAAGGTAAAAATGCACTGTGTGTGCTTCGCTAGCTCTCTTCGGTTACGTCTCAAACAGCATGTTCCGATAACTTTTTTCTTGATGGACAAATAAGTGAACTGTTTGGGAACCTCAAGCCCGGTTTCTGAAGTTCTTTATGGGATGGATATACTGGCGGACTCACACCTCAGTCATATTGTATATAGCACGAACTAGCTTTTGATCAGCTTCCATGAGGCTTAATAGCTCCCATTGTGGGACAGTACACCGCAATAGCAGTGGTAATAGGTTTCAGTCCCTTTCCTTGGAAGCTGCTCATAATCATTCTCGCTTAGAGATTGTCAAAAAACAAATCTCACCTTTTTTGTTATTAGCGACGTTTTCAGCCGTTACAATGCCAAACTATACAAGCTAAAGAACTACGTCGTTTAAGAGAGTGCTTTCTAAGTTGTAGCTTGTTTTCCAGGGCAGTGTCGTCTTCATTTTTGCTATCTCTTTCAAGAGACCTTTTACCGGCTCGGCAATCTTGGGTGAGACAAGGCACTTCATCAGAATTGACGTCCTGTTGAGAAACCTGTGGATCACCAAGTTGAGGAACAGATTGTACCTCTCGCTTCTCACTTTTCGCTCCTCGCTTCTCCCAGCCCACTTCTTCGCGCTGTTCCTCTTCAGGTGAAAACGGGTCAACAGATCTTGCAACACCCATTGTGCTTTTTTTCCGAATCATTTCTCTTCGACGACAATCCCAGCTAAGGCAACGTGTGACCACATCTACGCCCAACCTGGTGTTTACCCCGGATTCAACAATATTTATGTCACTGGAGGGCTTGTTCTCGGATTCGGCCTCGTTTGCCGCAACAACCACAACGAAAAGGCCGAGAAGAAGAATCTTCCATGAACTCATAATTGAAAACCTAGAAAGAGATGAGAAGTAAATAAAGTTTCAACTTTAGGTGCATGGATTTCTCTTTGATTCTGGCTGGATTTACAGTGCCCATTGACTCATGAAACCAGCGCTGGCCTTTTTCTAACTGAAACTAGAAAACCGGAGAGTTGACTTGCTCCACCCTCAACCGTTTTGTACATATTAACCACTATGCTTTGCATCATGTTTTTATAATCAAATGTTGTACTGAATTTGTACCATTTACCGGTGAGGAAATAAAATTGATTAAATTGGATTGGAAACAAAGGAAAACGCTTGCTTAAGGACTCTAGTTGTATTCGCTATTTTCACAAATCCTATAATACAGTTCATTTTTGGGGTTATTTGCATTAAAACAATGGATATCCAGTTCACTGTAGCATGACGCAGTTCCAAGAGTAAACGACTTGTATTGTTTTCATGCAAAGAACCCCATAAACGTATTGCATTATGGGAATGGGAAAGTAGCGAATTGACAGAGGAATTTTAATTATTTGACATCAACGTCGTGTGGTATTATGTGTTCATTATGATTCTCGGTCTTCCTGCTGTCTTTAAAATTGAAAAAAAAAAATCGAAACAAATCACTTAAAAACGTTGGCAGTCAGAGACAAAAAAGAAGAAGAAAAAATAAGCTAAAATTAACCTTATTTTTGACTTTTTATCAGACCACGAGATCGTAAGGCTTGTAACCACATAGACAATAACGCACGGGAAGTTTGCAACATCGCTCGTTTGAATGTTGGACTTAGTTTGTCACCCGGAATTCGGATCACATCCTGTCAATTGGAATCATTATTGTGGAAATCGCGGAAACGACGCTAAAAAGAATATAAGATCGGCAGTTTTCTGATGCTTTTAATTTTGGCCTTAAGAATTAGCTTCACGGTGTGGAACTCAGTATACTAAGTATATTGTAGCCCTTTCTAAACTTGAATCCCAGGTATCATCACATAAGACTCTTTGACTTATGTAAATAGATACTATTTCTGAAACGCCAAAATAGACATAGACATACTTAGAAAACTGCGCAAAAATCTCCCAGCAAAGCTTGTCTCCAGACCCGCTAGGATGCTAAACAACACTCTCTAAAGTATTCGAGTGCTTTCTGTACACATTATTATTGAAGGCTTCATCACATGATCCTAATACATGCATATGTCACTAAACAGGCCAACCTAAACATTCATTGAGTCAATTTCTATGTTTAAAATTAACTATTCGTTTGAAATTCTGCAATTTCATTTATTTCCTTGTTTCACAGTTTCTTCGTTTGGGCGCTTTCATTTCATCTCAATATTCATACGTTTATGGATTTCATCTGCATGTTAGTATATTCCGTGCCGGAATCAGTCATTCACTGAAGATAAATTATCCGCCGAATTACTCCGTGAAAAATGGTATCCTATTTATAAGCACCAAACACGTAACAGTTAGCTGCTTCACAGATAGGTAAACTGTTTGGTGATAGCATTACCAAAAACCAAGCTAATACGAACTTTTCATTTTAACCTTACAGCATTTCATTTTCAAGCGTTTTTTTACCTTGTTCAGTTTCATTTACAAACGAATATGTTAGAACAAATTTCGAGCACAGGGATGCTCTTCGTTTATAGTGTTACTCCCGGTCAGAGTGTGACCCACCGCTCAATTACAAAGGTCTTCGACAATCTCGAAAAGCATACTGAAAAACCACACAGCACGAAATTAATCCTAATTTACTCATTTTAAAATCCACTCTCTAGATTTTAAAAAGACTACAGAACGATGGCTTTTCATTAATTAAGAGTGTTTGTCCACTTTAAGAATCTTATGGAATCGCCGAGTTGAACGTAATATTGTTTCACTGACCTCTTATCTTTAAAGTGATGTGTTTCGTGCGCAATCACGAGGCAAGAAGGACTTTCGTTGAGGAAGCTCTGAGACATTAAACTACGTAATTTTGAAACAATCAAGGTTTTTATGCGGCTTGTATTACCTAGGTTATGAATGTCTCCGTTTACACTCTGTGGACTTTGCAGCATTAAACGATGTACACTACTATTCAAAGGACGCAATTTTAAGCTTCGCGGTGATGTGATGACAGTTTGGCCAGACTGCTTTAGCTTGGCAAAACCCCTGCTGAATTTAGTTTACCTTATCTAGCTGCTACGTTTACGATATTCCCATTTCGAAACCTCCCTTCTAATTACAACTAATTTCGTGAACATAAACATCTTTCATTTTTGCAACGATAGCCTAAGGAAGAAAGTTGACCTCTAATGCTGTAGAATAAATATATTTTTATTATTGCAAAAAAAAAAAAAAACAGAAGAGAAAATGTTAAAAACTGTCTTTACTATCCTGCGAACCCACATGAATCAAGGTTTTTAAACTTAGTTTTCAAAACGGATGGCTTGGCTAAGAAACACCTGTCGCATCTTGCATAAACTAAATATCGTTATTACGAAGTCTTCTTACTCTAGAAACTCGAATGTCAACAGTTTTATTTCTTTTCTGTTTCCACTGTGTGAACTGCAGCCATATGGGCTTCCTTGTAACATTTTCTCCCATTAATTTATAAAACGTCGGTAAGATTATGAATAGAGATACACGTGTGCAAATTAAAACTGTTTAACACTTTAGAAGAATTAAAGTGATTAAATTCAAGTATCAGTTATCCTAAGTATACTCACTTTGATAAGAAATCTTGTGCAAATCCTGCTCTGTAGAATCGAACCACTCTGAGGTAAGACGGTTTGTAGAGAAAATCCGGCCTCCTTTTAAATTATTTCTTGAGATAAATTGTCTCAACGGAAATGAATTTCACTCGTTAATTTAATGACCAAGCTGATATTACGCCTATTATTGACCGCGTGGACGATACAGAAAATGTCGCTTTTCAATGAAATATTACCCAAAAATAGCACGCGAGGCGATGCCGCTTTTCTCTTGTAGCGAAGTAAAATCGTTTTTCGAATTCCGATTAGGGGACTGAGATTTCTTTTCTTATGGAGAATTGACAACAGGGATTTCCCCATGCACAAACTATTTTTGAGCCTTTGATTTTTTTTCGGCTTACATTATTCTTCACTGAAATCGCGTTCCGGGTTTCCAAATTGCTCGAGGCTCAAAGCTAAAATGTACAAGAGCACAGATCACCCGGAAACGAAGCACTGCAAGATTGGTACTGATTAACGACTAAAACACATATCTCAAACTATGTTGGGCCATCGAATGATACATAATGAATATTTCACGTCCTTGTTCTCAATTATGAATTCCCTTTAGACGAGCCATAAAACATACTCAGGGTCGAAACATGTGGTAATAATATATTTGGAGCTAACCTATTGTTAGAAAAAAGCTACCACCACTATAATTAGGAAAGAAAGGCCATAAAAGATAATAATTGCATAAAAGGACGTAGAAACAATCAACTTCCAAATCCCTTTTTACTTAATAGCGAAAAAAACGAGGAGGACTGCGCTGAGGATTTGAGTTTCTCTTGTTCCAATAATATGAATAGAGAATTTTGCATTTTGAAAATATTTGAAGCGAAGAACAAATAGATAAGAGGGCAAGACTCAAAACTTGAAACGGCTGTCATTTGTTTCCGTCGGGAGGTGGTTCTGAAATATAGAAAATGTTTGCTCACTTACTTTTCATGTGAAATGGGGCTTTTAGTACTTAGTTGTGGCTTGCAAAAGCTATTAATTTAAAAAATGTTTGTGTGTTAATTTTGTTTCGTCAGCTTTTATTTAACTGCAGTTGAATTTTTCGCTTTACCTCTTCTGAAGTACAGTAGTTGCGAATCGGCTCACTGGTTGACAAAAGGCGTTTGTTTTCACCTCCGATGGTTTTCCTAGAAAGCGAGGGCTCTAAATGATTCGCTTATCAGCCACCTTTTTCATTTTGAAGTAACCTCTGAGGGGATGATAATTTTCAAACTATTCCTTTGTGACTGTGATCGGTTTTCACGAAATTGTCATTACTGCATTTTGTGGTTCGTTTGTATCAGGAATTTTATTCTGACTCGTGTCCTTTTGATTAAACAGGATTTAAGGAAGTAATTAAGTGAGTAAGGTGGAGACTTTATTTCATGACGGTAACATGTTCATTATTACCGATAAACGCGATAATAAGTTCATTCGAAAAGTAGTCAATACATTCCAAGAGTAATTTACAGCTTTGGAGCATTTAAATTGTAAAAGAATTAATTCTGTTCCAAGCACCAGCCATTCTTGGCATTAATATTTACTTTCGCGAAGTTGCTTAGCATTGGGTATGAGGTAGACACCTTCTAGGATGCTTTCAAGCCTTTGTCTTTTCGATAATGGCCAATACCGTGACTACAATTTCATTTACATTTAGAAATGATTTATAACACGAGAAGAGAAAAAATTAAATAATCTCAACGCATTCTTAATATAAACAGGATATTCTTCCCACTTTATCCATAAGATCTAGACTCACGCTAAACTTAATTAGTATATTTTTAAACAGTGGATAGCGATGGAGGCGTACGCTGACTGGCTACTCAAACTGCGGATATCCTTTGCTATTCACCTCCGAGCAATTCGAGCGGAATTTGCGCCCGAAAAAGTTGTAATCTTTGCGGGAATAAATGAGTTAAAGTAATCTTTTTGTGCATTATCTCACTTTTTTAGTACATACTAAAACAACCGATTCACCTCAGTGTCGGTGGCTAGCTAGTGATGGATATTCATCACTAGCCACGTCCACTTCGGTGAATAGTTGCTAAATATTCACTGCTTGCACGATTAATCAAAATAGTTCCTCAGTATGGTTTGGAAAGTTTGCCCATATTCAGTTTGGTTTCCGCTTGCATTTTTTTAAAACAGAATATTGAGAAAACATGACGAAGAAGGCGCCAATAATATTTGCTTGAAGACGATATGTTTTCAATTATTACGTGAGATTGAACTGTGGAATTGCAAATATCGAGTTCTTGATAAGCGCTGCCAAAAAGAGTTCCTTCATAGTCTTACAAGGAAACGTCCCCACTAACCATTCAGAGACATTTGAAGGGATTTTATGTTTCATTACTCATTGTACCTAACCTGATTCAATGAATTTGAAAAAGGCCCTTTTTCAAATTCATTGAGTCGGGTTCTTAATTTTAAAAGTCGGAGAGAAAAATCTAATTTGCTTTTGCGGAGTGAAAAGTTTGCACTTTATTTTCGTTCGTTTCACCTGCCGACCAACACTCTAACCTCCAAACGGGTGTCCTTCCCTAGCACAACCCTTCCTCTCTCTTGAATCACTGAATTACAGTCAAACCAAGTGAAACGTACCCCTCAAGATTGCATTAATGAACTGATTATTTGAAACTTGAACCCGCTAGTCGTTTCAAGAATGCAATAATGAATTGATTATTCGAATATTGAACTCGCTCGTTCGATCCAAGAATACGGCTAACGGGTTCCGTTTCCGAAAAATCGATTCAGTATTGCATTCTAGAAAAGACTAGTAGGTTTGAAACCTACTAGTCGCAACAGTGAATTGATTTTTCGAAAACGGAAGCCGTTAGCGAATTTAGCCGTATTCTTGGATCGAGCGAGCGAGTTCAATATTCGAATAATCAATTCATTATTGCATTCTTGAAACGACTAGCGGGTTCAAGTTTCAAATAATCACTTCATTAATGCAATCTTAAGGGGTACGCTTCACTTGGTTTGACTGTAAGCTTGTTTTTTCACAACTTGAGAATCTTCCAACTTTTTCGTTTAAAGCAATCACCTGCGCATGGACATAACTAACAGGAAAATTGA
This sequence comes from Montipora capricornis, assembly GCF_036669925.1. Taxonomy (NCBI): domain Eukaryota; kingdom Metazoa; phylum Cnidaria; class Anthozoa; order Scleractinia; family Acroporidae; genus Montipora; species Montipora capricornis. The sequence continues at coordinate 35,957,852 of NC_090891.1, read as the reverse complement.
CAAGAATTGACAGTTTGCTAAACTTCCTTTTGGCCCAAAGGGAAGAGAGATTGCACTCATGATCATCAGTTCCTGCATGGAGAATAAATTAGCTTCATAAAAAGACGGCAACAAATACGAGCATATTCGGTGCTAAATTAAGATAAACCATATACAGCTCGAAGACAAATAAACTGAATGCTCTTTTTACTGACCAGGATCATAAAAACAAAGTCCTTATGAATTTTCGATGCTTACAGCATTGTGCAACCTGCTTAGTGGACTAAAAAAGCCATCAAGCGAATTTTTGAAACTACGCATTGCATTCAAAATTTAGCACTTTCATATACCCGCTAAGGAGTCCTATTCAATTTCACGCTAAACTGAATTTCAAATTTTATGAAGTATTTCCGTTTTTTGTACAGTAAAGAATACGGCTGCGCGCTGTAAATACGCTTATTAATAATGTACGGGAGGGAAAAACCACAGTCATATATGGGCATGAGACGCAACAGAAACTCAAAGTTTATTTCCAATTTAAAAGTGGAAAGCATTCAGACTTCTTAGGGGATAGGAGTACCCCTCTTTTCACGTTTCTGCTCGTTTTAATTAATATAGCTTAGCAAGTTGAAGAAGGTATCAAGGCATAGAATTGGACATCAGTGTCGCTTTCTTATAAAAATTAAAACATTACCTAACTACGAACGATCATTTTTATGCCAGTCTGATAGTCCAAATTGTGATATTTATAATACTGTTGGTTTCAGACTTTTCCCTGTATGGTAATTCAAATCCTCGAGCGTCCCTCATTGATAAAGACAAATTAAGTTGAAAATATTGGCCACCTTTAATTTCCCCAAAACTTTTGAAGTATTCCGGTAGCTTGTGCAGCCAACCTTTTAGTACCGGAACGTCTAGTTTAAATTATCCTCTTCTTCAAATTAACTGCGGATTCCGTTTTTATCGGGCTTTTTAGACGCGGGTGATCAAAAAGAACGCATAAAAGATGAGAAGACCATATCAATATCAAAGGAAGGTTTCCGATTTCAAAACTAAACTGTTGATGATGCCATATCGAACCTTCTTTCCCGGGAAGAATTGGCAAATTAGCAGGAAATAATTATACCTTTGTCTGTAGCACTCTTGTTTTATTGTTTTGCTAGTAGCATTAGCTTACAACTGAAAATTTTAGTTTTCTTTTCTAAACATCAAATTCTTAATCTGAATCTAACTGCAATGAACGCAATTCAACTAGATAATCGTCATCTCAACAGTTAAAAGCGCGGTGGCACAGTCCGGCGAAGAGGATTCCTTGCAACCCTGTATAGTGTTCTACTGTCCACACGATAAACAAGTAAAAAAGAAAAAAAAAAAAAAAAGAAGAAAAAGATTTCTTGTTTTTAATTAATTTCCTCAGCATGGTCCCAGTCATACTGTTGATCGAGGTCTTGAAAGTCATCATCTGGAATTTCAAACCTAAGAAAAATAATATAAATTGAGAAATTGTATGAAACTAAGGGCACTTTTGTTTTGTCATCCCCAAAGTGTGTTAACTTGAAGGGGTGGTAGAGTAAGTCCTTCCAAATGCCCGGTCTGACCCGTTAGTTTTGTCAAATGGAAAGCGTGCTAAGATTCAACTGTACTTAAGTGTGTGGAATGTGATAGAGTCCTAAGCCTCGGTCCTCATTCGGGAAGCAAGCAGAAGTGCAAAAACACACGTAACAAATAACTCAGTCAGTGTGTGGTTAATTTGTAGCTTTTCGAGGACAAAAGACAATAATTCTCAACCAGCATCTGCGCACGTTGTTTGAGTTTATGCTTTTGTACTAAATTTTAAAATCGCTCCGTGTTACAAACAATGACGAATCACTCGCTGTGACACCTGTGGGACACGGTGGTACCTGGCAATGCCAAAAAAAGGAATTTTTTTTCCACTCCAATGGCCGAATTTATACTAGAAATAATGCTCCTGTAATGCTCCTATTTGAAAATATTTAGGCGACACCACAACATGAGAGGTAATAGAGAAAGAACATCGTAGCGAGGCTCAAGGTATTGTAAATGAGGTAATAAATTGGTCAATCAGAAACAGAGTCAATTTAAACACAAAAAAATGTAAGGAGCTCCGCATTAGTTTTACATCAGATTGTGTCTTTCCTCCTGTAGTCATAGGAGAGGAGTGCATCAAGTTAATTAGTTAAACATGCTAAACTTTCAGGTGTTACCATTTCTGGTGACTTAACATGGAATGCGCACATCACGGAAATTACTAAGAAGGAAGCTAAGAGACTCTTTTCTTGCTCAACTAAAAAGCGCTCGTGTTTCAAGGGACGATTTATGCCTTTTTTACACTACATGCGTGCACTCTGTCATTGACTATATGCTGCACCAGTTTTCCATCACGCGCTACCAGCCTACCTTTCCCAAGAATTGGAACGCGTTCAGAAAAGAGCAATGCGAATCATAAGTCCTGGTATAGAATATCAGCAAGCTTTAGCGCTTATGAGTGCACCGACGCTTGCGGAGCATCATCGCAACATTTATACGCGCACGTTTGAAAGCATAATGAGCGACCCGAACCACAAGTTGAGAAACCTGTTGCAGTCTCTTTATAAGAGCAACTATAATCTAAGGCACGCGCGCACTTTGCCGCGTTGCAAGCCAAATATATTTAAGAATAGTTTTTTTATGGCCTCATGTAGAATTGTAAACAATTTTTAGGATTCTTAGCTATTATAATTATTACCTTTTATTATAATTATTAGCATAAATTATTACTTTTATGTAAATACGCAATTCAGCTTTTGCTGCAATGTATTTAATAAAGTACCGTCCTACCTTTTACCTTTTTTTACCTTAACTCGTACAAGAATGCGTTTCTTTGGGATGATCCGAAAAAGGATCATTGATCGAAGATCGCTTGCAGAATGGATCACGATGCATCAAAGGAACCGAAGAAACCCCTCTGGGAAAGGATTCTTAGGTTCCTTTGACGTAACATGATCAAAGTGGTCTTGAATCAAAGATCCTTTTTCCGATCATCCCAAAGAAACGCACCCGAAGACGAATATTTCGTCTGCAATTCGGCGTCTAGGTATAATTCCGGTGTTTAGTCTAATTAGGGATCAAAAGTCGTTTTTGATTGATCGATCAACTGAAGACGAATTATTCGTCTCAAGCATAAATTCGGCCAATGAAAAATCAAACTACAATCAACGAGTAGGATCAAATTAAGGATGGTGCCTACTAATTCAAAGGTATTTTTGCGCGTTTTACTGAATATGCGGGAAAAGCAGATCTTAACAAGTGCTACTGAAATCCAAAAAGAAAATTGGGGGTAACCACGCATTTTTCGAAGATAATTAAGCTACAATATTTGTAAAAAGCTTTAGAATACAAAGCAATGTATGGCGTTCTTTTCTAAATTGAAGCTCAGTGATCTCAGAAAAATGCGTAGTTACCCCTAATTTTCTTTTTTGGATACCAAGATCACTTGCTAAGTTCTGCTTTCTCCCCATAGTTTTGAACCGCGTAAAAATATCCCTGTATTAGTAAGCACCAGCGATAGGAATTCCGAGAATATCGAGATGCGCAGAACGTATGCGCAATAACAATAGTAGGCACCGTCCTTAAACGAGTGGTCAGAAGGTGTCTTGAGCCCTGAATCTCGGGATCGCAAGGCAAGCGCCCCAACCACAGTACCACACTGCCAAAGTAGTGACATAATGCAGTCTGCATTGAATGCTATCGTCTTGTGATGGAGGTCCAACTTTCACCTAGTTTACCTGACATGCACGGGAGAGTTGAAAGAATCGCTTCTGTGGAAATCTATTTTTCTCTTAAGCCTTAATTTCTCTTCGTAAAAAAAATAATAAATAAAAAATGACGGCCAAACACTTCGCGTCTAAGAAAACTACGCATGTATCCACTAAAATACGCGTGAACTGCAGGCTAATGCTTAAGTGATACCTTTTGTTACTGAAGCGGCTAAAGAAGTTATTCTTGCGTCCATTTCTTCTGCCACCAAACCTAAAACTGGGTTGCTTTCTCCCAAACTGTATACTCTTGTGAAGAGAGCACCCTCCTGAGCCACAAGGGGATCGGCGTTCTCGATTAACGACCTGGTTGTCTGTAGCAGGGAACGAAGACGCCAGTAGCACGAAACATGCCAGGATAGCTAACAGAAGTAGTTTATTCATCTGTAAGAGAAATAGGTTTATATAGTTGTTTTGACTTCACGTCTTCCCACTCTGAAACGTCGAAGGTATAGAAGTATGATATTTGAGTGTATGCAGCAATGCTCTTGACGTAGTTGTGACAGTGAGGATTAGGGAAGTACTGGGATAGAACACCTCGAACAAACTCTGCCTAAAAATATCGAACCAGGTTGGTCACTTTAATTTAGATGTGCGCAAAGCATGATATAACCTGAAGATGTATAACTTCTACTACAATATAGAGAGGCCGTGGCTGATTCAACTATCGTTTATAAATCCATTCTTTACTCATTCTCCAAGTCTAAGTTAACTTTTTAATGAAAAGTGTTTCCAAGTTAACTTGACTGTAAAAAAAAAAAAAAAATTCTTGTGTCCATTTCGTCTCAACCTTAAAGTGCTACTGTGACGAAATTTGCATCTTCCCTATCTAAGCCATTTTGGCACATAAACACGTAGTCTGTACGAGAAGAAGAAAGTTTTTTAAATATGCAAATTAGCCGAGTGATGACGTCATAAACCCAACAAAATTTGGATCAAGTATGATGGAGAAAGATATCTCAGCCAATTTGAATCAGAAATACTTGGTTCTTTGCACTAAGATACTAGTAGATGTGTTCCACAATATGAGCATACCATTTTTGTTACCATGGCAACATACTGGGTTCCAGACCTCCCTGATGTTAAAAGATTTGCAGACCACCTTTGGCGTTCTGTTTTGATATTTGCAAATGATGCCTCATCTGCATGATCCTGCCAGCATATAAAGATGTTAGGTCGAGTTTGCGGCCTTGGTAAATGTATTTCTAGCCTGAGATCACCAAAATATTGAAATCAGGTTGGAGGGGACTGGAAAAGAGTGAGTTGCCATGGGAACCAATTTCTTTACAGTCGTATGTGTGTTGCCTTCAGAACTATTTGCTCACCAAGTTTCAATGGTCTCTGTTGCAAATTGACCAAGATAGCTCTATTTATATTCTTGATGTTCTATTGGGTTGGGTGAATGACGTCATCAGCCTTTTCATTTGCATATTTAACACATTTTTCAAACTTAAATATCTCCGGAACCAATGCAGATATTTCCAAACGGTAAACAGCGTTTTTTATGTTTAATGGTACTCTATGTGATAAAACAAAAAACTCAAGGGATAAAAATTTGATCACAGTAGCACTTTAAAGGCACGTTTTGCAAACGATACAGCGTTTCTATATCATGTATAATACTATTAGGTATGTGCTAGTCTTTGATGAGGTTCTAAAAATGAAGAATTAAGAATGGCCACCGTACCGGCGGCTGCGAAGTAGATGTCCTAGGTAATTCTTTAGTACGTCTAGCAGGCAATGCGGCCCAATGGTTAGGTCGCTAGTCCTAACCTGGGGCCCGTTTGTCGAAAGTCCCCATAACCATTTCGGACCCGAAAAACCATTTCTGAATGTGCAAACTGCTTTTTTGAAAAGCCGATCTTTTAGCATGTTTTCAAGGTAACAAAAAGAAAAATCGATGTGAAGTTTGACGACTTAAATCCTCTCCGTTCTTGAGATGCAAAGGAAATTGTGACATTCGAAAATGGCCCGTAAAGTTTCTGGTATTTAGAGAAACGGGTCCCTGGAATTAATTTTAATGATTTCTCTAGGCTTACAGACGCTCCAAAATTGGTGTTCAATTTATCTGAGTGCGTATTCAACCTAGGTAAAGTGAGGATCACCAATTTAACCTAATTATAAAAACGGATTCAACCTGAGCCCGGACGGATTTGACCAACAACATAGACACTTTTCTGACACTGACGGGGACTGGGCCAATTTGGGTAAATCTTACTGTTGAGTGGTGGACTCGTGCTAGATAGTGATTTTCAAAAAACTTGTGATGATAGAAGACGATGAGGAAATTTGCAACTTCACCAAAGAAAGTTTTTCTCATTCTTAAAAGCGAGACAATCCATTGAAATGATGGTTTAACAGTTCTTAATTTTAAAACCATAAGTCTCCAGCCACATCCGACTTGCGGTTAGGACGATGGGGAAATCATTATTGACGGGATTGTTAATTTAACAAAACTTCTTGTATGGCGGAACGGTAAAAATGTTTTGAAAAAATCAACTGCAAAGACTGAATCGGAAACAAGATCTCGGTCGCGTCTGTCCAGGAGTCAGAGTTTTCGGCGGCTACGTTTAAGAGTTGTCCAAACACAAACTGCAGCCACTATTATATACATATTAGCTGACGGTAGACCAATGGAGTGAAAACGATATATCGTTCCAGACCTTTCTTTTAACTCCAATTTACTTTTGCCTATTCAATCTTCATTATGCGTTACTCTCAGTTTGAAAATGTCTTTATTCATTTGATTTTTCGTGCAAACCTGCACTGAACGCTTCAAGCTAAGATAGTTTCACTGCACTTGCAGATTTAAATCGACTTTTACGTACGGACATCTAAGAGGAAATTGAATAGATCCACCGCAATTAAGGGAAAGCGTTCTTGCTTTCTTTGTGGAAACAAAGTCCGCTGAGGCTAAAGAAAACAATATGGAAAACCTAACCTTAATTCCAAATTTACAAAAACCGTGAAAGAATTTAGTGAGAAACATATCTATAAAACATAATTTTGAAGGAAAAAAGCTCACTGGGGATGAAATTTGTGACGTGATTTACGCAGGAGGTGTTTTGTAGAAAGCATCATAGAGAGAGGGATCTTCTAAAAATGATAAAGAAAAAAAGACAGCCCTAAAATAAGTTACGAAGAAATCCTTCTTCGAATATGAGAGCAATAAGAAATTTCTTGGACCGGTTTTTGAATTTAGCATGGCATTTTCAACTAAATTGGTACCTTATGAGGGAAATACGGTTTACGTCTCTGGACGTTCTTCAGTTGTTAAAACTTTGGTTTGAATACTGGAGAATGCAGTTTTTCAGCTAAAACAGAAAATACAATCAAACCCATACAGACCTCAGCTCAAAATCTTTCTTGACGCTTCGGCCAGTCTTAAGTTGCTCCTTAGCATGAATTCGATACAGACGCCAACGGAATATACCCACTCGTTATGAACAAGATATCGCTTTTAAAAAACCGACAACGAGAGTATAATAAGTTCTTATAAATAAATTACATTTATAATAATAATTAGACGACCTCTGAATGGGCGTTGTTTTGGGAGCGGTAACTATTGGTTCATCAAACGACTACGTTAATTGCTTTTCTTCCTTATGCGGAACATTGCATGAAAACATAAGAGGTCATTAATTACGCTGCGCTATAGGGGGTTGCTTTTCTTCAGATAATGCGTTTTCTAATCTGAGGCGACCTGTCGTTAGGATCGATTGTTTGTTATGATCGAGATTTTTTGCTCCTCCCTGAACAATCCTAGGGTGTTTATGAAAGACGTTTGTGAACACCGGTTTGGATCTAAACTGTAGTTTTGACTTGCATTCGTAGAAAAGTATAAAGAGAGAATGGGCCAAGAATTTTAGGACAGTTTTGTTAAATGGATGATGATAACAAAATAATGAATATCCCAAGTAGGTTTAACATATCATGATTAATAAGCTATTATGAGCTGATGGTTGGATCGTCAGACGCGATACGTGGCTCTGTGCGCACTCGAAGATTAGCTGCGACAGCAAACGATAAACAACTTTTACCGAAGCTCTGTTGGCTCTTATCGTAAAGTGCGGCAGGATGCCCAGGAGCTATTTCAAGAATCGGCTTTGGTAGTTGTTATTGTTTGCTGAAAAGTGACACCGTGTGGAGGAATGCAATAGAAAGCGGTAACTGTAAAGCAGCGATTGATATACTCGTCGATGAAACTTGGTAGTTTACAGCCAACTCAAAATTTATTATCAATTTTGAGTTCTTGTATTTTCATGTGAGAGCTGAGATGGTTTCAGTATCGAGTAGACAGCCTCTGGAAGGTGCAAGTCTGGCACATTCATGCATTTCCCGATTATAGGTCCGGGAATGCACTAAATACTTGACGAGAATCTCTCCTTCAACGTCCTTATCTCAAATCGCGACATATTTACATTGAACAAAGTATGTAATTATGTAAACTAAAACATTGTTCTGCTTGGTTAACAGTGAAGTAAATTTAGAACTTGGGATAAATTTCTCCTTTATTTCTTCTCTCAAGAGAATGAACCTGAAACTGGGTCTCGTCGAAGCTGGAGAAACTAGTTTAGAGCGTAGTTACGCAAACACGAAGTAAACTCTTCGGTCTGGCTATCAGACAATCGTTGGGCTATCGCTGAGCCAATCATTATGCACAAAGCAATCTACGCAGTCTCGAGCAGTCGGTTTTAAGCGCGGGAAAAGGCGAGCGAGCAAATCAGATTTGGTTTTCACTGATTGGTTGAAAATGTGGCTCGATATTTCTAGGCCAATCACAAAGGGTTTTATATATTCTAACAACAAATCGATTAGGGAGTTACTTTCTTGCTTAACAACTAATCAAAAATCTTTCCTTCCTTTTCTCCTTCAAACTAAAGGTTGTATCCTTGCAGACTAAGCATTAGTGGTGTTCAATTGTATGGCCCTTAAAAGATTTGGTTGAAAAGTGTTTTCATTCTTATCATTCTGTAGCATTCTGCAATGTCCCGATTGCGCAAAAGGCTACCCGTCATTGAGCAGTTTGTCTGGGCGAACGATATCTTTTACCAGGCAAACGGACTCATACTTAAAATGAACGAGTAAAGTGTATAGGACTTATATTAATGCATGCACGGTGGCATGCAACAAAGCAATTCAAATAAACACGACAGAGTTGGAAAATTTAAGGTGAAGGAAGCAGCCAGTTGAATTGGACATTAATGAGTGGTGTTGAAATCGATACCAATAACCGCAATTCACATCGTTGGTTGTCAGATTGGGACCTGATTCCACCTAACCATTGACCCACGCATACGGACTCAGTCACCCAAACATCATGTGTCATTGTCGTGTTACACAACTATTCGGTGTAAAACCTACAACTAGAATATATACGAATCTACATTCTAATTAATGCCAAAAAAACTCAAAAGGATAAAATTGTATCACTGGGCAATATTCATACAAGAAGGTTCTTAGGAAAAAATATAGCCGTATAATGCCGATCGCATTTGTTTCCAACCCTTCTTTTTGTCTTTACGTGTGATGATGAAACACTCACAAGCAAAATCAATTGACGCAAGATTTGCCTTTACGCATTGGGTTGGGGATAATTCATGACACGTTAAATAGTAGAAGTAACTATTTTTAAAACGTATTAAGGAATCGAGTGAATTTACCTTTCTTGGAAGCAAGTAATAGGGACAAAACCGACTTCACTGACTTTCACTGTCGAAATCAAAGGCGGCTATTATAGATGACACTCCGCGGGCTGCGTTCAATATTTTAAAGAATTTAGGGTGCGTCCGATTGGCACAGTTGGAATGAAACTCGGGACATCGCTGATTCAACAAGCTCACATTCTGTAGTGATAGTTAAGGAAGACAGGAGCTATTTGGACCAATTGGAGCAAGGCACTATCTTTGTAAAACAACTGAGGAATATCCCTGAAAGGTCTTTGTACTTTCAAAGCAAAGACGACTGACAATTGACAGTTTACAAATCAAAATTGTTTATTATCATAACATATAGTTAGTTAAATGAGTTATTGTCTACGGGTAAAGATCATTTTTTAAATAATAGTTTTACAATTCAAATGTATGAATGGGAAGTTTTAAGGAAAGCTTTTCAACCACGCCTTTTATTTGAAGCGAGCCTGCTTGTCAGCCTTGTGAAATTAACAGGAAAAATACACTTGTCTCTGATACGGCGCAATGGAACTGACACTGTTAAGTTCAGATTGAAATGAATTCGAACTTTTCATTAATCATAATTGCATTGTATTTCGTTGAATAAGTATTTTGTAACTTCCTATGAGACTTGTCAAAATCACCCGCGAAGAAATCAAAAAGGTTTGGGTTTAAAAATGTAAAGGAGTTAGGTAATGGCTGACAAACCCCCACATGTTAACAATCCCATCTAAATGTTTATTCCGTTTAGCATGAGAGTAAAATTTCTACGGTATTTTATCGAAGAACAATGGAAAATTATTCTTATTGTGTAAAATTATCTTTTCAGAAAGCTGTATACAGACCAAACTTCATACGCCACTTCCCAAAATAAAATATTGTTGGATGATAGAGAGGTGTTAAAAATACTAATGAAAAATCTAAAAGAATTTTTTTATCCGTTATTTCATTCGGGGTATACCCCGAATGACAACCTCGCGTTGTCGCTGCTTCACGGTCACACGTTTCATAAAAACCCCAATGAAGTATATATTTTCTGAAAACTTAGGAATTGTAGATTCCGATTATTAGTTGATTTAAGGCAAGAAATAAAAAGCTTTCCTAAAATAACGATCATTTTCCAAAAGTATGTAGTTTCACAAATAGACCTTTTCGGCTTGTACATTTTGTTTTCCCAATACAGATCATGTGATAATACTCAGGAGGCTTGGTCCTTTGTTTTGTTCATAAAAAAGAGTGCATGCAGGCATAGTCATGCTTGCATGCCCTCATTTTAACGAACAAAACAAAAGACCAAACCTCCTGAGTATTATCACATGATCTGTATCGGGAAAACAAAATGTACAAGCCGAAAAGGTCTATTGAGTTCCTTTCCGGTCAGAATTTAACCGGAGAAAGCAGGCGACATCGCTACGTTTTCTGCACACCTTGGATCTAAAAAGCCGTGTCGGGGAATTTTGATTAATTGTCTGGTTTGTTTTTTGTACCCTGTTAAACTTTAAGTTTTTATAAAACACGCATTAGCTTTGCTTAATTAAACACTCATTACTTTCGATGGAGGCAAAAAATAAAAATTACCCGGCACCTTTTTTTGCCACATTATCGGGCAACATTCTTACCTAATTTCAGTGAAAAAGGACGAAAACTCGCTGTAAACGAACTGAAAACGTGCGCCTCATTAGATGCAATTTTAGTTTTGAGAAATATAGCCATTTGTTGACAGCTTCTCAATTAGAGATAATTTATTCTAGAATCGTTTTTCCTTTATAACTTTGTCTGGAAGAAACCTTTTTTCGCGGAACATGGCACTCACATAAAAGTAATTCAAGATGTTAAGTTGTCATTTTATTATTGTTTCATCTTGCTGAGAAATTTATTAAAGCTCACGAATTAAAAAGAAACTGATTCGGACTAAATATAGAAATAGGGGGTAAAATTCAATATTGAAATAGATTAAGTATCTTTGATGGAAACCCTTTGATGAAAAAAGCATTTAAAATTCTTGATTTTTCCCGGTTTTCAAAACCAAAAGTTAAGAGTCCCTGATCTGTGTGCAATTTTATCTTGTTAAGAACTAGTTTTTGAAGACCCTCTACCATTTAAATGTGGTTTTCGTTGTACTTCTGTTTGCGATTTTGCTTGTAAAGGTCGCTCAAATTGCGAATAGAGTTGCCAAAATTGTCAGTCATTGTTCCCACGGCCGAGCGAGAAAGAAACATGGGCCTGGCCTTAAGACGACCTTATGGACGGTGCCTACTAACTCAAACGCATTTTTTGCCCCACTTATGATTATGCAGAAAAGATAGATCTTAACAAGTGTTATTGAAATCCAAAAAGAAAATTAGGGGTAACCACGCATTTGTCAAAGATAATTCATGGACAATATTTGTAAAAAGCTCTAAAATACAAAGCAATGTATCGCGTTCTTTCTCAAATTGAAGATTAATTATCTCTATAGAATGCATGGTTACCCACAATTTTCTCTTTAGATACCAAGAGTACATACGAAGATCTACTTTCTCCGCATAGTTTTTAACCGCGCAAAAATATCCGTGTATTGGTAAGCATCACCAATAGGAAACCCGAGTATCTGAAGATGCGCAGAACGTATGCGCAATAACAATAGTAGGCTCCGTCCTTAAACACATTTTTGCATTCCAATTAGCCGCTTGACCGTACGTAGGACGGTGCTCTAAAATTGAAATCTCGTGGTGAATGGCAGAATTTTTTTGCAACGAATGAATGATTATATTTCGGCAAAGAAAATCTTTGAAATTAAGGCAATTGAAAGTGCACGATCAGGAGCGCAAGCTTAAGGTCGTAGAACTAGTAAAACTAATAATATGAGAATTTCAATCACTGAGCACGCGCAGTTGAAATGAGGTGGCTCAAACCAGCTTCAGCAATTTGAAGCTGATGATGTCTCATTAGAAGGATTATCTCTAAAACACTGTTGTAAGTAATGACAATCTTGTGGTACCAAATGAAACACCAATAATGCTTAACAAGATGTACTCATTAATGTGACGTACATTATCACCATGGCAACCTAAACACACCTTTTATTTTGACTTTAAACGATTATATCACAAGAAACAAACTCGGTGACCACCAATTTTTATTGCTGGAAAGTAATAAGCAGGCTAAAATAAAACTCTCTGCAAAGTTTACAGTGCGACACGCCTTACCGTGGCCCCCAAACAAAGTTTTTTACAAATTATCCGCCAATCAGGGTGTGCAAAGTTCGTACAGTTGTAAGTTGAACACCGTTGCAGGGGTTGTTGAGTTGACGTATTTACACCTAGTTGTCAAATGTGAAAGTTAATTGGGTGGCCATGGTAAGGACGGTGGCTATTCTATGAATCTGCTCCAGAGAACAAGCTGTTCCAGGAACAAGGCACTGGAATACAAGAACGTGCTGACATTGTGACATTGTTGGTGTGGAACTCTCTGCTATATTCTTCACCCTTACCTTAATTAATAATATCTGAAAACACTATTTACATGCTCATGCTGACCCTCCAAGAAATTTCATGCTAAAAGGGGTTCTTTCTGATCGTTTTGGATGAAATCGTATTCTCAGAACAGAAGAGTCTATAACGCAGAAATGTCGATCTCTCTCATTTGGCTTTGTTCACCATTTTACTATATTGTCTACATTTAGAAAATAGTTTCTTCAAATAATGGCCAATCAGATTGGGCCCGAGGACCACAACGCCTCTGATTGGTCTGCAACTAAATTTTGCTGGTGCCAAATCTTGCTGGGATCGGGCTTGAAACACAATGTCACCAATTATTTTTTTTCTGGTAAAAAAAATGTTGCAATAGCCCTTCCATAAAAATAGATAATACCATAAAGTGGTAGGTTTTTCGAAATGAAATCTTGTTAGGGTAAGTCACCTACTTCCTTTTCCTTGTTCAGTGTCATCTACTGAATGACTAGAGAGACTGACTGAATGATTAACGGACAGAAACTAGATTATCTTTGTTTTGACCACTTATTTGCTTCCTTGAGCATGTCTTCGTGATAAAGAGCAAACTTAAAAGGTTAGTGGTTTTTCTTTTCTGATGGGGTGACGGTTACAGAAAAAAAAACATTCTAAATAAAGATGCAAACATATGACGTCCTTGTCGCATTTGAGAGGTCATGTTAAACCGTCATCAAATTTAGATCAACGCCGCTTAAAACAGAAAATAATTCATTTATTTTTGAACAGAAAAATGCAGTGCTTTTTCAGAACCATGCCCGAAAATGCCTCTTTAAGCTTTGCTGACTGCGCGTAGCATTTCACATGTGTACAAATAGCATGTTTGAAACTTTCAAGAATCTGTCTTCCCATTTTAACAACATAAATCACGCATGCGTAAAATCAACTTGCAATCAACATGATAACATGGACCTTAAAGGGAATTGCTTCACGCAGTATTGCCCATTTTAAGTTCGATTTAATCCTTAAGCGGCCTCTCTTGTTTAGCCCATTGCGGGTCATGTGAAGAAAGACCTTTGATAGAGGTAGCCTCTGACGTCGTAGTAATGGTCTTCGCAAAGAACTGCATTGAAATGGAGATAAAACCTGTCCCCAACACAGAATCGATAGCGGCAGACTTGACAAGCAAAGCAGTCGAGATGATAAATATGCTCACGAGCTCGCATCACCATATCCAGTGGTAAAATGGTTTTTAAACACTGAGAGCAAATCCCTTTTGCGCCAAATAACCTGTGAAATAAATTACAAACTCTTTAGTGTTTAGAAAAATAAGTAAACCAATATAAAGATGCCGCTGCTACCCATGCACTCAATTGGGGACTGAATTACGAAGGGCACAGATCAACGAAATGGTTCCAAAGCATATATAAGACGCCTCTAGCAGCCGCTACACCTCCCATTTAAGATCTCGGAGCACAGCACCACAGCAAGAAGTAGTTAGCTGCCGTGCGAGTCGATTTAATTTGCGTCTAGCTCATCGACTGAACTAGGTGAGGTCCGATGAAGCTTCGGCATGAGACAGTGAAGCTGATAGACAACAGAGGGAGGAAGAGGACTTCTTTTCCAGCTTTTCCTCTTTCATGTTAAATAAGATTCATGCTCGATCCCAGTGAAACTAAAAAGAAAATATTTTCAGGAAAAAATTGAATTCAATTTCCCCATGAACCGTTATGTACACCAACATGGCCTGTTTGCTGCCAGGCCGTTAAAACTGAAAGATCTGTTGCTGAAAGTGGAAAGAACCATTTCTCAAAGCTGACTCGGAAGACATAACATGGTCCAGCCAAAGTAGAACTGTGAATAAGAAATCATGTGGTTAATGACATGTAATGATGTAAATTTTTGCCATGATCGAGGATGCAGTCGACGGTTACTGATCTTGTGTTTCTTTGTTCTTTTTTCGGAGAAAACGCAAGGGGCTGCATCTTTCTATATCCCAACTGTTGACGGAGGCGAAACGAAATGTAAACCACGAGTAAACGACAACGAAGTGGACAATATGGTAGCAAGAGGGGTTCAATTCCACTATTCACCTGACCCCAGTTGTTAAAAAGATGTCGGGATAACGCGCGCTATCCACCGGGGATAAATCACTATCCATTGGCTAGCGTAATTAGTTTCGATATGACTTATCCACTGAATGGTGATTTATCCAGTGGATAGCGCTGTCCATCGTGAACAACTGGGGCCCGGTAATTTTTGCACTCAATACCTGTTTATATTGAATTCAATCGGCTTCTCCAAAAAATGCCATAATGTTTACTGCGGTAATCAGTCACACGCGCCCCTCAATGACATTTTTTCATCTAAAATTTAGGTGGACGTCAATCAAATGTTTCCATGACAATAAGCCTGTTCTCTTGGTGGCAGTTGAATTCGTCATGGAAACATTTGATAGACCTAATCGGCTAACTCAATGTTGTACCCAATTCAAATCTCACGGGACTAAGATTCTTTGTGTGTTGTATTTGCATGATAATGTAGCATTCATATTTAAATGATATGGAAATACCTGGAACAAAACGTTTTATTCCCAAACGGTTTGAATTGGGTACAACATTGAGTTAGCCGATTAGGTCTATTGACGTCCACCTAAATTTTACTTTCGAAATGTGAAAAATGTCGTTGAGGGACGCGTGTGACTGATAATCGCTGCAACATTTGGTGTACTATCCCCGCAAAAAATCATCATTTTTTTCATATTAAAGTTTAACACTCATCTTCCAACTTATGGAACCAACATTTGAGTTAAGCACTCAACATTAAACTTTTTAATTCCAGTGTTCTCCGGGATGGGTGGGTGGTATCAATGTCTTGAGATGAATGTTAAACTTCTTAACATCATGTCGAAAAGTTGTCCTGTAATTTATAAATAACAGATTGAAGTACCTTTGCGATTTATAAATCGCACGATAATAATAATAATAATAATAATAATAACAACAATAATAAAAACAATAATAATAATAATAATGATAATATTTAATATTCTTAGGCGCTAATTAACATGTGAATATGATCAAATGCGCCTTACAAAAAAAAAGTAAAACGATTAAAAAACAAGTTAAAAAAGTCAAAAATAGTATTTACAATTCTGGATATAATAAAAAGACTAAAAAATATAACAAGCTTTTCATAGGGTAAGCTACTCTAAACAAAAATGTCTTTAATTTAGACTTAAAACGTTCAGTCAAAATTGTCTTCCTCCTGTATTTCACTCGGTATTTTGTTCCAAAGTGATGGTGCAGCAGCTGTGAAAGCCCTGTCACCGAGTGTATGCCGATGCACAACTTTGCCATTTATAAATCGCAAGATTGCGAACTTTGCGATTTATAAATCGCAAAGTTGGTAACCTTGCGATTTATAAATTGCGACGTTCGTAATGCTGGGATTTATAAATTGCGCCCAAATTGCAATTTGAAAATCGCACATTTGCGATTTATAACTCACTGCGATTTATAAATCGCGTGCGTTTTATACATCACAAAGTGCGATTTAATACTAGTATAACCGCAAACTTATGAAATTCATGCCTGCGGGCTCGTGGTCCATTGTTTTGGTTTTTTGGTGCACAGACGGTACTTGACAAGACTGATCTCCTCAGCCGTCTCAGGAACAATTTCGGAGACATTAAGTGCTCAGGCAGGAATCATCATAGAAAAGTGAGGTAAGGAGAGGTTTTATTTTTTTTCATCACTATTATTCTCCTTTCAATAGTCCGTTTTTCAACTCCCAACATAGTTTCTCTGCGGTTATTTCAAACGATGGTCTTCCTCGAGCGCCAAATTGATTTGACTGGGCATGATAACCTTAGTCAACTTGTGCGTTGGAACTGTGATTCGCTTCGATCTCTGTAAGGGCCTCATACCCAGTGCTCACGGTTGTGAAACTAAATATTTTAAGCAAGAGCCGATACAACGTAGATTTGATTTTAGTGGTGTACTATATTTCGGCTGGCCAAACCAGCCTTCTTCAGGTACAATGAGAGTTTATATTGAATTGCTTCTATGTACATATATATATATAGTAAATGGATGTCGACGTAATACTGGAAAAAATGTGATAAAACATGGTAACTGCCATGTTTTATCACATTTTTTCCAGTATTACGTCAACATCCATTTACTATATATATATATGTACATAGAAGCAATTCAATATAAACTCTCATTGTACCTGAAGAAGGCTGGTTTGGCCAGCCGAAATATAGTACACCACTAAAATCAAATCTACGTTGTATCGGCTCTTGCTTAAAATATTTAGTTTCTCAACTTGAAATAACGCCGATCAGATCAAGCCACTGATCCAACGTACACGGACAGGAAAATTGTCCACGGTTGCTTGCTTCAAAACTCACGGTAGTGACGATGTCATCAAATACATGGAGTTTGCCAGCATCCTTAATGTATAGTCTTATCTTTGAACTACTGATCCCATGCCGTTGGAATTTTCCAATCTTTCAATCCTGGAAGTAAGGTCATTTATAGCGCACATGACACACAACATTGTACAAAGCCGTCATTATCCCGATCTTCGGACTTGATCCAGGCCCTTTCGAGAGAAGGCTACGTCACGCGTGCTTGACATTCGATATCTTTGTGGCGGAAATCGCACGCCCTTTGCAATACGAAGTCAACTTTTCGCAACGATGTTGTATTCAGATAATCCCGTGACGAAGTGGGCTAGACGAACTGGATATTTCGCGACAACGTTAAATGAGAAGAGTCTAACATTTTGACAACCGTGTTCATTTCAAAACATGAAATCGTGAATATTTTCCTTGCAAGTTCGTGTTCTTGTTTCGGCATGGCGTTTCAATTTTACAAATTGAAACCTGAGAAGGTTCGACTTGGTGTTTAACTTTAACATTCATCTCGAGACATTGATACTACCAATCCCGGAGAACACTGGCATTAAAAAGTTTGATGTTGAGTGCTTAACTCAAATGTTGGTTCCATAAGTTGGAAGAAGAGTGTTAAACTTTAATATGAAAAACTAATTTTGATTTTTGGCGGGGATGGGGCACCATAGTATGTAAAACTCATACAATTTCCATATCGCCGGGGTGTCTGCATTAAATTTGTTCTCTTGATTTGCACGCCTCCATGGTCAATTGCACTTGATATCTACCCAAATATTGCCACAATGCCACAATCGAAGCAGTTAGAATTTCTTCAGTCAAAGGTTTTTGGTGCACGGCGCTCGCGTCGTTTCCAGGCTGGAACGCGATTAGCGAACCAGGTGGAGCCCGAGACCCTATTAGGAGTTGGAATCGTCCTTTCAAAAAACGTTTTTTGACAAAATAATGAAATTACATCAAATTCTATCTGTCTCCAGCAGTATGTCAATATTTTGGCAAAGATGCTGCGCTGTTGATAAGACTTTAAATTGTGGTTTAACAAGCTTTGAAGTTTACTTTGTCGCTCGTTCACGTGATTCGGTTCGTAAACACATTTACTTAATGTAATAAGAAAGGGAGATTTTCTGCAATTTTGGAATTCTGAAAACTAGTTATTAGAATATTGAGGTTTTCGTGACAATCCAAAAATCTCCTTTTGTTTTGATTTGTAAACGGCACATTGCCCTAATGTAGTTTTATGAATGTCAATTAAATTTTCAAAAGAGTTATTTTTCTGTATCGTGACTTTTGCTTCATTCTAATGTAAAAAAAACTCTTACAATAAAGCTATTAATCCATTTAAGAGAATATTCCGTGATCTTGGGTCTTAAACTTCGAGAGCTTCCTACGTAAACTTAAATCTGGCTCTTGTATATCTCCCTTGGCATTAAAGAACGAAAACAATAAATTATTCATAATGCTTCAACTCTCTTCAAAACAAGCATTCACATGAACACTAATTTGAAATCTCACGAGCCATCAAAATTTGAGAAAATAAAGTATCTGCTTCTAGCTTTCTAACATAAAAGGAATGAATCGAAAAGCTTATATTAGATTTCATTTATTCGAAGGCTTTAATTTGCGCGTATTTCATTTTAGTAATTGAGTATTCAATTGTAAGGACAAAAGGTTTGTCTAGACTCAACTTGCTAATTCCATTTTCCTTCTTCGAGAGCTGTTTTCCGCGCCAAGAAAGCTTTTAATCTTGTAATTATGTATCGAAAAAATTGAACAACTAGATTTCCACAGGCTGGTAGCACGGAAGCAGATTTCAGCTTCCTTTACAATACTTCGCACGCGAATATAAGCCTTGATAAAAGGTTCCGAACACTAAATGTAAACAAAATTAATATCTTACGTCGCAAGCATAACAAAAATCCTTAAAAACTAACGGAGCGAATTAGTTATTTCCTAGACTTTTCTCTTTCTTCTTTGCAGCTCCGATGGCACTTAAATCAACAGTTAATGTTAAAATAAATGTTTACAGTCCACCGCGTATTCCCCTTTATACGGCAGCACGTGTCAAACTACTTACAGCACGAACGGAGTGCCAAATTGATTTTTACGGTTAGTTAAGCCGGATTTAAGAAGTACTGCACCAGACAAAGCGTTGCTTCTTTGTGAAAGAAAGACATCTTACCTTATATAGTCCCTTTTGCACAGCATCAGGTCCCGTTTGAAGTAAAATTTAAGGCTTAAGTCTGTCAGCTGTGTACTGCAATATGAACACTTCAGGCATTCCTCGTGCCAAAACTGATCCAGCGCTCGCAGCAAAAACTTCCCTTGGATTTTTTCACCACATTGCGCACAGGTCTTAAATTTCGTTGTCGTTTCTTCATCACCCTGTTTGTGGTTGTTTCCTTCCTTGTCTTTGTCGCCTATGATTAAAGAACCGTTCATTAGCGCATAACATCCTGTTCAATGAACACGCGTTCGCGCGTGGGTTCAATGGCACGCGTTCGCGTGGGGGTCCTCGTCTTAGTGTAACATCTTAACAGGATCGCTCGATCAAGTCACGCCTTTCAGGTGAGCATTGATAAGCAACTGAACATTGTCAAACTTTCCCAGGTTAAATTTGCTTGTACTTTCATTTTTTTCCCCTAAATTTGTTTTCTCAACTTTCACCTCTCACGAAAAATATCTTGCGCAATAGCTAAAACATATAACAGGATTTCATATGGTCCGACCACGGCTGATTCCTCAGTGCGGATGTGCCAAACTGTGTGCCCAGCCTGTCCCGTTTAAAAAAAAAAAAAATTTTGGCCGTTAATTAAATTTATGTAGAGGAACGTAAACGCATGTTGAAACGGAAAAAAAAAGACATGCGGTAGGCAATTGCTACTAAAATCGGCAAAGCCATCTAACGGCCTTCGTCAAACATTTAGGGAAATGACAAAGCTCCTAAAACGAACTAAAATATGCCGTGATATCCAAAGGTTAGTTCACTTACCCATCTTCAATCTGTGTAAAGCTGTGTACGTCCTATTCTGTGATATGCACTTTTAGAGACCTTGTCATATGCCACTCCAAAGCAGCCAGAGATGCTGATTTTACGTAAGAGGTTAAAATTGCTTTGGCAGATCAAGGATCGTGTTTCTCAATCCAAATCCTCTGAGCTTCAATGATTTTAACAATGCACTCGTCTCAAGTTGTCTGGAAAATAACTTGCAACCGCAATTAATTATTTGAGCTAACCGTCATATGCTTTACACATTGCAAGTTAAACTTGATCTACCACAAATGATACCCCAGTACTGTACTTATACAATACCCATAAATTTAGTCATTTTAATTGTCATTCAAATTGGCCTAACAGGAAACATTTCATCCAATTCAAAGCAAATATGGCAGTTTTAACCAAAAGAAACATAATCCAGCTTTAATGGAGGGGCAATTTTTTTCCGGTCAAGGGCAGCAATCTGACACACAAGAAAGTCAAGAGTAAATGAAGCCGGTAATGGAGTTGTCAGAGTATCAGATACAAATTAAGTAGAAAGATACAACTTGTCTCTATTGTCTTAATTTCGCTGTTAGTTCAATTAATATTGAACAGCATTCATTGATGGATCTCAGGGACCTTTTAACATTCCAAGCAAGCGTTTTTTTTTTCTTTTTGGTTTTTTGAGGCTCACATTCATCGCCGGATACGAACGCAGGTGTGTGAGTTTTGAAAAGAGTCAACAATATTATCTTGAAAACGATACGTAAATGGTACACTTTTTTATAAGAACTTTCAGGCTGAGATTAAACCCAAATTTAAGAATAATGAACTAAGTGCATACCCAGTTAATAACATCTTTATTTTGCTCATCTGCTTGTTTTGGTCTTTTTGAGTAGTCAGTACACTAGTAAATGAAAGCGTAGTCCGGGAAACGTAAAGCTGTAGTCTGAGAGGACAATCAACTAAAATATTTAGGGACGTTTCAGTTTAACGTTAACAATGTGGTTTTCTCCGCATGATATACTGAACAATAAGTCAGTTTGTAGTCGAACTCACTATCACACAATTTAAAGGACATTTTAACTAAGAACGTTTTCAGGCTCAAAGCGCAAAAAATAAGAACTTTCATCCTCAGGCCCAAAATTAGACGCTCTTATAAAAAAAAGAGTGTATTAGGATTCAAAATTCTTTTAGATAAAAAAGTATCGCATTTTTTTGGTTTGGGGGGATCCTTCGGATACACGTGGGATACTTGTACATGGTGATGGCTTAATCCCTATTCTTTCCCTCTTTCGTCAAATTCCATAAAAAGACATCAGTTATACATGTAAATCCCATTGCTATAAATGCTCGTTGCGGTTACACAAAACAAATTTTCTGAGGTAAGGCTTATCGAGCTAAAATTACGTCTCTGATTCTACCTCAGAAAAATTTACCCAAGGTGAAATATTTACAGTTAAGCGACCAAGATTTAAAAAAAAAATTCACCACTCAAAATCACAGCTGCAGGGTGAAGGGGTCATTTCCTCCCCTTTCTAAATCCAGAGAAAGCGAGATTGACCGCGAGATTATTACATTTGTCGCGTACTGCATGATCAGGAAGTCGTCGATATTTCCAGTTAAAGGAGCGGCGACTGGTTAATCAGGATAGTTTCCACTCAACAAAGAAAGAGAGATATCTCTCGTCTCAATCTTGACTCCTGCCAGAAAATCACTATAGGTGTAAAATTTAAATTGCCCTGATATGTGTGACCTTGACTCAGGTGATACGTTTTTTCTTTTTTCGCGTAATACAATTCCCTAAGAAGAAACCACTCAGATTATTTCCATCAAATTGGACTGGCCGTCTACTACAATCGTCTGCCCTTTGCTTCTAGTTGCTTAAGAAATGGACTAAATTATAACCTATTTCATGAAGCCAAGGTTGTTGTCAATAATTCAATAGGTATGTAGCCTGTCTATCCTTTCACTTTATAATTTATCTGCCCTGCACTTTCTGTTTTCACGAAGGTTTTGGTGGGGTCCCCTCCCTTGATTCAGTTTCCTGACTGATGCGCATGCGTTAGATCTTTTACCGTGCATATTCTTGTTTAGCGGGCAGTACGTGATGCAAGAACAAACTAAAGTTTATCTCGGACCACGGTTTACACTGTCAGTCGGGTGCTGCAGCGATCTCAGGTATTACAAAGACCAGAGCCACCACAGCCTTATTTCATCTCGTACTACACGCTTTACGGCAACTGCGGTCAATAAAGGGACGTTGGTCAGCAGCACACATCCTTGTCGTCACAACGATCCGTAAAAATACGTGTGGTCTGAAACATGACATACTTGTTTAAACACTGATTACTAAACCCATCAAACCCTCTAAAAGAAATTTTGTCGAAGCAAGAATCTGAAAACTGGGCATTACCTTTTATTTTAACGTTTTCTTGGAGGAAAGATAAGGCTGTTCAGAAAACTCGTTATCCATTCTATTACACTATCTTCGATTCTAACCCAAGGAATGGAATTATGGTTTTCACTGCAAGGTCATACATCACTTTCTGAAAGTGAATGCAGGTCAACAACAACAAAAAAAACGAATTTCCGGGCTTGGTATCATTGACACGTAGGCTTCAGATCCTATAGCATTTGGCATGGAATCTCCTCAGTTCAGTTTAAATTCGGCACATTCTGTGGGTTGTGATATGTACGTATTTAGGGTCTTCATCCTCCACGTTTTGCAAAAATATTGCCGTATATAAGCTTTTTCACGAATTGGTCTTTTTTTCAGTTTACTTTAAAGTTCGCTTTTAATCCTTCACAAAAATTTAACAAAATTAAACTTACAAACGAGTAACCAAGACACATCGGCCTGTTCTTGACAATAATATCACACACTGCTGTCCCTCGCAAAAGTCTTCCGAAGGTTGAAATGCAAAACAGTTCCGTTCTAAGGTTGAACATAGGACCCATGCCCCTTACTAGCTCGGTCGTGAGACAAGTGATTGTCATGAAATTTTAATCAACTTTACGTTACATGTGCGGTTCATCAATAATGGAATCCCTACAAGAAAACGCCACGCATTTTCTTTCTGTTGCATAAAGGGTTTTGATGCTAGCGACATATTCATAAAATCAGAAAGATATTTCAAGGGTACACTTTGACGGGTAGCACTCCGTGCCTCGTCAGTGTCACATGTAACAAGAAGGCAGTTGATTGAAGAAACTGGTGACGTCATAGTAATCAGCCTCGCAGAGAACTATGTTGAAGTGAAGAAAAAACTTGTCGCCAACGCAGAATCTGTAATGGCAGACTTGACAAGCAAAGCAGTCGAGATGATATATGTGTTCACGAGCCCGCATCACCATTTCCAGCGGCGGTATGGCTTTCATGCACTGCGAACAAACCCCTGTAGGACCAAACAGTCTGCAAAAAACCGCAACAAAAAATTAGGATGAAGTTATTTTGCAACCAGCTATTGTCTTAACATGAAAATGCCTTTCGAATAACCATACCATTTTTTTTTTTCAATCAGTATATGATGATGCACTTGATCATTTGAGCCAAATAAGACAACTGAAATACATAAATCCCGTGGGAAGTACCTTTTCATAAAGGTTCGTGCCAAATGGCCAGGTCGCATTAGGCTATAAAAAATTCTACAAAGTGTTCAAAAATTCTGTGTTTCTGGCATCTACAATACAATTTTGGCGGAGCTTGTTTGACAAAAACTTGTAAGGTTCTCAGGCTACAGTTGATGCCTGCACTCGTCCAAGCTTTGCGGTTGACAATTTTTGTCAAAACAACAAAAAAACCTCCAAGGCAACCTGGCCCAGGTTTGGCACCCCTCTCCCCTCCCTGCCTATATCCTGAACCTCAACATCACTGGTGTGTGGAAATACAGATAAATCATATTCCTCTTTCCCTACCCCTAAAGTCAACCCCAAGCTAAAAACAAAATCCTTTTCACCTCTTACCCTATCGTTGTAATAGTTAATTGACGTTTAATTAAACCCCTAACTTAAAGCATTCTCAAAATGACATCAGTTCACATGAAATATGTGCTGTCTCCAAGTACACCGTAATCTATTAAGATATACAACGATCAGAATATAGCTCCAGTTCAACAAGAAAGAGAAACTTTTTATCTCAGCATTGATCAAACATTTATTGGTCACAGCACCTTTTAGTTATTGTTTTGCGTATTTATAGATCGTTTTCACTGTCACGCAATAAAAAAAAAAAATCGAAAACCATCCAGTGGAAAAAGTCAAGACTTCGTGATGTTGTAGAAGATAAATGAAGAAGACACTTCTCCAAGTTTTAGGCCCGTGCGTTTCCCCAAACTTCAGATATTCGTCGAAATGTTTCGCAGAAATTTACAGAGCGCAGTATGAAAACGCCATGTTGGTGCACATCTGTGGTGCACCAATATGGCGGCCGGAAAATAGTGTCAACATCTGTTACTTACTTTGGCTATCTAGGCAAGTGATCATCTGTACTGAACAGACAGCTATTTACTTAAGCACCTTTCCTAATGCTTTAAATTCTAAAAAGGCCCAAAACCATGAGATAAATATATATTTCTCAATAAACTTGATCGTCGCCTCGTGTCACGCACCGCTATAACTCAGAAATTCAAAATGCTCTGGTTTCCAAACGAAGCACGCTATTGAGCTTTAAAATTGCAAATGGATACAAATTTACCGCCTCTTATGCCTGATGAGGACAAAAACTTTCGTGGCTCTTTAGTTTTCGATTTTAGAAAATGATGACGTCACGTGAAAACGATCTATATAAGGGCTTAAAAACTTGGGTTTTTTCGCTCCTTGCCTCTTTAGTCTTGTAAAGGGTGTTAGTTAAGAACCAAGGCAATGATCCATGATTGAGAAGCTTATATTTCAGCATTTTCTTTTCAACGATTTCCATGTTCAGTCAAAATTGATTTCGGTCGTGAAAATGGAAGTCAGAACACAGATGTCGAGGTCATCTTTGAAAGAGTGGTTCGCGGGTTTTCTTCGGAAATAAATTGACTCAAATAGTCAAACAGTCAAATAAGATCATAGTTAATGGATAAGATGTTTGTAATGAGCCATGCATTTGAGCCATCGAAATAATTGCTGATATTCGCGGAATAGTTCGGCTATAGCAGTCACTATATAGCCCTTTTTCTTTTGTTTCGTTATGTTTACCGATAATGCGATGTTTAAGTGGTTTTCCGACACGTTGAAATCACTGTTTGCCGCCATTTTTGTGATGGACGAAAAAATAAATCTCTCATTAGCTACTTTCGTGCATCCTCTAGCATTTGCGCATAACACAAGTGCCACCTGTCTATGAATAGATTGGTCGCGATCCAACTGAATATCATAATGGTTAATGCAACTTTTATTCCAGCGATTGATATTCTTGTTTTTTTGCCTTACTTAAGGAACCTGAATAGTTATACATTGTTTCAGTTATTGCTTCCTTTCTTTTGTTCCTTTGAACATTCCTCTGGATCACGAAACGTCGTAAGGCCAATGCTCCAGTTCAAAGACCTTGTCAAGAGGGACCTCAGACAACTGCAATTTGGCGACGCCTGGAAAGCACGTGCATTGGACGGGCAACGTTGGCTCGCCCTACTTCACGAGGGTGCATGCCCTTGTCCTCGACAGCGACCTCTCGGAGGCAACGTCCCCGAGGCAGTGTGGCCCGGTGGTTAGGGGGCTTGCCCTCAGGTCCAGAGATCCCGGGCTCAAGACCCGCTCTGACCACTCGAAGTTGTTCCTGGTAGCTGTCTCTGATCAGTTCAACTTCCCAGCTGCTCTTGTAAATAGCCAACTGGTTTGCCTCCGGCCAGTTGAGATTCTTAACAGCTGTTGTTGTTCTGTTCCGTCGTTTCGTTAACTGTGTTTCATTGGCCCTGAAAAGCCCCTATGGGGAGCAGTAAATTAAGTATGTATGTCTCCTCGAGCAATCATCTTCTCCCGTAGAGGTTCTGCCATTATTTGGCGTTCTTGTCCCGACTCCAACTTGAAATGACCAAATTTGAGTTCACTTGGGGGGAAATTAGAAACTTTATTGTCGGGTGCGCGCGACGTCCACATATAAACTTCAAATTTGCACCTATTTAATGCCGTTGTCGGGAAGATGACTGCAAGAAATGCATCAAATGTGAAGCGCACGCGCAGTACGGCGCAGTGGTGAGGGCGCTTGCCTCGAGATACGGGGATCAGTAATTTGTTCCTGGTAGTCCCTGGTGCAACGTCTCAGCTGCACTTGTAAATAGCCGACTAGCTTGACCCCGCCCAGTTGGGATTCTTAACATTTGATGTTCTTTATTATGTTCTGTCGCTTGTTAATTGTGTTTCATTGGCCCTGAAAAGCCCCTATGGGGAGTGGTCAAGTAAGTATGTATTGTATTGTATTGCATTCTTTACAGCGATTTCTTGCTAACATTTTCGTTCTCGTCGAGGTCTTCGTTCCCGCTTTAACTCCATATTAGGAGACTTCTACAATTTAAGACTTTTAACTGCGGAAAGGAGCATTTTAAGATTTTATAGAACATGGAGGTTATCATTGAACATTACTTATAACCAGCAGAGAAAAGAAAGCCTTAAAAATTCAAGATTGAAGAGGATTTTAAGCCATGATCACTGCGATATCGGTTCAGTGCTATGGCCAACTGGGAGTTTGTCAAGATGCTAACATAAGGGTGAGTCTGGAAGCCTGCGGAAAAAGAACTTTCCCATGTTGGGATTTTTAGATTAAACCATTATGCAAGTTACTTTATAAGCAATAACGAAAAACCTGAATAGACCTGAATAAGCTCGCTCTTGCTTGAGCCGCTCCTTCATGTCATACTATAACCTGATTTTTTGGCTCATTTTTAATTACATCAAAGGGTTTCAATTATCGTGCACTTTCCAATGGAAGAAGACACTTGAAACATGACTTAACGGTCATGATAACTGACTCAACAGTCATGTTAACGTGCAGATAAGCATGTGTGTTGTAAAAGCAAGGTCAAGGTTATGGAAAATCTCTGCAATGCTTCATAGCTTCTGAATCGTTTATTTTCGTTAGTCAGAAAGAGAAGTTTATCAATACTCGGGAAATTATCACTTCTTACTTAAATCAACACTGAATGGGTGGTCTTAGCCATTTTCACTCCGGTGTTTTCTTGGGAAACTTTCAGGTGAAGTGTTATTTGAGTGATTGAGATAAGTATGTCAGATTCATTTTTAAATTTTTCTCGCAATTCATTTGTAATATTGAAGACCTTGGCCTTCAAACGCTTAAAAAGAAATTTACTAACAGCTTCTTCTCGTGTGAATTTTCGCTCATGTGTTTTCTTCCAAAAGGCGTTCGAGTATAAAGTGTGATTTGAATGAGTATTATAAGTATGTCAGATTCATTTCCCCAGCGATTCATTCGGAATATTGAAGACCTTGGCCTTGAAAGTCTTGAAAGGGTTCAAGAATAAATTTATGATCAGATTCTTCCCATGCTCAAGAAAAATAACCTTGCGAAAATGAGGTTCGTAATTGTTATACTTTTCTTAACTTCGTCGCAAGAAATATGGAGGTGCACTTGCATAAATTTGCGAGACTATAGGAACACTTTAATGAAACAACTGAAATTCCCATAACATTCAAGGAATTTGAATGACGCATCATTACCAATTTTTGAGTGATTCATGTTATAAATGAGATCTTTTCTCGTGGTGGCAATTTTATGCTTCAAGCCGCAACACAGTGAATTTTCTAAGAGAGTCCCATAACTGTTCATGCTCCTTCTGCACCTCGCGCTCCCCCTTCGAAGCAATACGGAAAGCAAAACTAGACGAAAACGAAGAAATTTAAGTGATAAAGGCAATGCCAATGGTAGTGGCATCCTCGTCTCGAAGAGGCGATGGTTAGCACTGGGGATTTGGGCAGGATCTTGTATGACTGTGTAGCCCGATCCTGGAGTGGCAGTCTTTGCAGGTGGCGCAGACGTGCCTTGTGGAATCGCACGCAGAGGTTGCGCGTTCTTTCCTCGCGGCTCTCTTGCATGTAGCTTGTGAGTATTAGCCTGCGGAACAAACTGGCTGCTGGGTAGTGAGATTTACACCCCTCTGTAGCGCTTTCAAATAATACTTGGGTGGCTGTAATTGTAGGTAATTTGGTTCCTGCTTTGAACTTCACACCACGACAAAACGTTCTATTTTTGATTGTCATGTAAGGCTATATTTTCTACAATTTTCTTTTGCGCTGTATAATTGAAAAAAGTATTGGAAAGTTTGGGAGGGGTCACACTAGGCTACAAAAAAATTGTCGCAAACTTAACTTCCACTTTCCGGAAAACAAAGGAGCAAACCCAATTTTTTGTTCGGTATCCTGACAAAAAAAAAAACAGCCAGCCCGGAGCCAAGACACCCGCTCCTCCGTAGTTTTGTAGAGTTTGACAAACATTTGTAAGGATCTCGGGCTTCTGTGGCGCTTGCCCAGACTTTGCGGATGGCCTTTTTTTTTTTCTTGCAAAGCAAAGATAAAATCCGATAGATCGACCGGACCCTTTATTCGTGACTGTTTCCATGATTTCAGGGAAAAGTATTTGTTATTTAATTTTGATGGAGCTTAAGAAGACCCACCTGATATAGTCACGTTTGCAAAGGATCAAATCTCCCTTCAAGTAAAACTTGAAACTCAACTCGGCCAGCTGAGTACTGCAATAGGAACATTTTAAACACTCTTCGTGCCAATACCGATCCAGCGCTTTCAGCAAGAATTTCCCTTCGATGCCTTTGCGGCACTGAGCACAGATCTTCTGTTCTCTTGTTGTATTTGGCTCCTCCTCTTTTTTATCAGCTTTGTCAGTGTCTTCTGTAATTAAAGGATTGTTTTTAGAGTGGCCCTTTAAGTGAGTTCCACGAAACAAAAATGCCAAAGTAATTACTTGAAAGTTGATTCTTGTCATTTTAAAATACGCAATATTAAAAGAGAATCTTTTTATCAGAGTTTGGGCCATTTCTTTTGTTTCCAGTTCCTTATCGACCAGATTGTTATCAGAAAGTAACCCCTAAGGGTTGAAACGTGTAACGGCCCCTTGTGTGCTGGGAAACAAGCTTCTGAATATTCAATTTGCTAAGTACCATATTTGGAACAACAAGAGCGAGGGGTTTCCAAATATGGTACTTAGCACTGAAACATTCAACCAATCAGTTCGCACTGAATATTCGGAAGCTGTGAACGCGCGTTACACGTTTCAACCCTTATGGGTTTCTGTTGTTATATATTCCAATTCTAAATGGCCAGCTATGGTTCTGCCCAGCAACAAAACAAATGACCGCACGTAAAGCTAAGTGATTCTCTCAGCTTATCAGATAGGGATTATGGACCATTTCCAATTTTTTTTTCGAAGAACTCCATTTAATTGTATAAATTCTCTTTCTGTATGCACCTATCAATGTTAAGCCCCAGGGAGGGGGGGTCGGGATAACCACGGGAGTTTGATCGTGAGGTCTGTCCCCAGGGTAGGGATTTTGATCGTATGTGACGTCCACAGGCTAGCGATTTTGATCGTACAAAGGACATTTTACCACCTTCACTTGACATTTTGACCAATTATTTTGTCCCAGGGGTGGGGCATTTGAATTATTTTAAATGAAAATGTCAAAATCCCCACCCCATGCCCCCCCCCCCCCCCCCTCCATCCGTGGGGCTTAACATTCATAGGTGCATTACCACAACCTTAACTTCCCCAGTCACCGTTCTTTAAAACATTCACTCTATTTTGTTCAAATTCCTATGATTCACATTTTCTAATATCTCGCAAAAAGGGCACTTTGCAATTCTAAAATTCCAGACAGGCCTAAGTAAATTACCGACGGCTTCCTGATTTTGCAACCACTACAGTAAATTTCCATGTTAAATTGTTGATGGGCTCCTGATTGTTGTGAAAACTAAGAATTTTTCATCGAAGAGTACCGGGGATAGAATTGTTGGGGATGGTTGCAGATTACGATGGGCATCACTTCCAAATGGTTAAACTTGGTAAAAATGAATAGAAAAATAATATAAAGGATCTTGAAAGGATGAAGGAGCATCGCATTGTCACGCTCAGCTAGCGTTACTCAATAAGGACAAATAAATTTTCTTCATACCCGAATCTCGACACCAAAGATTACATTTCCATATCAACAGTTCTATAAGAATAATCGTTTTCAGCGAAAAATGGCACGGACAAGAATTAAAACATTGAAAGTAAATTCTCGAAACTGTCATTGTCTTATTATAAATTCGCCCAAAAATCATTCAGGACGAATCTTGGCAAAAGCAATTTTTTTGTTCTTTTACCTTAGGCCAGTTCAGCTTTTCACGCACAAGAAAAAGTATCTTAGTTATGATTTATTGTCTAATTTTGACTTAAAAGCAAGACCAGCCCTTGTGACAGCGCCCCATTCGCTAATTAGCTTTCTGGAAAGTTTCGTTGGCCACGTCATTGTTTAAAAAAAGAAGGGAAAAAGTCCTTAATGGTTTAATGGCACACGATTTAATAATCAAGTGCGTTTTTGCTTACCCATGGATCTAGCAGCTCCGTAGTCGTCGATAAATTCTTCTCGTGACTTGTGAAGCGTCCTCACTCCATCATCGCAACTTGACCCTTGAATCCGAGTTGCGGCCAACCTTCTTAAATCACCTTGAACTTGTATTGACTGATAAACTCAGCTCGTGTTTCTTCAAACAAAATATTTTACATTTCAATGAAGCAAGTGCTTAGATCCACAAACAACAAGAAGCTGTTTAGATAAGCCTTCAATTCAGGATCAATTGTTTGACGTCCTTTGTGTCTGCAAGTGGAAATCCCTTTTCAATTGTGACTCTCCTTTATAATGGTGTCTGTTCACGGTATAGCACAGAGAGAATTTCAACACGTGATCTAACCACTCTAGAGTTTAGCAAAACGGAAAGAATCACATTGACCCTGTCATCAAGCGAAGAATATAACTGTACTGTACAGGAAGGCAGCGTGGTTAAAATCCGGAGGTCCAAGGTCAAAACTGAAAGTACCTGGATTACCTCTCCTTGGTTACCCTTGCAAATAAAGGATAGGTCTACCTCGATCGGTTCCACCAGCTCGGATTCTTAAATAGGACGTTTGTTGTTGTTGTTGAGCATTTATATTGCCTTTGTAAAGCCACTTTGAGACAAGCAAAGTATCATAAGATTATGTTTGAAGAAGGCGACAAAATTGACACGGTTTATGTAATGGAGTACGTCTAGATTTGGTCTGTCAAAAAGCAACTATAGGTCAGTCTTTAATAAGACCCCTAAAATAATAACTTTTATTTTGTTAAACTGATGCAATGCTGGGAATGTGAATGAAGTCGAGCGTACGCGTCGGTGCTGTTTCATTCAAATATTTTGATTTTTTGCTTCGAAATTCTCGAACCTGCAGGAAACTCGATCAGCTAAGATCCAATAAATATTCAACGGAAGCAGTAACAATCTTCTTAAAACAACCGAAATCCGGCAAAACCGACTATTTTGGAGTTTTTTTTTTGACAGAAAGCTTCTTGATAATTTTAATTAGTAAACAACATTAGCTCAACTGGAGCAAAATTCATCAATTTCTCATCATTATGTCAAGAAGATCTGGTGAGACGGGAAATTTGTAAAACGCCCAATTTTAACGTTCACTAGGTCGCTGTGATCGGAGCTCAACATAGGCTAGACGGCTTTGCAAGCAAATAGTACGTCCCGGTGTTTTAAATCAAAAATTAAAAGGTAAACTTATCCCTAATGTGGCTTATTTCCGTACGTTGGCAGTTGAGTAATTTGCAGTGACCTACTGCGCATGTATCGCACTCTGCCAAGTCAGACATAAATCAGCGGGGAGTGCATCGCCTCAGCTATAGAGGACATCACTCTGCATAACAATGAGCTATA
This sequence comes from Montipora capricornis, assembly GCF_036669925.1. Classification (NCBI taxonomy): domain Eukaryota; kingdom Metazoa; phylum Cnidaria; class Anthozoa; order Scleractinia; family Acroporidae; genus Montipora; species Montipora capricornis. The sequence continues at coordinate 35,925,657 of NC_090891.1, read as the reverse complement.
ATAAAAAATTACTTCGTTTAGATTTTTTTATGGTGTATTAGTCAGTTATATGCAGTTCCTGTCGATTCCAGGTTTACCGATGAGTCATCGGTAAACCTGGAATCGACAGTTTTGATGATAATTCGCGCTGTAATTTCTCCAAGTACTCGTAAGAACTTCATTTGCAATCGAGTGCAGCCCACGCTGGTATATAAAGCCATTTTGTTTTGTTGTTGTTTTTTTTTTTTGCTTTTTTTTTCATTTTTGTTTTTTCAGGAATGCTCATAAATCATGGAGGATCTAACTTTTGTCAAGTCAACGGTGTGCTTCGCACACGAAGTGCTTCTTTCCGGAATGAGTGACCTCAGGGCAACATTCCGCAAATGCAAAGTCCACTGAGAGAACCAAGGTAAAAAACGATTTTCGTTTCTTCAGAGTGGGCAGTAACATGGCTACTTTAAAAATGAGATTTAAAAAACCAGGACTCACAGATGCAGTCACCGTGTACGAGTTAAAAGCACAAAACAATATTGGCTATGTACAATGGATTTCGTACCCCGAACCTCGAGTTGAAATGTTTGGGAACGAGTTTCGGTGGAGCAAAATAAAAGTTTTCAATCTCTCGGGACTCAAAATGACCTCTGTGTGATAAGGCCCATGAAAGACTTTGTTTCGTGAATTTTTTTGCAGATTTTAGTGATGATCAACATCTACATCGACTTATTTCAAGACACGCGAATTTCTAAAGGGTGTTCACTGAGAACTGGATGAAGGGCGGATTGATCTTTAAAAAGGTTTTAACCACTTGAATGCTACTAAATCGAATCATTTTCAAGCGGAAACAGACTGCATCAGCTTTATTAATTAGGATCATATCCACAAATCAGGTAATATTTAATGTTTTTAAACACGATTTTGAGATATTAACATTACAAAGCATCAGTTTAACTTTAAAAATTTCATCCAGTTAAATTGGGGACTTAAGTCTAACACAAGCTTTAAGTTACTGTAAGATTCATCCTGCTTAGCCGCCAAATAGTAAGCTAAGCTGGCCGTGGAATGTTTGATCTGCTAAAAAAGATAATCATCATGACAGGTATAAGAATTTGAGTCTGGATTTACGCTGTTCGTTTTAGCATGGTCGTTTGTCTGCATTCCTTTAGCTCAGTATATGTTAATTTTAATTTGGATCGTTTATTTCGTATTCTTCCAAATGGAGATGTGAAAAGTTGTTACACTAATGGAATGGTTACCTGAATAGAGAACTGAAAAAATTCTATACCTTGCAAGTAAAAAACAAATAAATAAATATGCTTGTAAACGAAACCATTAATTTAAACACTTGTTGGGCGTCTCTTCAAGAATCCTGCCTTCTCCGTACCCTGGAGTTTTCCGACCATACCGCTTTTGACACTGCTGTTAAACTGAGAACTTAACCTCCTAGTTTTGGTGCGGAGGAATCGGACTGGAATTGGAAAAAAAAAACTACCTGTCTCTGACAAAGTCAGGTCGCATCTTGCTTTCCTAGTTGAGATTCAGTGACTCATCTTTTGTGACTTGAATTAAAAAGAAAAAAAAAAGCAACAATTGTTTTCTAAAGAGTGACTTAAACAGGAACAGCATCCGGCATCTTCCTGTTCCTTGTTTGCTGGAGTTAAATTTAGTCTTTTTGATTGATATTTTGGTTGAAAACTCTTACCATTAACAAATGCCGGTGTGGTAGAAGTGGCTTTGACATACTTTTGTTTCATTAAGTCTTGACCCACTCAAAAAAAATTGACAGAGTTTGTCAAGAAATTCGAACTAAGCTACACAAATTTCCGGTGACTTTCCTGGTGGCCTAGACTGCTAAAAATGCATTTCCGTCCATAAAAATTAAGAAGAATCTGTCGTTCAGATTACCGGTTGCAACGGGACTGTCTTGAGTTTATTTGTAAGCAAGTGTTAATTTGCTTAAAATTAAAGAATAAACTAGCTTTGCTGAATATGTCGCATACCAGAGTCTCATTTGTGTTGTAGTTATCTGTGATACATGAGAAGTTAAAGCAACGAATAGCATTTGTATTATAGTTTGGGTCTACACGGTGATACAATACGTGATCGGGTTACCAATATGACTTCAAAGCACCAATCGGCCGTATTCTCTGATACTAAAAAGTTGTCCCCAGTTGGCATTTGAAAGACACTCGGTGTAAAGAGACCTTTTGGTATCAAACTGATCGAAAATTACACAGTTCACTAAAAATTGTTATCAAACGCAATATCGATAATACTTCATAATCGATCGGTAGGATATTCAAACAGGTTTCTTACTGGTTGAACTGAATGATGATCATGCTCAAAACGGATTGTGAAAATGACAAAAAATACCTATCACGATGGAATCCACAAAGCTTACGACGACTTTTCATCTTAGCTTGGTTACCAAGTGTTGCTAAATGCAACTCATGCATGCATATCCTTTAGAAATTGTTGTGAAAATGACATCAAATGCTTATTTAAGGCGAAAAACAACAAAAAAAGCAAGGTGACATAAGCTAACACCAGCCCAGTGTGGCCATCACGTCACGCATGCGCAAAACCATTTCACCCTGTCAATTAGCGCCATGGACAGCTGTTCACGTACAATCACAGCAAATACTTGCAAGCTCAGTTGTTCGCGGCAGCCTTATCAAGGGTGTAGGTTTACACTAGGATGCTGCAAAGTGATAAACGATGTTCTCCACAACCCTAACAACGTCTTGCCACCTTAGCTGGGTTAGCAAATTTTGCTGAATGCAATTAATGTGCATATCTTTAAGAAAGCTTAAAGAGAATGATTAAAATGGAATCGAAAGGCGACGTTCTTGCAGGACAGAAAACGAAAAGCAAAAAAAAAAGATAAAAGAGTACAACTGTGCCTGTCACTGTACAAAGAACGTTTGCGCGTGAATATGGGACGTTTCGGTGTCGATCAACTTTCCGACTCTTTTGCACAAATCTACGACTAAGAACATAACAACATATCAACCTTCATCAGCCTCATTGATATTGAGTTGTTTAAGATGACCATGAACTCCCTAAAAGAAGAAACCAAAATCAAAGTTACAAGCACTTGAAAGCCTTTTATTGCATCAACGTTTAGATAACAACTACACTATAATGTCATATCGTGATTTTCTGTCCATCGCATTATCCAAAGATGCTTCAAACGTCACTGTTCTCCATTATTGTTGCCGTATTCCTGAGAAAAAAACCAAGAAGAAATACAAGACTAATCAGTTTTAGATAGATTTTTTTCGTCTTACTTCTTTCACTTCAAGTTGATTTTCTGGCTTATGAATACTTAATAAGCCTCGCTCGACCTTTTCAGTTGTAAAACGAACGACCATTCTCCGGAACAAAGCTTGTTTATCAAACACTTAGAGGTACAAATCTTCCTTTTAATTTTTGGACCAAACTCTTTTCGCACCGGTCACTGAAAAAAACGTTCCGCGGTTTTAATAGTATAAGAGGCGATATTTCAAACGGGTAAAATAGTAAATGACACATATCTGGTTTTTTGCAATGTTACACTGGAATGTTGATTGGACTTCCGGTCTTAGCTCAAAATTGCCTCGGAAGTCATAACGAGATTTGTAAGCTGAGAGAAAGAGCACCGCGGAGCCCTTTTAATAACCATATCTGAACAACTTTTGCAGTGTTCCTGTTCACTGTAGGCATCATTTTGGTTGGTTAAGGTGGCTCAAATCAGTTTCCGCAATTTGAATGGAACTTCTTATTACAAGAATTAATTAACTCTACAACACAGCTTCACGAAACCGCAATGTTATGGCACCAAATACGAAACTGTAATAATTGCTTAAAACAAGGTGCTATCACTGATTTGACGAAAATGGTCAACATGGCAACAAAAGAAGCCATCTAAAAACGCCCTATATTTTGTCTTTAAATGCTTGTATCCCAAAAACGAACTTTTTGACCCGCAATTTTTATTTCTGAAAAGTAATTAGCAGGCTCAGATAAAACTCTTCAAAGTTTAAAAAATTATGTGCTGCGGATTCAAAGCCACCTTAAGATTTTCAAATTTGCAAGGTGGCTATGAATCCCGCTCCAGAGAATTTTTCTTAACTCTGCAGAAAGTTTTATCTGAGCCTGTTTATTCTTTCCAATCATAAAAACTGGTGGTCACCAAGTTCGTTTTTGAGATATAAACGTTAGAGGGTAAAATATGGATCATTTCTAGATGGCTCCTTTATGGCCATGGTGACCAATTGCGTCACATCAAGGGAAAATAAAGGGGAAAGAGAGGGCATCCAAAAACACGCTTTTTTCCACTGGCAATATGTCTCAAGTTATTTTTAGATCGACTTCCACGCTTTACAGTACAGATCCCAAGGAGATTGGGCAACAGCCGGAATGTGTTCTCTGAGCGTGGGCTATCCACGCGGAACACATTCGGGCCTGATATGATTGGCTGTTGCTCAATCTCCTTGGGATCTGTGCAGCGTGGGAGCCGATCTAAAAATAACTTGAGATCAAATCACCTATGGAAAAGGGCATGGATGCTGGAGGATGCCCTATCTTCCCCCTTTTATCATAGTTTTATTTTGGTCACATCACATTAGTGCATCTTGTTAAGCAATTATTGATGGTTCATATGTTACCGTAACTTTGCATTTACGTGCAGAAACAGTTGAGTGGATTCAATCTTTTCAAATGGTTCAGTTTGTTGAAGTGAAAAAGACAAATTATCAGTAATCTAACAATGGTACAGCACTAAGTGTTCATGTAAGTGGTAACTTACTGACTTTTTTTCACTCAGCACGGGGGAAATGGTACCTCTTTTCCCATGGCGTAAGTCTCAAGAATTTCCTTTCATAGTCGTCTGCCGAAGTTTGTTGTTGGCGAGGCGAAGACACAAGTCTCTCTTCAAACCAGTGGTGAAACTTACGACGCAATTTATTTCTCGCTTTCCACGACTGTTCGCCGTCTTGCAACGGCAAGGAGGTTTCCTTGTTTGTGAAGAGACCAAATTCCCGCTTCCCTACGTGAGGGCCACAAAAAGGGTAGCAAGGAAGTAGATTCATGATGGATTTGAGCCCGTCAGTTAATAAAACAGTGGTATAGTTTTTGCCAGCTAAGGTAACAAAAACGTGGCCAAAAATCAACGTCATCCAAAAAATGCCTTTCATCTAAAAAGAAAAAACTATGAAGTTTAATATAATAACAATAATAATGATAAAATTTATTTAAAGGCCCACTTTCAACCGACAGGCTTTTCAACCGTTTGTTTTTGTTGTGGAAATTCGCATTGCTTATCGGAGTGATCTGATTGGATGAATTTCAGGTTTGGCTGTATTTTCATATATGAAAATCATGATTCAGTGTTCCATGGCTCGTTATGCCTGTCGGTTGAAGGTGATCATGAGCCTTTAAGTGATAATTCTATTTAGCTCTGGGACACGTAACAGAAATCAAGATCAAATCAACTCACAGGTTGCTTTTTGAGCAGAGGGGAAAAAGCGGAGAAAAACCTCTCAGAGCAGAGTGAGGAATTAACAAACACAAGCCACTTATTACGTCGAGTCCGGGAAACCAACCCAGGCCTCATTAGTAGGAGGCCAGTGCTCTCACCAAGCGCTGCCCCGGAGAAGGAGTTGAGCTTACCAAAGGGGACAAAACCTCCTCTAATACTTCTGGGAAAAAGGGTTCCTCTTCCCACTGAAACGTCTTTCATTAAACGTTTCCAAGATCAGGGTGATCCTCTCGCGATTTATCCATAGTAACGTGACCTCGATTTCATTCGGCAAGTTTTATTGTCCTTTTTCTTATTTTCAATGTCAGTTTTCTCATTCAAAACGATATCCAAATGAAAGACATTTTTGAGGACTTCAGGAGACTATGTTCTTTGATCCTTAATATTTTATTGATTTCCCGTTTTCTGTGGTAGTGCACTGTCACCGGGTTTTATGAGTGTAAGAGTGTAAGTCGGTGGTGACAATAGGTCCGCAGCGCGTGCATAACTCACAACATAAACAGGTCTATTGGAAGCGTGCTTGAGTTTCAACAAAATGAGCCCCAAAATCGGCAAGAATTTGTGACGCTGATGAATAATAAAGCAGCTGCTATTTCCAAAACCATGGAATTACCCTGGTGATAAATAACCTCGTCTAGGAGAGTTAATTTTTGACTTTGCAGAAACAATGGTCAACCTCGAGAGTTGTGCGATTGTGATCTTTGTGTTGAATTCGCACATTTCTTGTCAATCTTTAAAACACTTGAAAGAAAAAGAAAACAAACTAACAAAAACAAAAACCCGGTGTCTTGGC
>NC_090891.1:35909367-35914367 GCF_036669925.1 Montipora capricornis | reverse complement strand
CTAAACTGAAATGCTTTTTTTGGCCGGACAGTATTTCACATTTTATAAAACCATTCAATCTAAGTCACGTTAATTTACTCAGCGGATAATTCGGAATTTCCTAAAAGGGATATATCATAGTACAATAGAAAGATTCAACGTAAACCTGCTTGCCTATAAAATGTATTTTTCCATATTTGAGAAATCTCTAAACATTCTTCGTTTTTGAATCTACGTTCCAAGTCCATTAAGAACTGTTCAGGAGCAAATCATGAACAAGTGTGTGAGCTGTGATCCTTCTCGGTCTTGATAAAGGGGTTATATTTACCCTGATGAAATGATCTATAATCGGGGACAAAGCAAGTCGAAGGAATCTCCTAAAAGGACCTAAACGCGTGGTGAATTCTCCAATTTCTCCCTCGAACATTTCATCGTGTTCCTTCATTTTTCGATAATGCAAGAGCGTAATAGAGTCCACAGAGGGTGTTTGAAGACAGAAAGGGCCCGTGGGAGGGGGCGCCTACGCAGTCACCAGGAAAAACGTTTTCTTTCTCACAGTTAGTTACCGGAAGGACGCCTCTTTGAAATAAAGAGTTTCTTTGAATATACGTCTCAACTCTTTTTTTATCCCAGTTGGACACTTTTTGTCCGTTTGTATCTATTCTCCAAACCGTCATGGCCTTTTTTTCTGGAATGTCAAAGACGCTCGAAGAAAAATAAAAATAATATCTTCGTCACATCCTCAACGAGGTTTATTTAAAATTTGCCTCTATTGATTTAAAGACTTGGGAATACAAATCTTGCATAAGATTCTTTGAAGACAGAAAAGTGTTGCAGTCATGGCAGCAAATCCTCTAGATGATGTTCTCTGCAGCAAGATACTAGAATATGAAGCCTTTGTGAAGGAAACCATGCTGGATAATTTGAAAAAAATCGCTTTATCGTCTTTGCATCTTTGAATTGCATTTCGTGTGTCTAGACATTTATAAAGATCTGTTTGTCTTCTAACTAAGCAAAGAGAGTGGAACTATTATACTGTTTTATTTTACGAAAGATGATACAGTCGAAAACATCATTATGAGAAGTGGTACTTTCGCACGTGATATATCAGTACTATGTATAATGGTGACATAACACAACGACTATGAAACTAATGTAGGTCCTCTTGGTAAGGTAGATGTGGACGAAAGGTGCATGCACACTTTCCGCTGAAAGTCCGTTGAAACTGGTTTGAGCACCCTTTTAAGTTTTGTCAGGAACTAGCAAGTAATATGTGATCGTTATCTTCTAGGTATATTTCCTCACATGTCCCATCATTATGTCTTGCCGTAAGAAAAATTGGAATTCGTTGAGTGGCAAATATGATTGTTTTTTTTTTTATAGCATGAAAAAAATGTCGCCATGCGATAAATATCATGTTATCTTATGCAATGTCTCTGGCCTGTAACACTGCTTTTGCAAATTTGGTTCCAAGCTCTCCGGCAGCTGTGTCCTTTTATAGTGTAAAATACGTCATGCGGCCCAGACAAGCAATTCAATGATATTTTTCGCACTATTTTGAAATGTTACCTCCCTCGGTTTTAAAAGGGGCCAGTACTTTTACACTGTTGATTTCGAAACTGATTTGAAGAGGAAGGAGCGTTGAACGTTGAAAGGAAGCCTGTGACGGAAAATCACGCGAACGTCCAGTCTAGTTAGTTTCATTTAGCCAACTTTCGTTACAGTGGCTGTTATTCCACTCCCCAATTCATATTTTCGTCAAGTGCAGTCATCGAATATTTTCAAGGTTCGAAACAGATACAAATCTTCAACGTACAGATATAATATTCCCCTTGGCCATAGGCTCACACACGTCGGATCAGTTTTTGGACCAAATCCAAATTATTTTTAAACAGCTAAGGATCACGGTCACCCTCAAGCTGCGGTCACACCTGGGACAAGCAAAAAAATTAACCGTCTCCGAATTAAATGTCAGTCTTGCTTAACAAACCATGGGGAAGCACCTTTCACCCTGCCGAAAACTATTTTTTTGTGGAGAAAAAATTGTCTTATCCAGTCTACGCGAATTTTGGAAATGTGTTTGAAAAAATTGCCCAGGTGTTTCAATTAGGCGTCTATAAAAAAAACGTATAAAATTTACCAGACAAAAGTTTGGGAAACATCTAACGGCGAATTATGGAAAATCCGTCTGTTACAAAAAAGGTGTTAAATGTACTTTATTTCTATTACTTTAAGGAAGAAAATTCTGAGTGAATTTTGCATAAATGAGAAATGAACATACTTTAGGCCTGGCTTTCGTCTAGAATAATACAAGACGCCTATGAGGGCGTATCTGTGGGATGCACAAACAGTTAACACAAATTGTCCAGTTACAGTGAACTACAACCACGGGTAAACTTCGAAAAATAGGGAGAGATTACCAGAAAAATAAATCTATAATTTAACTAGAAGTTATTTGTTGTAAAAACAGGAAGAGGTTATTTCTTATTATTAATGCTACTAAATTATCCAGTGGAAACAACGAGTCCCTATTAGGGGTTATCAGGAATACAGGAGATTTAGGTAAAAAACTTTTAGGGATATGGGATATTTGGGGTGGGGAGGGGGGGGGGGGGAAATTAAAGGGATGCAGGGTATTTAAAAAACTGAACTTAACGGGATACAGGTCAGGATATTTAGGGGTACAGGGGTACAGGGGTACAGGGGTACAGGATTAGATTCCTCCCTCTCCCAATGGGGCCTCAACAATCAACACAGCAATACTATTACAATTCGGGCGTTATCCTAGACGAGGATATGTCTCTTGAACACCATGTTGCTGCTATTTGTAAATCCTGCTTTTTCCATTTAAGGAACATTTGCAAACTGGCAGGAAACATATCAGCGTTAAGGCCTGTGAGACACTTATCCACGCATTCATTTCTTCTAAATTAGGTTCTTTATGGCGTGTCTAAATCTTCAGTGCAAAAGCTACAACTGGTACAGAATGCTGCAGCCAGAGTCCTCACCTTTTCTCACAAATCCGAACATATTACTCCAATTCTGCATAGCCTACAGAATTTGGCTACCCATTGAGCAAAGAATTCAATATAAGATGTTACTTCTTACCTTCAAAATCCTCAATAACTGTGCACCGTCTTATTGTCTGACTTAATCAAACCTCATAGATCTTCAAAGACTCTAAGGTCGTCTGGCCTCCATATTCTGTCTAAGCCCCCTTATAATCTTAACTCTTATCGAGAGAGAGCTTTCTCTTGTCCTGAGCTGTGGAATTTACTCCCTCATAATATCCGATCATGTCATTCTATATCTATATTCAAAGGCTTACTTAAAACCTGGCTTTTCAAACAAGCATACCCGGACTAGTTATTGTCATTGTAAAGCGGTTTTGATCCTTGGAATTATTGCTATATAAAATAAAGGTATTATTATTATAATGTCATTGCCTTGAGCTATCACATACTATTAAATTTGATGTTAGGCTATGTGTCTACTTAACAATTATTCACGAGAGCGCGTTGGATGTGAGAGAGACTACTGAGTATTGTCCCCGAAGAAGACTTCTAATCTTATATTTTTTAAACTTCTTCTTCTTTGCTTGATTTCATTGTTGTTTTTGGTTATTAAAGGCTTTTTCCAATCTTCTTCTCCCGTTTTTTGATTTCTGTACTTGGAGGAATGGCGATGGAATCCCCAAGCAGTGCCGTTGCTAAAAGGGTGTTCTGAGCGCTCTGGGCCTGATTGCCACTTCTATGTTTCTTTCACGATTTATTTTGTTGTCGTTTACACATCTGATTACATATATATTAATTTACATTAATGGTATAGATTAAAAAATCAGAAAACCTTGCAGCTTTGATTTTGCAATTTGATGGCGTCATGTGAAAACACTCTATTGATAAGCTTAAATGCTTGGCACAATGGCCGATTAAAAGACACTGGTTCGATTCGCAAAATATTTGACACAATGGCCAGTTGAACACACTGATTCAATTCACAAAATGTGTTGGAACGACTGAACAAACTGGTTCGCAAGATAAACAGATCCATTGGAGTATTCGTTCGATGCAACATTAAATGCTTACAGTGAAACACACGAGACCGGAGCAAGATCTAAAAAAAGGGGAGATAATTCTCCTTACCTTTAAGGTTACTGTACGTCATGAACGTCATGTACGTCATGTATGGGGACACATTATGTACCGATAGTCGCCCATCACTAGGGGAGTAGATCAGTTCTAGGGACAGATGATCAATGCTAGGGACAGTTGATCAGTGCTAGGGAGAGATGATCAGTGCTATGCACACTCAATCACTACTAGGGACAATTGATCATTGCTAGGGACAGTCGATCATTGTTAGGGACAGTCGATCATTGCTAGGGACATATGATCAATGCTAGGGACAGATGATCAGTGCTAGGGACAGTCGATCATTGCTAGGGACATATGATCAATGCTAGCACTAGGGACAGATGATCAGTGCTAAGGACAGGCAATCACTAGTAGGAATAGTTGATCAATGCTAGGGACGATTGATCATTGCTAGGGACGATTGATCATTGCTAGGGACAATTGGTCACTACTAGGGACAATAGATCATTGCTAGGAACAGATGATCAATGCTAGGGACAATTGATCACTGCTAGGGACAGTCGATCATTGCCAGGAACAATTGATCATTGCTAGGGGCAGATGATCAATACCAGGGACAGTTCATCATTGCTAGGGACAGTCGATCATTGCCAGGGACAGTTGATCATTGCTAGGAACAGATGATCAGTGCTAGGGACAGGCAATTATTAGTCGATCATTGCTGGGGACCGTTGATCAATGCTAGGGACAGCTGATCATTGTTAGGGACAGTCGATCATTGCAAGGGATGCTTGATCATTACTATGGACAGTAGATCAGCGCTAGAACCAGTCGATCATTGCCAGGGACAGTCGATCACCACTAGGGGTTGATCATTGCTAGGGACAGACGATCATTGCTAGGGACAGTAGATCAGCGCTAGAACCA
>NC_090891.1:35894367-35896867 GCF_036669925.1 Montipora capricornis | reverse complement strand
AAAAAATTGTGGGGATATGGGATTTTTGGCTGGGGAGGGGGGGGGGGGGGAACTGAGGAGATACGGGATATTTTTTAAAGTAGGAGCGCATTGCGTACGTGTGGTAGTGCAGTAACTAGACAGTGTTTTCTCGAGAAGCGATCACTAGGGTTTTTTGTTTTCGTGTTTGATAGTTTTTTGTTCAGCTCGAGTGTAGAATCATGACGAACTTTTGTAGTTTGTGAGAACTATTTACTACTTGTAGCTTTTGTTGAGTTTTGAATCGATAATAGAAAGAGTTTTTGGCGATTTCAACCCAGACTGGACTACTGGATTTAAGCTTTTTTCTTGACGAGATTTCAAGTTATTGTGCAACGTTTGGTACCAAGTTACTCTAATACTGAAATCAAGATTATGGAATTGTAATATTAGAACTTTGGACTGGACTATAGAACGCGCAATTACGGAATTTTACATTTTTGAGCATTCTGAGAAATGGAGTACACATGTTGTCTTCTTGTCTTCGCCAAGGCAGATTTAAACAGTTTGCAAGAAACTAAACCAGGATTACGGGACCGGAATTCGAATACATGGCCCGGTTGTTCGAAAGCCGATTTCCTTAATCCAGGATTAGCGTAAACTTTTGTTTCATGTTTTCAACTTTTTGGTGAAAGTTTCCTTTGCTTATTGACTCCTTCTAATGTAAAGTTTCACGGAATATCAGCCTTGAACAGCATTTGGCAGTAGAGAATAAAACTCGTTTGTTCATTTTTAACCTGAGATTAGCATTAATCGGCTTTGAACAACTGGCCCAGGATGATAAGTTGTTGAACTGTGATCTGTAATAAATTTTTCGGATGATTTAAGGCTGATCTTGTAATTTTTGGATGAACGGAGATAAGGAAGGAAGTAAAACTGTAGGATTTAAATAAAGTCTCATTCCAAAAAATAAATAAATGAAAGATCCCGTATCCCGAGAACCCGCTAATAGGGCTTCCTTGTTTGCATTTGCAAATTTAGTAACATTAATAATGAGTTTTTACAACAGACAACTTCAAGTTATATTACAGATGTATCTTTCTGGTAATCTCTCGCCATGTTCCAAAGTTTACCTGTACTTGAAGTTCACTGTAAGTGGACAATTTGTGTTAACTGTTTGCGCATTCCACGGATACGCCTTCGGAGGCGTCTTGTTTTTATACATTCTTGACTTGATAATGACGTTATGTTAACGTCGAAACGTCGTCGATTTTAGCTCTTTATAGCTTTTTATCGTTTTTAACTTTTTTAAATCTTACAATGTTATTAAGCAACGTTTTGTCGCAAGTTTTTATCGTCAAATGTTATTCTAAGTCACTTCTTCTACGAATAATAATAATAATAATAATAATAATAATAATAATAATAATAATAATAATAATAATAATAAACTTGTTTGATTAGAGCAAAGTTCCAAAGGAAAGACCGGATCATTCAACCCTTTCGGTAAACGAGGGAAAGATGACTCGATAAAGAAACGAGTTCGATGCATATTGTGGATGACACCCAACCGCCTATTCGTTCTTTCGATTTTAATACCACTCGATTGTGTGATTGAGATTCGATTGTACGATCGAGTAAAACGAGATTCGATTATACGATCGAGTAAATCAAGATTCGATTATAAGATCGAGTAAGTCGACATTCGGTTATACGATCCGAGGAAAGACCAATTAGAATAAATTGTAATCTTGCACAGTTAACACAGTTAGCCCACATGTAGTAATATTCCCTAAGCCGGTGTTTAAATTCTGTCTACTAGCATTCGTTTCCTTTTGATAGTATTTCATTTGTACTCGTTTTGTTTGTATATTTAAACACAATCATTTTTTACTGACGCGAATTATCTTCCGGTGAAGTGGTCTGCTCTGGGGATAAACAGATAAATACACCACCCCAAGTGTAAATTACTCTCGAAAGGCTAAACAAAATTATCTGAGTGACTGGCCATCATGGTTATTGTTAGGAAAGGCAGGGTCATGGGTTCCTGGAAGGGTAAAGTCGTCTTTAACGACTTCTAATTTAAGTACTGATTAACGCCTTGTGTAAAAACGGTTAATCGAAAAGACGCATTTAACTTCTAACGACTTCGAGTTTAAGGTCTCCTAATGATTGCGTCTCTGCATGAGACGCACTTAATAAATGCAGTAACAGACTTTGACTCTGACACCACAAGGGTTAGTTAAAATTAACATCTTCGTATGTTAGCATAATAAAGCATGAATACAGCCATTCTAGTGCTTAGGAACATTGAACAGTGATGCGAAGCTAGCGTCCGGCCTTACAACTTGTCCAATTTAAAGCCCGTTACCATAGGAGTTAAACGTAATCCATGAAATCAATCGCTTTTAATTTTTTCCCGTAGCCTACAAGCAGATCCACTTGCTTGGGGTGTCGAGCGAGTATTTTCGCCCGGCCATTCTTCTCGCGTGTTGGCGGCTCCGTCAAAACGCTCGCTCGATATCTGAAACACGAAAACAAA
>NC_090891.1:35866867-35871867 GCF_036669925.1 Montipora capricornis | reverse complement strand
AGAGGTCAGTAATACTCACCTTGTTAACAGTGTGGTTTGAGCAGTGGTTAATTTTCATCATTGTATGTTATTTTCGGACCAAAACATAATCGGGTTTCATTATTACAGAAGCGTCTGATGACGCGTAATAAGTGCTGCGTGGGAAGTGTTTAGATAGCTCAAGCGCTGAAGTTGCTGGACACATTTTGGTCAAAATCAGTTATGGATGCGTTGCCACAAACAGATTGAGAGATGGATTTAACTTCTCTCACAACAAGCAATGGTAAGTTGTTCGTTCAACAAAACTTTGCGTTAAAAATATGAATTCATTCAGCGGGCCGTCTAATTTGCATACGTTTTATTTACTCAGATACTCAAATTGCTTACTTTAGTCTGAGAACTGTATTGGATTCCCAGAGCTAAAACTTTCCAGTAACCTAGTTCAATAGCCAAGGTTTTATTCTATATGGGTTTTACAAGGAAGCGGCATATACCAGAGGGCTTTTACAACAGTTAAAGTTCGCCTTCATTTATTAACATTTCCAGAGATACAAATTTGACCTTTTTAAACTTGTCGATTGTAATTGTTAAAAACTTCTTTCTTTAAATTTTCTTTCATAAAATTAAAGAGTAAGTATGTAATAATTCTCGGCTGAGGTTTTGATGTTAGGGATTGTTTCTTATGCGTTCAACGTTTTCTCGAAGTTGCGGTCGGATTCCGTTGTTTTGAGTACGAAAAACGAGCAATGAATCGATTTTTCAAACTTTTTGTAATTTCTCCCGTACAATGAATCGCTTGAACCTAAAACTATTTTTTCTTGAATTAGGGTACTAAAAGGGATGTTTTTGCAAAAGAAAAAAAAATTCGAATTTTCACGAGTGTCTTGCGATTTTCGATTTTCTGGGAAAATGGCTCTTAAGGAGTTTATTTAGAATTCGTCCATATCTTGACGTGAATGTTGCCTCGACGGTTATACATGCATTTATAACTACGCGGTTGGACTATTGTAATCATCTATACGGGGGCACCCAACGACCAATTTGTTGTAAAATGTATTATTATACCCCAGTTAATGAAAATAAATGTTATTAAGGCATTTTCAGGTGTTTTTCAGTGTTGCTGGGAAAACATTATCTGTTCGTTTTTCCCAGCAAGACACACAAGAAATTTCCCAGCCAGCTAAATAAAATTGGTTGGTTTCCCAGGCAGCTGATCAAATTTATTTCCCAGCCAGGAATTCCGCGCGCTTTCAAATCCCGCGATCCGAAACGACCGAGACAGGGCTTAAAAACGGCTGATTGGTCGAGAGGTTATGACGTAAAAAATGCCCCTCTCATGAAATGCGCATGCGTTCAGTTTAGAATTCATGATCTTTCCATGGCGTTCACTGTTGTGTTTCTGCGGAATGCATGAGCATTTACGAAAAATTCTACTGTGCCTGAGTCGAAATTTATCATGTTGTAGATATCAGGTGAGACCTTGTAGGAGCTGCGAGGCTACCGTTGTAGATCCTGATACTTAGAACATAGTTTTGGGCTATTTAGTGAACAGATGGATATGAGGACAACACGTATTCTGTGTAAACAACCATGGTTGCGATTGTTGGTTGTGACCTTTTAATATTTGAGTGGTTTTTAGAAAAGCCATTTGTTATGAAGATCAGAGAAGTCTTTTCCATCATGAAGGAATGGATTGGTCGCATTTGCCTTTGGCGTTGTTTCAACATGCACAAGCTCCTTGGCTTGTCAGTGATAGATACGAGCTGTCTTTCGACAAAATCATTATCTCCTCCTTTGTTTGTTTCATCTTCTTGATTTTTGTCATCATCTTGATCATCGTCACTATCGCTACGTTCATCCTCGTCTGCAAGGTATCTAAAACAAATATTTATTGTAAAGTTTTTCTTGGTTAAATCAAGGCTGCTGCCTAAGAAAATTTTAAAGGGCCCTCAGAGCTAAACGCTGAGAACTTAGGAGCCCAACATGTGAAGTGAAAGGTGTTGCTGTGAAAATTAAGGTGCCCAGAGCTATTCTTTAGGAGCCCCAGGCTACCGGGCTCCTGTTAGGCAACAGCCTTGGTTAAATGATTATAGTTAGCGCCTGCTAATATTGTTGAATTTTGATTCATGAAGTCACTTTGATTTTTCCTAATTTCCCTGCATTAAAAACCTCGAGGCTTCACGGACAGCTTACAGTCGGTGTAATTTGTAGAAATAAAAATTGAGGCACATGTATGTCATTGTTTACTACTGCCACATTCTGCATGTTACTGTAGAACTTCACCTATCTAAGCATTTTATTGCAGTACTCGATAATTTGGACATTTACAACTAAATGTGCACGTTGTATCTTCTACACTGTAGCTAAAGTATATGAGAATAAACGATATTTTCATATCATTAAATTATGTGGTTATTGTTGCTTTTTCTTTATTATACCTCAGATTTTCGCAACTTTTCTTGGTATCAGTCATTTTAATTGTTTTGTACTCTGGGGACGATGTGGCCATGTATGTTAATTCAAAAATTGATTAATGTGGTTCTTAATGTAAGTGCTCCAGTATAGCTTCAATTGACACTCCTCCTCTATACTGTTTGATTGTACCAGTTTTGGACACGACAGGGACAACACGATGGAATTTTTGACATTCTGCTGGTCATGTGATGGCTAAAACAGATGGCTGTATGTCCATGAGACTAGTGCACATGTGCCAGGCAGTAGTTGTGGTACATGGGTGTTGTTGTGCATGGATGAAGTGGATGTCGTCCTCGATGAGCATGATAAATGTTTTTTTCCCCACATAGAGCAGCCAATAACATTGTGTAAAAATATATTCAGCATCACAATTTCCCCCATATACAAGATTAGAAGATTAACTGATATACAACAACATGCACACAATCCCTTCACTTTGCAGTCAAACCAGCTCAAGCGTTTCTCTGACGAGCAGATTAATGAGTTCATTATTGCAGATTTGATTTCAGGAATCATTTCAACAATCTGGTTTTCGGATGAGTGATGCAAAACTCAATCAAGCCTCAGGTCAAAACTTGAATTTTGATTGGATTATTGCTTGCTTCCGGTGCAAGGCCAGCGTGAGAATTTGACAGGTGTAGCAATTTGCATAATCTGCCAAGGTCGTAACAAGCGTGATTTGCCTTTATTTTAAAATTAATTTCTCTATCCAATCTTTAATTCAAAAACATGGTGTCTCAAGTTTGAGGATACTGGTAAGATTACGGTAATGTTGCTAGAGTGAAATAACAGTTGTTTGGAAGATTATGCAAATCAGTAAACCTGTGAAATTCCCACGGCAGCCTGGCACTGGAAGCCAGCAATATTCCAATCAAAATTCGAGTTTTCAACTGAGGATTGAGTTGAATTTTGCACTATTCATTTTACAAACAGATTATTCAAATGGTTACCGATATAAAATTTGCAATAATGAACTCATGAATCTGCTCATCAGAGGAACACTTGAGCTGTTTTGACTGTAACTTTCTCAGTAACCTGGTTAACACATGCTTATCCCTTGCATTACATATACTTGTAACTGAATGTTATTCAATTTTTATTGTTGTGTAGTATATTTTGGAATGTATGCCTCAGTTGCTTCCCTTAGTATTTTACCAATTTCCATTTGGTTTTTTTTTTTTTGGCAAGTTCAGTTTAGTAGTTGTGCAATGAATTTGGGTAAACAAGATACCACGTCACTTGTCCAGCCATAAGGGAATTGTAGAAAGCTCCACCAAACTTTAACACTTTGATGCCCAAACCGGCCTAAGCTGGCCAGACTTAGTATCTTACTCTGTCTAATGCCAGAGTATTTTACTCTGTCTAACGCCAGACGATTTTACTCGTCAATGGGGAACCCCTGGGAGCCAATGGGTTAAATTAAGACCATTGGCCTTTTGTAGTCTGTTATTTTTCTGTTGAACAGACCAACATTTTATTAGAATTTGTTCTTAATGACAAATGTCTTCTGTTCAATTTACATTTCATATGAAGCTGTTTTTTGTTATCAAGCATTTAGTTGACTCATATTTACATATGCTGCCCGCCAGAGTCTTTTCACCTATATGCCCTTTAAATTAATTTGGGTTTCCTATTCGTTGAGTATAATTTCATAAATGCATCACAGAACTTCCTTTGTTTAAATGTTTGAACATTTTTAGTTAACTACCTGGTTCGAAAGAAACTCAAGTTCTGCAGAACTGCTACAACCCTTGACTTTTGAAGCTTTCTTCTTTTTTGTGAGGGGGTTCTCTTTTCGTTGTTAATAAAGATAGAAATGTGAACGCCATTCCTGGTGCATGCTCCTCACTAGCCTGCGAACGCAGATGTATTTCCATAAATCTGCATTCGCAGGCTAGCTCCTCACAAGAGCTTTCCATCTTGGAAGGGAGATAGATTTTCTCCACCATCTGCTTAGTGTCTGGTGAGGGCCTTGTGAAATTGCTGGAAAAGTGTGCTAAAGGTGATTTCCCCTTTTGAAAAATGATTTCAAAATGGGGCAGATAAGAAGGGGTTTCACTTGTTCCATTTTCATAGTAAAATTAATGCAAAAATGTTATACATGTAGGTACTGAAGAGTTCAAGCTTATTGAATTTTTTATTGTATACATAGTTTGTTATGTGGCAAATGTTCATGTACTCTGTTTACATTTCTTATTACTTAATTTGATGACAAGGCTGATTTGTTATCATTGTTTTAAAAGAACCTAAGATGTGGCAGTGTCCCTGGTAACTCAGAATGGCAATGTCTTGGCATGCAGTTATGAATCCACCCTGATAGGTGTAGGTTTTAGTGAATGTTCAGCCCTTTAACCCCTAAGAGTTACCAATATTTTATTTCTCCTTATGTTAATGTCTCTTAACTGATCAAACATTAAGGTTCTTGAGAAAATGGGAAATGATCTACAAGTGAAAAAGGACTTGATTGTGAAATAAATTATTCTCCTCATACATGTATGTACCATAGGAAAAGTCTGGAGAACAGTGTAGAGAATGTGCATATTGAT
>NC_090891.1:35856867-35861867 GCF_036669925.1 Montipora capricornis | reverse complement strand
GTAAATCACCGGTAGTGCTTTCCAAAACTTACCTGATAAGTAAGAACTGAAGAATTAGGACGATAACTGGCTGTTAGGCAGAATGTAATTTCCGCGGAGATCATGAGAAGAAAGCAGGAGAGAAAACTCGTTTATTTTTTGTGTACAGTAGCAGGAAAATCATTCAAAAACAGACTTTCATACAGGAATATGAAGAAATTTTGAATGCGATTATTGCATAAAGACGTAGAGTTTGACTTAAGTAATCTGCAAATATAAATCTTAGTATTCTCTTATTTACATTCATAACGGCCGAGAAAACTGTCCCAAATGCTGACTTCGATCCTTGATAACCCCTGGGATAGGCTGAGATTGAAATGGTAAAAGATCAAATTCAAAGAAACGAATCACAAAAGAATCATCTGGATAAAAAATACGAAAAAAATGTAAACACGTTTTCTGGGGATTGCGTTGTTGTTCATATGTCATTTTGTTACCTTTTAGCAATGCGCGTGAGTACACTTTGTAATCCGCGACTCCAGTGAGTACTATATGGAAGATACAATGACTTCTTTGAGTAATATTAAAGCGCTCCAAGCTTTACCTCAAATTGACAAGGGGAGAACTGAGATGTGTGTAAGAAAGGGATCTGTCTCAAATGGTCTAGGGCCGGCCGACATTTCTTTGTCTCACTGCTTACCCGGGGTGGTAGTTATCTAAAAGCAGCAAAGAACCAACCTTGGCCAAGGCGATGCGCGAGTCAAACTGTCTCGGGCTGACTAATAATGAAAGCTTGTAGCTCTCCAAAAATCAAAGGCCTGATGATAATAGGCTAACGAGAACTGTTTGTAGTCTAGCATGGCCAAGTTGCCACTATCATTTATGAACCTTCTGGTCCTTTTCGTTCTAAATACGTGATTATTTTTCCTGCGTCGTCCACTGTTATGCTTTTATCTTTAAACCGGCTGGTTTTTTTTAACGCTTGTTTTGCGGAAGACCTGAAGTAAAATGATAGTTCTATCTCCCACCCCCAAGCTAAATCATAAACATCCTTGCGGTTCAGGTAAAGTCCACCGATGTTGAGGCACTCATCCGTGATGTTGTCGTTTATGATAAAATCCAAAGTTTTATTTGCAGGATTCTAGTGATTGTTAGTATTGTTTAGTTTTAGCGATAACTAGTGATGCGTAGTAATGTGTAGTGATGGTGATGGCAAGTAATAGCTGGTGATGTAATCATATACTATTGTTTGCTGTGGTTCAAAAAATAGCAGCAAACTATTGTTTTCACGGTTCGCCTTATATGGTAAGAGTCACTATAGTGTTTGTGTCTTATTCAGTGATGACGTAGATCGTTAGAGGTTGCTATGGTAGTGATCACGTCACTACAGCGGGTCATTCTACGCTGGCCGCTAAAGCCAGTACAAATTTTTTTATTCCTCTACTTTTTAGTAGCTGTATTATCTGCGAATTCACCTTGTTTCTATGGTTTTGACATTAATTTAACGCCTTTTCTCCCTCAAGGTTTGTTCACGCCTGAATCTGCACGCGGGAAGGACCAGGTTTTCCCCAGAAGGAGGGGGTTTTTTCCTGGCGTGCAGCTCGCCCGATTTTCTTGAGATCATACATTTTTCCTTGTGGCAGTATTTCAATAAACGGGACTGGCGTCATGGCCTTAGCAGCGAGGGCACATCAGGTTGTACCTCTTCTAATCGCATGCCAGCAGTCAGCTTCCTATTTAATTAACCAGAATATGGTTGTCTGAGTCGTTGCGTTATTTGTATGCGCAAGGAATAAGGAAAACGTGGACTTTTCATTTAGTGTACTTGACAGTGGAATTGCTATTCTCGTCACCAGAGTCTCGCAACTCTCTGCCAAGAGAACATTTTCAAGATGGCTTCCGCCGATCGCAGGGAAGCTAGGAGAAGGAAACTGCTTCAAAATTCAGAGTTACGCCTAGGAAGAATTTTAGGAAGTCGCTCAAGTCATCCCACAGCTCCACATGAACCAGAGAAAACTTTAGTAAAATCAATCGATTTGGAGAAAAGAGGCGATGAAGGACAGAGCAATGAAGTGCCTGTCGGAAGAGGATTTTTATCCGATAAGAGCGAATTGCCATCGGAATATCAATCTGTCAAATCAGGATTTACAACAGGCTCTGAAGAATCAACTGAGCCAATAACAGAAGCAATGAAAGAGAAAAGAAACTCCCTGGAAAGCAAGTTAGACTACTTAACGGAAGATTCGACGACTCGAAGTACAAATCTTTTATCGTCACCAGGCGAGGATTAAACAGGTGACAAAGGAGCCCCCAGTTCCATATCCAAAAGTTTGAGGGTTCTTTTGAATGTGACTCTGGCTTTTCTACTTGTCGTCAAGTGGGCGTACATTAATTTGAGATGAAAATCGCACGTGTAGCCACCCTTGAACTGGCGACGCGACGGGTGAAAAAATCGCAAGAAAAAAGTCGCCAGAGTTGAAACTTTTGCGACAAAATCGCAGAGATAGTTGCCCGTGTAGACACCCTGCAACTGTTTATAGTGCCCAGGTCTCTTGAAGTATGCGATTCGAGCGGCCGTCAATTTGACGCCAAAATTTGTCACAAATGTAGCCACCCTGGCGCGCAGGCGACGCGACAAAATCTGAAAAAAATCGCATCACCGGGGCGAGACAAAAATCGCTCGTGTAGCCGCAGCCTTAAAGGTGGGGAATAAACTGTTTTCTCTTTTGCATGCCGGAAGCGTGATGTGCAATGACTGTAACCAGTCAGCAAACTCTGCCACAGTAATAACTTCCAAACTGTCACAGCCATTTTATTTTCGTGTGGGGTCAGGGGCCGAGAAGAGAATGAGCGCCAAAGGTAGCGGCAGAAACTGTTCTACAAACTAATTATAGTAGTTAGCAAATCTTGGAAGTGATACGTCCTTAACTGTTTCTCTTCCAGAAAAACACATGTTGGTGCCATAATGAGGCTCCTGTGGCTAAGCCCGTTAAGGTCGTTAAGATCACCGTGACAAAACCGTTAAAAAGTCTATCTCTGGCTTTCTCAGTAATGGTGATCTCAGTTGTGGTTGATCTTCTATAAAAAGAAGGAAGTTTTTACTCGGCCTTAAATTACATGTAAACAAAATTACAGGACGCAAAAATTAAGCACGTTTAGTCAACATTTGTATTCTAGCGAAAAAGCGACAGCTACAATCATATTGCAGCGAAAAAACGACAGCGACATTTTGTCTTTAGCCAAATAGGCGACACGTGGGCTGGAAAATGAGCGACAAAGCGACATCAGAAGCCCCCTTGGAAGGCCTCACACATGCGATCATTGTTAGCGGACAGTTCATAAGGGGCTCTGTCGCAAAATCCCCATAATAACTTTACAGTTTGTTCAACATTTCGAGACTTTGTCACTGAAAAGCCAGACTCTATTTACTGTCTTATAAGTAAGGGTTTCTTAAAACTTTTAACAATAAAAATAAACGGTAAAAAACGACCTTTCGACCGTACTTCGGTCATTATCAAGTGAATGGTAAAATCTATATCTATATCTATATCTATATCTATACACCCGTTTTCAAAATCGTTGCAATTTCAAAGTATATGATATATATATGCCTTTTGTTTTCTCATCAGAAAGGTGAGACACGAAGCATGTGTATTTCACGCTGACGGAACAATAAGTTTTTCTCCTAACAAAACCAATATTAAAAAAATTGACAGACAAATTCAAAGGAAAAGCCACTTGTATTTCCTTCACGGAAGCAGTCCTTATCAATGCCTGCTCCATATAGCTTGGATCGTCACTGGCGTATCATAGAGCTGCACTTTGTAGAGAACAAAACTAAGAGGTCCATAGCGCGCCGTTTAAGGACATCAATCTCTCAAGAATAGGAAAGCAATCGGACTCAATTCGTGCTAAGGTTTTTAATTAGCTTTTACTAGTTTTCTCTTTGTATGTTTTTATTGTCCGTTTACACCTGCAAATATTTGTATTCTTCTTATATGCATATATACATATATTCACTGTTTCAATTTTACGATTCAGTTGATAATGATCGAAGTACGGTCGAAACGTCGTTTTTTACAATTTATTTTTATCGCTATATTATTTATCGCTACGGAACGGGCTGCGGAGGAAAGTAATGGATTGCGTTGAAAAGGTAATTTCTTTCTTTTCGCGCCTCATCTTGTCCACATCGCCAAAAAACATTACTACTCATCCACCAAAAATCGAAAAGTGAAATTTACTGTCTTTTTTAATTGTCACAGATAGTAATGAATTGCAGTAAAAAGGCAGCATCTTTTCACACCCCCATGATCTTGAAGACATTGTCAAGAGTTTTCCATCAGTTCAGATCGATGTGGCCGAAAAAGAGAAAATCTCTCCTTGACAAATCTACGTTGATTGGTTTCCATGGCCAGGAGTTTAAATTTGAGCAATGTGTCTCCCATCGTCTTATAATAATTACTAAAAGATTATAGTTATCAGCTGCAGCTTACTTTTAGGTCAATAATGCAGTACATCTGCCAGATCTTCATGTGTTTGTTCGGCTCCATTTTGAGCAAAAATGCTTCGATCCTCTTGGCTGACATCACTGACTTTCAGAGTTTTAGTATCGAACGCGAGATTAAGATCGATTTAAAGTGGCCCTAACCTTAAATTATTTTGAAATTTCAGCACCATAACTGAAATATGTTTGGTTTGCTGTAGGTGATCTCTACAAGTATAAATGTATACCCATGTATATGCTTTTCTCGGCAAGGAAAATATTTGAGGTTAGCATTACTTTAAAGCAAGAAACGAGAAAATAGAGTTATCAAGACGTGACAGGATATGTGATATTGGAAAGTAGTAATTTTGTTATTCCGCTTTTGAATCTGAAGGTCGGTATCATTCCAGGAATTAGATAGAACAGGGGCAATCATGATTTCCATGCAATTTCCATGCAAGCTCCGTTCATTATTCGGAGGCTGTACAGCAGTGTCTCTTTAATGTGTTTTTTATACTTTGACGAACTTCTCGAT
>NC_090891.1:35849367-35851867 GCF_036669925.1 Montipora capricornis | reverse complement strand
AGTTTTAGCGATGGCTAGTGATGCGTAGTAATGTGTAGTGATGGTGATGGCAAGTGATGGCCAGTGATGTGATCATATACTATTGTTTGCTGTGGTTCAAAGAATAGCAGCAAACTATTGTTTTCACGGTTCGCCTTATATGGTAAGAGTCACTATAGTGTTTGTGTCTTATTCACTGATGACGTAGATCGTTAGAGGTTGCTATGGTAGTGATCACGTCACTACAGCGGGTCATTCTACGCTGGCCGCTAAAGCCAGTACAAATTTTTTTATTCCTCTACTTTTTAGTAGCTGTATTATCTGGGAATTCACCTTGTTTTAATGGTTTTGACATTAATTTAACGCCTTTTCTCCCTCAAGGTTTGTTCACGCCTGAATTTGCACGCGGGAGGGACCAGGTTTTCCCCAGAAGGAGGGGGTTTTTTCCTGGCGTGCAGCTGGCCCGATTTTCTTGAGATCATACATTTTTCCTTGTGGCAGTATTTCAATAAACGGAACTGGCGTCATGGCCTTAGCAGCGAGGGCACATCAGGTTGTACCTCTTCTAATCGCATGCCAGCAGTCAGCTTCCTATTCAATTAACCAGAATATGGTTGTCTGAGTCGTTGCGTTATTTGTATGCGCAAGGAATAAGGAAAACGTGGACTTTTCATTTAGTGTACTTGAAAGTGAAATTGCAATTCTCGTCACCAGAGTCTCGCAACTCTCTGCCAAGAGAACATTTTCAAGATGGCTTCCGCCGATCGCAGGGAAGCTAGGAGAAGGAAACTGCTTCAAAATTCAGAGTTACGCCTAGGAAGAATTTTGGGAGGTCGCTCAAGTCATCCCACAGCTCCACATGAACCAGAGAAAACTTTAGTAAAATCAATCGATTTGGAGAAAAGAGGCGATGAAGGACAGAGCAATGAAGTGCCTGTCGGAAGAGGATTTTTATCCGATAAGAGCGAATTGCCATCGGAATATCAATCTATCAAATCAGGATTTACAACAGGCTCTGAAGAATCAACTGAGCCAATAACAGAAGCAATGAAAGAGAAAAGAAACTCCCTGGAAAGCAAGTTAGACTACTTAACGGAAGATTCGACGACTCGAAGTACAAATGTTTTATCGTCACCAGGCGAGGATCAAACAGGTGACAAAGGAGCCCCCAGCTCCATATCCAAACGTTTGAGGGTTCTTTTGAATGTGACTCTGGCTTTTCTACTTGTCGTTAAGTGGGCATACATTAATTTGGAAGCTTTGCATTCTGCAGCTGCAAGTTCACAGCAGTCACCCGCCAGTTCCCAGAAGTACTTAATTTACTCAGAGGTAAGGAAGCTATGGAGAGAGTGGTTGCAAAATGCCTGGCAACTTCTGTCCTCTGGTGTTTGCATTTGTGGGCCTTCCTTGAAAAACAAGACAATTCAAAAAAGGTTATTCGTATTCAATGTCTTCCAATATTTTGCTGGGTATTCTTCAATAATTATTGCTTAATATTGAAGGACATTGTATACCCAATTTAAGTGGTAATTGTCATTGTGTACAATGTAAATGTGCTGATTTCATCCAATGAATGAGGGAGATAAACTAACATGTTATTTGCAAGTACAGCACAGTTATATATGTAAGTGAGTGAAGTTTTAAAAGACTACTGTTGATGACATTAGAACTGTTGAAGCTGATTTGCTTACAATAATGATGCCTCTTATTTAACAAGTTCATATGTTAATGAGCCAAAAGGAGAACAAATTCTGCCATTGTAAGTCTTTAAGATACATGCATGGTCAATGTTTTTACCAGTATCTAATATGTACTTGTTGACTGAGTAGGAGAGCCAGATGGGAAAATATTTGGCCCGAGGTCATAGCGTACAGACTGAGCACCCTGACTGAGGGCCAAATATTTTCCTTTTTTGGCCCAACCTAATCCCCTAAAATAGCATTGCACGGAACAGTATGTATTTCTAGTAGGGCCGTATGGCTTTTTCCGGCCCTGCTCCCATTAATGCATATGGCCCTCAAACAGGGATTTTCCCAATAGTTTTACAATGAAGGCAGGCACGGGCCATAGATGGGCCTTATTTCACAACAGGCTTTTACGCCAGATGGGCGTCCGGGCGTCCATAGGATGCCTACTTTTTGGAAAAAAATTATTGTGGATTTTGACTGTTAAGCTTGAGGGGTTAACTGGGCTTGGAAAGTTGCAAGTCTTTCAAGAAATATACTCAAAGTCTAGTTTATTTTTCTCTAGGTACTAAAACACAGAAAACACACCCAAGACAAATTTTTCTGGGGGAGCATGGCCACAGAACCCCCACAGAACCCCCAAGGGGATGGGGCCTATGGACGCCCCTTCTCAAATGCTTGCTAAAAACCTGTTTCACAACACTCCCACATGTTATGGGAGACATCCTCTTTTAAAAACTTCTTTTCTTTTTGTAGTCTATGATGTGGCCATTTCTTGCTTTGCAATTGCTTTTTGCTTGTCTGACAAGTATGCAAGAGGTTAGTGAGGTTACACT
>NC_090891.1:35831867-35841867 GCF_036669925.1 Montipora capricornis | reverse complement strand
AATTTCGTGAAATGTGAATGCCTCGATAAGGGTAACAACAAGAAAAGGACTCCAGCAGATGATGAACAGACTCACAATGATTGCAAGCATTTTAGTAATCTTGAGCTCCCTGAAGAAACGTTTTCGCCTTTCAAACGTGTAATAATATCTCTTTCTTTGCTCATTACCCGTTGCTCCCGCCGGACAAGTGCCAGGACGAGTGGAACGCATCTTGGACAACTGGTGAACTGCGGCCCTGTAGATGGAAATGTATGCAAAGGACATAATACCCAGTGGCAGGCAAAAGAGTGTCACAAATAAAAAGATCACATAACCGTGGATAACATCGAAGTTTTCGTGGTATTGCAGGAAGGTAATCAAAGCGATGACCACGGAGAATCCCCAGACGAGAGCTATGGAACGTCTGGCGCGACGAGGCGTGACCACCGTTTTGTAGTGCAACGGCCTGCTGATCGCGTAGTACCGGTCGATGGACACCAGAGTAGCGTTGATGATGGAGGCAGTGCAGCAGAATGGATCGATCCATTTGGTACCCAAGTCCAGGATAAACTTTTCATCGTCGTTCTCGAGGGGGACAAGAGAACTTATGAGCCAAACTGGCATCGCCAAGAGGGCCACAGCTAAATCCGCCGAAGCAAGTGACAGAACGAAATAGTTTGTCACCGTCCTTAAGTCGCGGAAGGTGTAAACCGCTATAAAGACGAAGCCGTTACCGATGACCGTGGCAACTATGAGCACCAGGACGAGTATGACAAATATAACCGTGCCATCCGACCCGTTCACTATCAGATCATCGCTTGATGCATTTGCTGAGTTGTTCTCCATAGCTCTTCTGACGGTCTGTTGACAGTTGCACAGTTGAGGTCAGCCGTTTTTTTAAATGAGTAGTTTTCGAAACTCGGCGGTGAAAGGTCCAAATTTGTGATTTTTCATTTGATTTGCGCGGTGCGTCAGAAGAGTTCCTTCATAAAGTTCTGCAGTGCTGCACAGCGGTTCAAGAGTTACCATCTACAGAGCTGACCATTTCTTTGTTTGTTCGCGGTGCTCCATTAGTGTCTGAAATTTTTACAGAAGAAAGCTAATGAAGTAAATTTCCATCATTTTTTGGGTTGATTTTCTTTCAGCTCAAAAAGGAAGTGGTGGTCTTTAAGAAGGTCGTCTTTAAGAAGACAACGAAAAATATAGGTAAATGTTTATCCCCGTTAGAGAAAACACAATCGTTCCGCGCGTATGTCCAGTAGCCTTTAAGTTTCCACATTTATTAAATTTGCATTCTAAATGAAAATTTTGTTTCCACTTTTGAAAATCACTTCCTTAGAAAACACTTTTTTGCTTCCTAGTTCTATGTAAATAAAAAGCGGCCGCCCTGCTGTTGGCGACCGCTCACAACGTGAAAACAGTAGTGTGTCAAAGAAAACAGAGTCAAAAGTAAGAATTCAAGGAGGCAAAGAACAACGTTAACCACTTTCATTGTGACATTTTCTTCAGGTTTCAATCAAATTCAGTAATATTTTCGACAAGCAGCTTTCTCCCAATTTTTTTTTGTTTTTGTTCTTTTCCTACATTAGCAAGAAAGCAATAGTATTTGCTGTTATTAAAAGTAAGAAACACACCTGCCCCAGAAAAGGCAACTCTCGGCTACGAATTTAATAAAAATGGTGGATAACAGAATTGTCAAAAACTGCTACTTCCGTGACATGGCATCCTGTTTTTTATGTGATAAAATACTGGGGCAGAAGTCGATATATGGGTTTTATTGCATTCGTTCTGTTTTTAAGCTAAGTTGATTACCTGATAATTATTCCGCACTCACGTAACTGTCCTCGTTATAAACACACGTTTCGGCAAAATAATGTCGTTTAGATCATTGACTTTGCAATTTATTATAATGTAAACACTCAATTGGTCGAAAGGGAAGAATTTAAACCTTCGTTTTTTTTCTCAATTTATCCGCGGACATCCTTTTTCTAGAATTGTTTGGCACTTGCAATTTGCACGATGGAAAGTTGCTTTTTTTTCTTCTTTTTTTCGTGAAAAAGGTTGTTTCGGTAAGCAATGCCGTAAAAGGGTCATTTATTGACTTCGTAAATTTAAGATTTCAAAAGTAAAAATTGATAACGCCTCCAGGAAAATTAAACCCAGATTTAAATTTTGTGATGTTTATGTTTAGCCTTAAATGGCGTTGTAGTATGTCAGTATTTTGAAAATTAGAGATCGATAAAAAACCTTTGAAAAAACAGTAATGAAAAGGGACATAAGCTATAGATAGAAGTGAATCAAATTTTTTTTTCAGGCGCTGTTAAACGAAGTAATTTGCTCTCGAAAAAAAAAAAGTGGCTAATCCGATGTGTCCCACAAAAGCATTCAATTCATGATCCGGCCATTTTTAATAATTTTTTTGGCCCTTTCAATGTTGTTGCTCTTTCGAAAACGCACGAAATCAATTGTATTCCACCCCACTTTTTCACGTTTTTACCCGACTAGATGCCAGGCGAAGCGATAAACATCCTTGCACCCAACCCATAATTCTATTATTTAACACATAAAAATTGTTTCAACACCGCTGTTAAGGGCTTAAACAAATGTTGGGTTTGTGTTAGACAAGTTACGCGGAGAAAGTGTCTGTTGTCATTGTTAGCTGAATACGTGAAAAACCGAAAATATTTTAATTTCCGCACTTCTGTTACGGAATGAATACTCTAGATAAAATTAAATCAAGGAAAGTGTACATAGGTTGAAAATGTGAGGAATAATCCTTTTTCAGGCGCTATTAGAAGAAGCAAAATCCGGCTGGCTAATCCCCTGTGTCCCACCAAAGCATTCAATTTATGATTCGTCTTTTATTATTTTTTTTTTGGCACTTCATGCAGTGTTGTTGCTCTTTCGAAAACACTAGAAATCAATTGTACCACTTCATTTTTTCAAGTCTTTACCCGACTAGGTGCTAGGTGAAGCGATAAGCATCTTCACACCCAACCGATAATTTTATTTAACACATAAAAATTGTTTCAACACATCTGTTAAGGACGTAAGCAAATGCTGGGTTTGTTTTCATTTTTGACAAGTTACGGAGAAAGTGTCTGTTGACATTGTGAGCTGAATATGTGAAAAGCAGAAATTATTTTACTTTTCACACCTCTGTTATGGAATGAACAAGAAACAGAATTAACTTTGTACTGTGTAAGTTGTTTCTACACCTTTGCAGTTGATTTATGAAGTGTCGGTTCGTTGCGTATATTTTGAAAACTATGGATAATGTCTGTTAGCTGAATGTGAAAGGAACAAAATTTTCACAGTAACAGTTGGGGTGTGCCATGTAAGGCTCTGGAGAGAGTATCGATTCTGTTTTTCAACGTTCGGTAGAACCTCTTTCGATGAGTTCGCCGCTTTATTTTGTTCTTCCAAACACTGCAAGCTGCGTTTTTTTGGAAAAAAATGATTATATTTACCTTTACTTCCAGGAAACATTTCATTCGAAACAGCTTGATTTGGCCTTCCATTCAACCGGAGAATCATTTAAGGGGAAAAATATTTCGTATCTAAAGAATTGAGGTATGCATGCCCACCAAACTAAGTGCCAGGAAATCTAAATCGATATTTAAGTAGAAGGTAATTGCTGTTCTTGCCTACTTCGGCCGGATCATCACTCGGGGTCTTTAAATGAATCAGGAGAAAAAGCTGCCTTTGTTATTACATCCAAAAATGGTTAGACTTTCAAGAAATGAGCAGTCGTCTCGGATAAGGACTATAACACAACCCTTTATAGACTCCGTGGGACGTTAAACATCCCATACACTATTCGACAAGAGCAGGGCACGGGGTTGCCGGTGTTGTGGCTGGCCTGAATGTGTCCCTAATAGACTACTTCGACGATACGGTGGCCATTTTGAATTATATTGTTCTAAAGGGATGCCCAGGGGGCAAATACATTAATTTTGCCCCCCTGAGCATCCCATAATATCTTTGTAAACAATAGAAATCAAAATAACCGCCGTATCGTCGAAGTAGTCTATTACGTCGCTAGATCTCGGCCTAGCCATGCAAATAACGATTTTGATTGATTGTGAAAGATTGTGAAAGAACTCACGACCCAAGATCCTCTCCCAAACTCCACACCGTATATGGGTCGGGTTTGTTGGTTCTCTGCTCTACATGCCCTGGGAAGTTCCTCTCTCTTTCGCGTTCTCCGTTCGACATAATAACTCTAATAAATTCACTGGCTCAAAAACTCTGACGGGGCAGACTATATGAGATGCGCACGCACATCTTACATTTTGCCTCACAAGGTTCGTCGCAAATAGCGTTGCTGGTCGGTTGTAGTGCATTTTATTTAGGGCCACATTGAATTGATTTGCTTCGTTACTGACCGGAAATCTGGAATTTTCTTTACAGTGTCATTGAAAAGTTAAGGTGTTTGAAATAAATAAATTTGTTCTCTCTTTTACTCAAATGCGAAACAATATGGAAGTCGTTGTCAACTTGAAATTGGGGCTAACGATTTATTTTTCATTTATTTGTCAACTTTTTTCATTTTAGGGGATGGTTGAAGAAATTTGCGTCCATACTGACCTGAAAACTCGGTTCCTATTTTTTTTATTTATCATTTACAGCGTGAAATGATTTGTTCACGTTTCTTTGTCCCAAGGGACCACTGCATCAGGTGGATGCTTTGGCTTTTTACGTTCATCATGATTTTCTTTGAAGTTTAGTTGCGAAAGACGTTGAAGCCGACAATAAAAGAAACGGGTGAACCTAATTAATGAATTTGCAAAAGTTATAGCATTGAGGGCTCTTCCTCTCGCAAAAGCGAACCACAATATTATTTGCCGAGTGATCCTTTCCGGCATCGGAACAAAAGTATCGCTATTCACACAAAAATAATCGTTTCTAGGAATATCAGATGTTGCCGTAGCCTCTGGCTCCCTTCTTTCGTTTCTATTGGTTTTAAGGAATCTAGGAAACAAGATGAGATATTACCTACAGATATTAAAGGAGCCTTCTCTGGGGACGATAAACAGTATTTTTTTTTCTTTTCGGGGGTGGTTGGAGTTGCCAAATCTCGAAGGTTCGACGAAAAAAAAAATGGTGCAGTAGGATTTACTGTTGACAAAAATCAATCAAAATTATCTTTGAATTAAACCTGAATGGAAAGGGATTATAACTTGAGTAAAATTATCTCAAATAACGAGCTAGCTGTGGAAAAAAATTGAAAAAGAAAGGTTTTCCGCGCACCAAAGCGGTACGTCTCTTGCATAAAAACAGTGAAAACTCCATTATCGATAATTCATCAGGTCAGTGCCAAATAGGTTATCATGGGACAATTCGAAAAGTATAAGAAAGTGAAGCCCTAAAAAGATCTTAGATAGAAGCAGGGTTTTCCAGAAAGAGATTGAGGTTTCTGTGGTTGTTTTATCGGATTAAATTAAGCATTTCTATGAGATTTCAATTCAAAACAACTGTCCAGAAGTCATCACACTTTTAAATGAACTATTCAACTTAATGGATCGCACTGCCTTTGGAATAAATTAGTAGTTTTCTGCGTAATGGATCGATAAACTTAAAATTATCAGGAACTTGGATTCGGTTATTCTCGCAGAACCACGGGCAATTCATAACTAACTCAAAAACTTTACTCTGGTATTATTAAGTAAACAAACAGGGTAGTTTGTTTTATTATTATTTTTAACATTTTCAACTGCTTTTTGTGATATGAATTTCAACAGTACTAAAAGAGATTCGCCAAATAACCTTTTCTGTTATTTTGGTTTTACGCTAGAGCAAGGTAATATTGGATCAGAGAATAGAATTTTGGTTCATCGAATTTAAAAACATTTTTTTTGTGTGTCGTTAGCCTTTCGTAATTTTAAAACTACCCTCCATGCACTTACTGAATAAATCAATTCGCAAGTCTGTTGTTATTTCTTTTTTGCACTGTAAAAGATTCTCTTCTCTCTCGATGCGAATCACGTCGGTGGTGTATTTTCTTCATGAGAAAAGATCTGTTCTATCATTTTTCATGCACTACTATGTTGTAAACTATCACGACAGAAAATGTCATTTTCCTCCGGTTTCCAAACAGAATGAAAGCATCATAATTGTTACCTTTTTCAACACATATGTTCCAACTTGAACCAAGACTTCTACTGCAGATCAGTCATGTTACCCACTCGTTTGGTTCCGGAGTTCCTTTGTCGTTGGCTTAAATACTAACAGGCTTAAGCCAAGGCTTAAGGTTTTTTTTTTTAATAATTTAAAAAATAAATTAAGTACAATTTCAGTCTCATCGGCGTAGATGCACGATTCCATTAACATGCAATTAAAAAATTCATTTATTATTCTGATGAATGGGTATTTGCAGCCGTCTGGTGACGAATCTGTTTTTCGCACGAAATGACCTCAACAACCCAAACGAGTAAGCTCATCAGTTGTGCATAATTCTGTGTTTTGGGGGACGAACTAAGAGTAACTTGATTTCAGTCTCAATGGGCTTCATCCGAGTTCACTTGAGTGGTTGTCAAAGCAAATCCGAGAGGGAAATGTCTGTAACGATAACCAATTTTCACTCTGGACTGACCCGGAAATCTCTTTTCAAATAGCCATATGGATTTTGAAACATGTAAATTATGATTGATCAAAATGGAAAAAAAAATTAAACCAGTTTCCTGTATTTAGCCTAAACTGAAAAATCTAACATTTTGAAAATTTTAGCATTTCTTTAAGTTTGAAAACTCTGAGAGTAAAAAAGGAAGAAACGAAAACATGAAACAATGAATGAATGATGAAACTGATAAAGTTCACTATATCTGTAATTCTGCTTGGCGAATATCTCTCTCACTTTTGAACTGAGAAAATACAGAACTTATTTGGATAACGACTTTCTAATCTGCAGGCCCTAATTTTCTCCATTGTTTGCACGGATTGACGTAAGGTCAATGTAAGGTCCTTTAGGATTACATTCAGTTGCCGGGCAACTTTGAATGGCTTCCTTGTGAGACCCAGCTGGAAGCTGGCACAGAATCGTGCAAGCAAATTCAGGTGCAAGGTTCAACATAACAAGTTTTCTATTTGGAAACTTGATACTAAAAGAATCAAACACTGGAGTATCCTCGACAGTACAGTTCCGCGAATTTTTAAGGGAAAAAAATACACATTCTATGTTAACACGTGGGAAACGAACTTTCCAATGTACAACAATTCATTAAAACATCCTAATTTACACGCTTATTCAGTCGTAAATGTAATGAATTTGATGTTCATTTAGATTTTATTTGAAAGGATTCCCTTTCCATCTGTTGTAAAATGACACCAAGGGCTCAATAGTATTCAGAAAGTGCTGTTCATAAAATTGTGTTTTACGTGCTGTATTCTCTGACTTAGCGCAAACACAGCAAGTTTTACGACAACGAAAATCCATCGTTCAGTCTATTATAATAATAATAATAATAATAATAATAACAATGATTTGTGACCTTCAGCAGTCTCAAGCTGAAAAGACGGTAACTATATCTAAGAAATGAGAATCACTGCTATGCAATTCCAGGCCAACTTATGATAGTCCATATTGGTTATTAATTTGAAATAAATAGACGGTAAATTAAAGGCTGGCGCGGGGCGCAACGGCTGTTGGCTGTTAGACTTTTGAGAAATCAGCTCTCAGTATCATTAGGCTAGAATTATGCGACTTCACAAAAAAAAATTGCAAAATTTGGGGTCGTGTGCTTTTTCGGCATAAGCGCGAGCGGGTAAGGCGAGGTCATATTGTTTTGAGAAAACCGAAAAACTCAAGCATTGCTTTACATAAAAGAAATGAATTTATGCACTTGTTAAATGTATGTTTGGCCATTTTGAAAAGGAAGCACTAAAAAGACAGGACGTATTGCAAATAAACCTTTGTTGCCCATTTACCCTTCTTGATCGCCTTTTAGTTTGATGGTGGTAGATCCAAGATGGCGGACATATGTGATGATGTCAATTTGTTATCGAGCCAAATCAGAAACCTATGGCCAAATGGAATGGCTAAACAAGTGATTACAGACGTAATTGTTCAGTTTTTGTGCTACAGCTTTAATAGTGACGCAGGTCAATTCTGTTTACTGAATGCGGTTTTTCAGTAGATTGAAAAAAAAGGAAAAAGCTTTGTTGGAATGGGTCCATAAAGACGAAGAATAAAGCACTATGCCATCACCGATTGGAAGAGTAAAATTAACGCCTTCTATTCTTTAAACACGTTATTGTTCTATTTTGTGGTAGTTTTACGCATGCTTCGCTGTGATTGGTCTCGTCGCTTCATTGCCTTATGAGATCGAAAAATGTTCTGTCGAAACTTCACGGGTGCGGTCAACATGACAAGTGATCACATCGTGTGACTTTGATACAAAATTAATGAAGATACCTGATTTTGTGAATGATGAAGTCAGTTTTGAATAAAATTGGACCAGTTTATTGCTTGAATTGTGTGAGAAATCAACAGTTTGTACCCTTACAGGACCGCCATGATGCCAGGTTTGATCCCATTGATTTTTTACAGAATTAACTACCACACTTTTTAAGTTGAATTGAATCTTGATAATCGTGATCCCTTTTATTACCACTCTTTAAATTTGCGATCATTTGTATAGGAAATACGACTTGCGACAGTTTTGAAAGCTCTCAAATTCGAACGAGCCCAAGGCCAGTCCAATATGCGATCTTTTAAGTTATCACGAGTATTAACTGTTTGCAAATTGTACGAAAGATCACGCAATTTTCTCTCTTTTTTATTTTCTTTCTTTTCATTTCTCACTTTTTTCACAACACACTCACTGAACACAATTTCTATATGGATTCTCCATTCTTTTTTTGCATCTTTGTCTACAAACTGCTTTCATCCAGGTTTGACTGCTCTTGTTTTTGTTTTTGTCGTAGTTTTTGCCAGGAGTGGCCATTTTTACCTCTTTTTCTTGTGCGCGTGTGGTTGTTACCATGCATGGGAAGCTAATTGAAACCCTACAGGGAACAATTTGTGATACAACTGTATTGCTCTCGTCCAATCAAAATCGGGGATTATTTTCTTGAGTGAATGACTCTTTTCGTTTGTCTAGTTCTTTGTCCAACTGGACCAGTAGATTAGATGGAGGCCTCTCTTTTGTTTGAGGATTGACAGTGGCAAGCCGCAGGGCGCTAGCTATCTTGTAAGGGTGGACCTATTCTTCGGATCTTTGTGCTTAAAGAAGCAATAAATATCAGTGGTGTTATACTGTTGCTGTAAATCATTCTTTATAACCTTAAATGAAACCAAAAGAAATTCTTGAAATGTAGCACACAGAAAGAGATCCAATAACGTCTTGGAGAGTTATCCAGGCAGAGCATATTTTCAACATGAAATCCAAGAATCTATTTTTGAATTGCGTAAGAACAAGACAAAGAACAGAGTCTAGGTTTTGGCTTGTTTGGGGGGTTGATAGCTGCTTTAAACTAGGTAGAGTGCATATTCAACCTAGGTAAAACGATGATCACCAATGTAAGCTACAATAAGTAAAAACGGATTCAACCTGATTTGACGGACAACATCTACAGGAAATACAACTGCTTCAATTGTCCACTGAAATAAGCGCGAGAATCAATTCTTGCTTTCGTCTATAGCCCGCACTTCAAATGTATATAGATACATTTCTTTGACTACTACTGCTACTACTGGTCTGCTGCTGCTGCTATATACTGCAACGGCTACTGCTACGGCTAACACTACTACTACTACTACTACTACTACTACCACTACCACTACCACTACCACTACCACTACCACTACCACTACCACTACCACTACCACTACCACTACCACTACCACTACCACTACCACTACCACTACCACTGCTGCTGCTGTTACTACTACTTCTGACACCTCACATGGCCCTAAACGCGCTGTTAAAACAGCGCGTTTAGGGCCAAGTGGCAGCCGCTGAAATTTGCGGTTTACTGACAAAATCAAAGAAACTTGTTTGATTTTAGCTGTTTTTACAGA
>NC_090891.1:35791867-35826867 GCF_036669925.1 Montipora capricornis | reverse complement strand
GATACAAAAATAACTTCAGCTAATGCTCTATATACATCCTGATTACATTTGTTTAAACTAATTAATAACTGCGGACTTAGACACAAAGAATGTGTGAGTTTAATTAAGACAGTACTCGTTTTAGGTTCGTGTAAGTAAGCAATTTGAGATACAGAAAACGAAATGTCGTATCAAACTAAAAAAAACTATCTTATAATTATTCTTCTCTCTGGTTTTCACTAAATGAGGCCTCACATGAACTCAACCGACCTAGACAAAGGCCTGCCCCAGATTCCTCTGGCGCTACTTAGAGCAGTTTTCAAATGACTTTCGAAAGTAATTACGCGAATGCAATTGCTATGCTTAGTGATTGGTTTAAAAATCTCACGTCAGTTTTATCAACCAATGAGAAGGAAAACCAAAACCAATCGTGACTTGCACGCGCGATTTTTCCCGCGCTTTCAGCGAGTTACATGGAATTGCTGCGACCTTTGATTGGTTCATTGCGCCCTTTGCACCTGCTGTGATTGGTTGAAATAAGTACTTTGGTATTTCTTTTACGGCACTCAATAGAAACTCTACAAATTAAAAAAAGAGCGAAGTCAAACAAAAACTTCGAACAGCTGTAAAACCTCGAGTAACAGTACGCTACATGTAGCTGAAGTTTATGAGATGTTTGACACCGAATTGAGCATTGATTTATAAATCATGCTTATTCACCGTTCCAGTACTTTCCTTGCACTATGTTGGGGTTTGTCTGAGAGATAAATTAGATGAAATTTTCTTATTAACCAGAAAACAATATTTGTCTCTATTCCAGAACTATGGCCTGAACCAATTGGAGAGTATGAATTTTAGACAGCAGCCTAAATCCGAGTTTTTTTAACATGGTCACGACGTTTGGTTCCACTTACGCACTTACCGACTAAAACTTACCCTCTTGGATTGTAGATGGCAAATGACGAAATAAAATCGATTTTTCCATACAAATAAACAAAACCTATCAAGAAAAGTGTACGGTGTTCCTTTATGTTGGTACATCTATACAACTGAGAAAAATAACATTCTGTATTCAAAGTAAATGCAAGTTAAGCTGTATGTGCTTGACTTGCCTATCCAGCATGCCGGTTGTTATGAATCATGGAAAGCAGAAACTTATAACTTGAAATGACCAGACTACACAGAATGATATATTACCATTCACCAAGCATTTGACCAAACCTTTCACAGGAAAGACTGGAAAGGCTTTACCGCAACACAATCCCGTTTACAATGAACATCCAACAATTCGCATTTGAAACACGGAATAAAGTCCTCAAACTTAAATGTATTCCTAATTATGACATCCATTTCTTTTCCTTTCCAACCCGCAGTTAAATTTAACTGCAAGCAATTTTTGAAAACCATCATCCTCAATGGGGATTCGGAAAACTCATTTAGTACGTAAAAACATTGCATTTTTAATCTTTCAGTCTTTTTAGGCCTACCTTCAGAATATTCAACCAGTACATGCACAGAGACACATAATAAAATCACATGTACGTCATGCCTTTACCATGCGATATGCCAATGAACTGTCAAGCTGAAACTGATTCAATTGTCAACTTTGTGGACTTTGTTTTGTACACTGTTGTAACTTAAAATGTCTAAAAGTATTTCAGCACGGAAATCAGCTAATAAAATGGGCTATTTTCAAATTCCCTTCAGACTCTGCAGTCTCATTCGAAAATCCTAGTGTGAGACTTCAATGATGGCAACTATTTAGTAGTTCTACTTTTCAAATGAATGAAAATTAAGTTTCTTAAAAAAATTACCCTTCACTCTAAAGGAACAGCTCCTGAATGCGCCGTATTGCTTGAACTGTACGACAAAGTTCACATTTCAAGCCAAAATAGCATTAGGCCAGGGTTTGTATTGATAACCGCATGATTTCGAGTGCAATTGGGAATAAATAAGCACGAGTAACTATTTTCAAAGACTCACAAAATTGCACGAGCCCATTGGGCTTGTGCAATTTGTAATCTGTGAAATAAGTTTATAAGTGCTTATTTATTCCACACTGCACAAGAAAAATCATGTGATTACTTATCAATAATATACATGCACTAATTTCAACTTTCTGCACTCTTTTTGGGATTAATTGACGCACTCTCAGCCAATTAACAAGCTGAATTTTTTTCATGTATAATTATGCTTTTAAAAAAACATATACTGTAGGATAAAACTGCTGGGTTACAGGGCTGTCGACAAATAAAAAGTACTACATTTTGATGTGAAATGTAGGGTTGTACTGCAAGAAGCAGGTTTGAAATGTTTGTAGTAAGTAGACAAATGATTAAAACAGTGGGCCATCCAAGACGATATGCCACACCAGGGTTCCCACTCTACCATGAAAACAGATTTCCCTGACTTTTCCATGACCAAAGGCAATTTTCCCTGACATAATCTTTTAGGATCTTCTAGTAATCCGAGGACAAGACCAACTTTAATGTTCAGTCAGTTTAACAACATAAATTTTGCATGGATAGCAATGAAACGTCTTTTGAGTGGTTTTTAATCACGAAAATTTATCCAGATGAGGGAAATAAAATTTCCCTGACTTTGGAGCTCTTTTTTCAAATTCACCGACTGTTTTCAAAATTCCCTGACAATTCCCTGACCTTGAAAAATTTTCAGATTTCCCTGACTTTTCAGGGTAAACCCTACACAGATACTTACTGAAACTCAAGCCAGGTGCTTTATGGAAAACCTATTCCATTACCGTGCATTCAGAGTAGCCCTCGATAGCTCTTTTACAGAGAGAAAACTTACCCAAACCAATGTAAAATCAACCCAAGGCCAGCTGCACTATGAGAATAACTAATCAATTTACAAAACTTATTCTAGAGTGAAGGGTAAAATAATTTATACAGGGAAGCCTTTTCCCCTCCTTCGATTGAGAACCCTGCACAATTGCTTGAAGACTGATTTAAGGGATCCTCTGCCACAAAAGCTGTTTGGTAATAATACAACAACAGCAGAAAATGTCATTTTGCACACTGTGCAGCTGGGCTTGAAGCAGTGATCAGTCCCTTTATCAAATGTACTCAGCACCTTCCTGCGGTGGAGGGACATCCTTGACTAATATGATGCGATTGAATGCTTTCAGACGCTTCCATAGCTGCACATACACTTTGCACTGTACATACATGAAGACTAGGCCTCCTGTAAATCCTATTGCCACCACCACCAACTTGGTCCAGAAGGGCCAATTGAGCTGACCCTGCTTGACTTCTTCTGCAGTACGCCCTATCAGGACCCACAGTGACCACACAACACAAGTGATGGCAATCACATGAAATGACACTGAACAAAGGATCTTGCGGCGCTCACTCCTGGTCATGTCCAATGCTTTCCACTACAACAAACAACAAAACTGCAACATTTTAATGACCACCAAGAAATCCCTGTTAAAATGTTCAAAATGAAGGGCTTCGGAAACTAGTACCATGTACATGCTTAAGCGATTCTTGTCGACAATCAGACAAATTTTGATGCCACTCCAATAGGCCATTTCCGAGTTCATGTCTGCCTCCTCTTCAAACCGAGTCTAAGTGCGAAGTTTTAGTTATGAAAATTAGTTTTCACTCATAAGTAAAGTAGAACTAATTACCATCACAAAAACTTCGCACTTAGACTCGCTTTGAAGAGGAGGCAGACATGAACTCGGAAATGGCCTATTGTAAAGATTACTCAATGAAACTTACTAAAGTGGAAGATAGTCAAGTGGTCCCTATTACTTCAGATAGTTGATGTTACTACATGTAAGAGCTCAAGTTCAACTGGATTTTCCTCTAAGACTCACCTTTGTGATGGGCTTCATTTTGGACTCCATGATAAACTCGTATTTACACAGTTCACACTTTTTTGTGTCAGAGCTCTTTATCCATCTCTGAAGACAGCTCTGATGCACATACTGCAGAGACCCAGAACATAAACAAGGCGATATCAAGGGCTGGTCTGGTTCAGCCTCACAATGGCATATTCTACACATTTCCATGGATGACGTAACTGAGGTCATTGATAAGCTTTTCTTGACAGTTGGTTTAGGTTTCTCGTTGCTGTTCTCCAGGGTTGCTATTGTTATCTGTCCATCAGATGATTTTGGTTTTACACTCTGCAATTGCATATACAAAAATATTTATACAAGTCATGTACACACAGGTAAGAAAACAAAATTAATAAATAACCAAGTTGATAATATACAGTTTAATAACTAATTAGTATTTAATAGAGATATTGATAGAGACATATGTAAATAGACAGACAGGATACAACCTACATGTAGCATAGGAAAACTATTTATATGCGGTAATTTCATCAAATTTACACAAAAAAAACCTGTTCTCCCTAAAGGCCTTGTGACAG
Source organism: Montipora capricornis (assembly GCF_036669925.1). Classification (NCBI taxonomy): domain Eukaryota; kingdom Metazoa; phylum Cnidaria; class Anthozoa; order Scleractinia; family Acroporidae; genus Montipora; species Montipora capricornis. Next base: position 35,822,481 of record NC_090891.1, on the reverse strand, counting down.
TCGAAGGTAAGTTAAATATCCTACAAAATCTGATATTGAATTACAGTACACATTAAAATAACTCAAATAGTTTTTGTTGGTGCAAACTTGCTTCTTAAAAGCAATTAGTGATCTGGCAGTGAGTCAAAAATATATAAGAAACAATTAATAGCCACTGACTTCAGCACCAACAGACACTACATGTATTTCTGGTAAAATCACCTTTTAACAGTGAAGAATGTCTGTTACAATTTTGTAATAATAAGGAACTGTTTTACATAAAACAACTATTGAACAAATATCAACTGGACATTTTCACGGGCATATTATACTGTAGGCCTCAAGGACGGTGCCTACTAATTCAAAGATGCATGTATGTTTTGCCCCGGTTTATGATTATGCAGGAATGTAGATCTTAACAAGTGTTATTGAAATCCAAAAAGAAAATTGGAGGTAACCACACATTTTTCAAAGATAATTGATGAATAATATTTGTAAAAAGCTTTAAAATACAAAGCAATGTATGGTGCTTTTTCTCAGATTTAAAGCTTAATTATCTCTAAAAAATGCATGGTAACCCTCAATTTTCTTTTTGGATACCAAGAGTACTTACTGAGATCTACTTTCTCCGGATAGTTTTAAACCGTGCAGATATCACTGTATTAGTAAGCATCACTGATAGGAAACCAGAGTATCTCGAGATGCCCAGAATGTATATGCCCAATAACAATAGTAGGCAACATCCTTAACTTTCACATTAAAAATAATTCTTTCAAAATACCAAAACAACTTTCACCTTTCAAGTGGCCATTAGCAGTAATTATTAATCCCAGGTACTGTTTTCATATCAATTCCAAGAGGATATGGCAGCATTTCAATTTCATAGGCCATTCAACAACAGCACTTGACAATTTGCTGATAAGTTACTTGAAGGGTTCTCCCAGTTTGTCTGTTATTTGAAAAACAGGCTTCCCAAGGAATTTGCAGGAAAACTGCCAGACTTCACAAAACAAGTACTATGTGAAAGTGATCAACTACCCAAGTTGCTTCACTACGAAGATTCACTTTCACATACAATAATAATAATAATAATAATTACAAAACCACAGCTCAAATATATGAAAGTTTTGTAGATTCTTAAACTGTCAAACTTTGCAATAGTAATATTATTACAAGTACTATTTTGATAAAAGTATATATCTTTTGTGCAATGAAAAATGATTCTGTTGCTTTTCTTAATCCTTTCTGTCCCAAGATGGTCACTTACTAATAGATTTACTCAGAGTAACTCCAGATCATTGGCTTTACAATGTATTTGTCAAGAGAAACTCCTTGTAGGGACAAAAGAGTTAACTGAAGCAATGATACAATTTGAAATTATTTTCTGTAAAAGTAAAATGTATTATCTTAATAATCGTAGCTGACTGTTGTCGTTGTTTAAACTCAAATATGATTCAAAGTTATCAATAACATCATTAATTTTAGACCATGCACTTTTGAGCTGTGTCTTGGACACAGTCATGTCTGCAGAAGAAGAAAACTACTTCCAGTATTTAACCATATTATCATACTGTAGTACAGTATCTGGGCAAGTAATACAATCAATGCCATAGTTAATGAAAGTTAAGTAGGTGCTACGGTAATAATGTAGTTACTGTACAAATGTACAGTGTACATGCTTAAGCTTACTGAAAGCAAGGAGCAGTTTACAAGTAGGTGGCATTAAAAGAAAGGAAAGAGGACTCAGCACCATTTGAAGCAGGAGCAGAACAGCCACTTTTAAACAGTCTAGAATGGCCTCCACTTTAGCCAAGAACAGGGGAAAGGATTTGCAAGTAGTATTTTAAAATGAAATAAACCCAACTTGAGTAAAATTTCCTTTATAATGCTTATTCTTCCGAGTAGGCATCCTTATATTCTTGTCACACTTCTAAAAACACTGGCCAAACTTTATACTTCAGTGGGCTATTTATTTATTCATTCATTCATTCATTCATTAAGCTTTGGCTAATTTGAATACAATACTTATAAACATAGGGCTAAAGTTAGCCCACTTACATGTAAGTTCTATTGCCTGAACAATTCTTTGCAGCCAAAGGCATGGAGAACAGTCAAGAATAAGTTTAATCTGCAAGCAATTTTCCCTCAAAATGCTATCTTCACAGGAATAGTCAAGCATGACCACATTAAGTGGAGGTAAAACATATAGACCACTTTCATAAATCCAGTACAGTCAACTCCTGATAACTTGAACCTTCAAGCGACAAGGGAAATTAAGAAGGTTCAAGTTATCAGGAGTAAGGAGTTGAGAAGTAACCCTTACATTTTATGAAGATAAAGGTGCTGAAGTTAATTTTATGTACCCTAAACCAACAAAACCTGAACTAGACTGACATTTTGTGTAATGAAAAAAAAGGACAAAGCTGCTTCAAAATAATAATTATTACATGTTTTGGACTGCAGTACACTGTTTGTTTTGATTTGTTTCATAATGATACAAGTTATCGAGGGTAAAAATATGTAGAAAATCACCTGAAGGGAAACGAAAATTGCTCCGAGTTAGCAGGAGTCTCCAGGGTTCAAGTCATCAAGGGAAAAATTGCAGTAACAGTAAATGTATGATGGAAATCCAGGGGAAATCTATTTTGGTTTGAGTTAGCGAGGGTTTGAGTTAGTAGTCAACCAGTAGTTAATTCAATAAGTACCAATACCAGATGAAAAGCTTCAGCTACATGTACATTGTACTTCACTCAGAGAAGTCGGCTACTTTTTTTCCATTAATTGAAGTACAATTTTTTGTAATTAAAAACAGATTCCTTCAAACCTACATGTAAGATTAAAATTCATTTTGACAATGACAACAGTCATTTTTTTTGGGAAAATCTGTATTTAGTGTTTTTTGTTTTTTCTTTTTTCGACGAAATCCAAAAACGGACCACAAATCCAAAGTATCCACACTCAAGGAGGACACTTCCGATCAAATCTAAATCCGGATTTTTGAGATTCCCCACTCAGTGTTTTTTTGAGAAAGGATTTGAAAAAAGTACACAACAGCTACTGTACATGATAGTTTAGCCCAAATGTTTTTCTCGCACCATTTTTACCATACAATCGAAGACACGAATAAGTCGAAATTAATTACGTTTCATGCAAATTTCACACCAGGAATTACAATAAAGTTTCTTAACAGCAACAATATTGTTAGCACCTTTCCTCCAGCTAAAAAGTAACTGGGAAAATACCCCCTGGGATCCTTAGCACGCATGTTTTTCGTCATTTCTTTTCATCGATCGCTAAGGTACGTTTTGTCTGGTGGCATTTTCATTGAAGAATTTCTCCAAAACAAACCAGTTAACCGCTATTTTTTTTTAAATTACACACAACTCTGTGTTTGTCTGTGTTGTCATGGCAAATAATCCTTTTTCAGATTTTGCATTTTTTTGATACTGAAGAATCCATTGATCTGAGACCACGAATCTGTTTTTGGATTTTACCAAAAATGCACCCTTAATATGGCTTCCGAAAAGCAACAAAATGCACATTTATCTATTATCTATGATTTGCAGTCCAACAAATAAACGCGAACACAAATATCATGCTGTGAATTCAGTGAAGTGTGACTGGAAACTGTTCAGGCCATACAAGCGCTCACACAAAAATCTTTTTTTCTCTGTGATATACCAACCATATTATCAAGGTTAACATGTCATTTCACAAATGAAGGAGAGTGCATTTATTTCCAAGAGATGACTTTGACTTTAGTAAGGTCTTTTACTCACCACTTGCAGTTTTATAATTTGTGCAACAAATAAACTCCTTTCATCTAAAGGCAACTTTTTCCTCAAAATATTCAAATACACATTTTAGACTGAGGATAGTAAACGTTTATCGACAACTGATGTGATGTGGTGGTCGCTGACATTTAACAGACTAGCTAGAAATGAGCCGCGAAAAGATGGACTTTTCTCCTTGTTGATAGTGAAACGGCTTACACTTCAATTACACCATACGTCGAATTTCTAATGAATTCTTGTCTTTAAAAGTTTCTCTTCATTGCAGATGCTGTATTGGTATATTGACTGCTCTTCTTTGCTTTCTTGAGGAGAGTGAATGACTATTTGTGCACTGAGACCTTAAAATTCTGCATGTGGCAGTGGCCACCATATTGTCTGCACCTGACTCCAAACTTGAAAACATTAGGCTAATGTTTTCATGAAGCTTAGATTGAAAAAACCTGGCACATGCGTGACCGTGCTCCTTTAAATTAAGCACAGTGATGATATAATTTCATTTACTGTCGCTTGCAACTACCTGTCCACATGCTTGACAAAAACATGTTCTGCTACCCAGTCAAATTCAAAGTTTTGACAATCAAACTTCAAAGGTTACCCGCCCACTTTGGAAAAATTTGCCGCCACTCCGCAAACACTTCACCGGAAGCAAAGTAAGCAACACGTACGGGCATTCTGTCTTTTGCAGTTTTGAACACTTTGCTTGAAATTCCTACCTAGTTTATATTAGTGTAAATGCCATGTCTTGCCAAACGGCAAATAAATCAGCTACGATCATTTGCGTAACTGGTGCCAAAACGGTCCCAAGTGGGCGGGTAAACTTTGAAGTTTGAGGGTCAAAACGTTGAATTTTGATTGGCCGGCAGAACATGTTTTTGTCACGCGTGTGGACAGGTAGTTGCAAGTGACGGTAGATGACTCTGAGCACACAGTAACTACCACTTACCAGGTATGTGTGCCCCTTGATGACTTTTCTTCATTTTTTGACCCTGAATTTGGGTGGACATCAATGAAAATAATGTTTCCATGACAGATTCGACTGTCCCCAAGTGAACAGGACTATATTGTCAAGGAAACATTTCATTTACGTCCCCCCAAATTTAGTTTTGGAAATTTAAGAAAGCAGGAAACCAACTAAAATAATGCCAATCAGGGAAAAGTCAAGGCTGTTGCCTAACAGGAGCCCGGTAGCCTGGGGCTCCCAAAGAATAGCTCTGGGCTCCTTAATTTTTCACAGCAACACCTTTCACTTCATATGTTGGGCTCCTAAGTTCTCAGCGTTTAGCTCTGAGGGCCCCTTTAAAATTTTCTTAGGCAGCAGCCTTGAAAGTGATCTGCTTTTCTAGTCTAATGTTTCTTAATATCAACAGTACTGTAAACTGATTTTTGCCTTTTCGTGGTTAACAAGTTTCTTAACACAGACTAACTATGCATTGAATTGCAAGTAAATTCGTTATTGCAGGGGCTTCACTGCAAAGGTTTTACTTGCGTGGAGCACAAAGAGCGATGAAGGTACAAAGAGTAAAGGACTGCCACGCCACAAGTCACGAACGATTTACAGTGTTGATTTTGCAAAAAAAATGTTATTTTGGGTGTAGTTTGTTCAAAAGCAAACGCTCTGCGACAAACAACTTAACATTAGTAAAACAATTACGTTTTATAAAATACTACAAGAGGTTTGGGAAGCTGTGTCAAAGTCCTTCTGAATTTTCCGTGCACATATCCCCGCATGAAAATACAAGCTTACAGTGTAGTATATAACTATAAGCTTACTGAATTGTCTGGGAATGATCCCCGAGCCACAATTTTCATCCCGTGACTTAGTTTATGTGAAAATTTATATTAAAAACACTGTCCGAAACTAAAATTAGAGGAGTTTCAAAGCTATTAAGAAGAGGTAAGCTTCAAGCGGAAATTTTATTTCGGCGAGGCCTCAACTTCGCTAACAAAGAAGGAAAGTACTGTATATAGGTGTAAATCCCCTTTTAAACAAAGGTAAGCCCAAATTATTACAAGAGCGAGTGTAATCTCCGCTTAAAAAGTGCACCCTTGCAGAACAGCACGTACAAAACAGTGTCACTGCAGGAGGAAAATTAATTCCTTCTCCTAAATTCTAAGAAATTTGATCACTTCGGTAAACAAACTCATAGGCATACGGCATGAAAAATCTGCTGAAAATGTTCAACGCTAAAAGGGAGGAAGTTCTTCCTTAGGTCATAAATTTAAGGCAGATCTTACCTTTTTATCCTTGTTATTTGTCTGCTGTAAAGTAACTGGGTTTACCAAAATTTGTTGTACGGGCATCTTTTTCGCTTCACGAAACACCAACATCGAACGACGAATTCAGCTCACCCTTCAACCAAAATACCATAGAATAGCCCATCTGCAATTCACCATAATTTGAACGTTCGTTTCTTATGATAACTAGGGCGAGGAAAGGAGGAATAAGTCTGTAGAAATACAGTTAATTCCTAAAACTAACAACCTAGAAATAAAGATGGCGGATATACGAAACCAAGAGTTGCAATTACAAATAACATTCTGACGTCGCATTTGTCTGTATTGTGATTGGCTAATGTGAAGTTGGATCGACGTATGCCAATGCAAACGAGATAATTTTGAGTTTTAACACATCCTGTCTGTACGAATAGAAAGTCGAAAAATTATTCCCCTTTACTCGCCTTTCAAATAATATCTTAGAGATAACTATTGTTTATTATGCAATGCAACGCAACAATAAGTCTCAGGACACTTGCACAGTGAGGGAGGTGGCCTGCATTGTACTTAACTTGACTGACACATGCAAGTCAACAAATATGATAGGATAATACACCTGCCTTAAAATTAAAAACCCCTTGGGTTATTTCAGGAAATTGTAGGAAAAGACCCATGATAATTTCGCCCATTTTTGACGTATATTCGTGCATAGGGAAGCTCGACGGGCCAAGCACAGGAGAAGCAATTCATTTTTACATATATTTCCTTTCCTTTTCTTTTTTTATGAACAAAAGCGTAGAGAGCCAACTTCGGGAAGGAGATAAAGATAAGTACTGAAAGCAAATCTTTTGATGCAGTTGTCAGGGCGGATTTAACCAGAGCATCCGTATCAAGGACCTAGAATAAGCAAAGAAAGACTACTAACGCGATCAGAAGCAACATAACATAACGGGTCACAAACTTCAGCAGTCATCTTGTCATCACCCAGGAAATTGTAGGAGAAGACCCATGATAATTTCGCCCATTTTTTTGTAAACTCAGCGTGAAATGGGGTCTAAGAGCTGATGATCTTTCTCTTAATATGAACCCACTCAAGTGTTTTTACGCTTGCCAACTCAACAAGAAAGAGTATGCAATAATTCGACAGATGCATAATTATTATGATCACTGAATTGGTTGCATATCCTTCAACATTATTTTTTGACAGTAACCCCCCCCCCCGGGGGGGGGAGAGGGTACTCCCTATTAAGGGCTTAATGGGGACGTGTGGTCAGCCAGGTTATGTTTTTTGGGATTTTTGTCTTGACCAGGGTATCGAATTTATCATTTTTGTCTTAATCAGGGTATCGGTTTATCAATTTTTGTCTTTAACTGGGTTAAAGGTCTTAAACAGGGTATCAAAAATCGGAATTCTGTCTTAAACAGGGTAGGAAAATCAGCGATATTTGTCTTAAACAGGGTCAGGGTATGAGGGGTCGCCCCACACCTCCCCACCCAGGGATATATCAAGTCCCCCCCCCCCCACCCTCCGGGGAAAAAAACCTTTGTTAAGAGCAAGACCAACAAAGAGAAAGTACAGCTTACAAGCAGATAGCAGGTACAGTTTAAATAAGAGTACTTCAGTTTTTTTTTAAGTGATAAATTAAGCATTTCCAACAGTTAAAAAGGGAAGGCGGACGTGCTCACCAGGTTAACTCGTAGATAATAGTTATTCAGTTGAATGAAAAAACGCCAACGCGGATGGGAAATCGAGAAAAAAATACAATTGACTAATTTGATCCACTCCGAAAGACACCTACAGCCTTTAAAAAAATGATCAGAAAGAAAATATCATTCAACGGAAGATCGGTGAAAGACTCTACACTTGTGTGGTTGACTACCTCCTAGTGCTGACTTCATTTTTAACTTTGGTAAATTTTGTAGATTGGGCCACTTTTTGGACGACGTCCTCTCCTGCTCGACATGTAAATGTGTTGCTGATACCAATAGATAGTGTTAGCCGAAAGCAAGGAGAATATTAAACGTCGAAAAGCAGCTTTAAGGGAAGGGGAGGGAATACAAACAATATAGGGCTAATGGGACCTTGGGACTCACGATTGTTATTCAGGCAAATGGACGCGCGCGAGTTAGTTTCTGGAAAAACCGTGGTTCCATGTCGGTGGTGATGGATACACGAAAAGAGCGTTCGCCCTTCATAAACGAGAAGAGAAGCTAGAAGCTTTCGTAGATTAATTAAACCCTTAATGTATTGGCTGTTTCAAGGAAAATGTCATTCGACCAAACTGATCTGCAGCCGCGAGTCCAACGTCTTCTTTGCTTCCCGATAGCCGTGCTTTGCTACTACTCGATTGTTCATATCCATCCCCGGTTGTTTTTCCGACGTCTTGGAGGAAGCCATTGCAAAATAAGTGGGGGCTAATGAGAGGAAAGGACAAATTGCCTTACAAGGCTTGTCAGTAACCACCGACCCGAAGATAGAGGGTACGACACTTGGCGTGGGCGCTAAGTCAGACAAGTCCAAAATTAATTGAGGGAAAAGTACTGTACTAACTTCTGCAAATGGTTAATTCCGCAAATTTCGTACGATAACTCGTACGCCCCGTCTAACAACTCTTGTAAATAAACTTTATGGGAGGTTAAGAGAAGTATACGAGAAACAAAATCCATGAGTTGGATCAGTATGTAGAGTGTGGATCGATGTTATCGCCGAAGAGTAGTCTCCCTGTGGTATATCTGCACAGTAAAGTTATATATAGAGGATATTACATGTCCGCGAGGAGATACGAAATTTCTCTTCGAGTGTTGGTACATAAACACCAATGAAATACTAGATCATTTCACGAAAGGCGCGAGTTTCAAATGTAACCATAGCAACAGTTATTTTTTCATGTGTGAAGATATCGTGTTTTCGCGCGAAAGTTCACTTGGTATTTCATTGGTGTTATATAATAAATTTTGATTTCACGTGGTCGGTCAAGGGAAAAGAAAAAAAACCTTGAATAAATTGATATATTCGTACACATGCATTAGTATCAGTTAAAGCCGTAAATAAAGCTCCCGGGGGCGTGTCTATAAAAAAAACAAACAAAACAAAAACAATAGAGCTACTAGTAGCATTGCAGAACATCGATCGAACAATTGAAAACTCGTGTTATTCCTCCAAATGTTTAAGTTGAATAAGTCAAATAAAACATCATAATTTACCAAAGTGGTCAGTTCATTATGACTTTCCATTCTCCAATGCAACCGTTCAGTGGCCTTAACTATAATTTCTATATTGGTATAATAATTTGTATCTCTCACAATTTAAAACCAGCTACACTTTAGTCAATCAACATTGCATCACTTTGAAGACACTTTGGACAAAGAATAACGTCTAAGAATAACACGATAAAACGTCGATATTAAAACAGCTGCGCTTGAAACAAAATAAGATCATACCTTGCCAACCGCTCCCCGTGTACAGCTAAAAGGTGACAAGGGCTTAGAATTTGTGTAATGTTTTTTCACCCCAAAAGAGTTAACTTCTCAAGGACTCAAGATTATGATTGTTGAGTTTATATTTGTCGTCATTTTCCTCAAATGTATCGAGAGTTCACCACCTTTCCTTTCTCAAAGAGCAGATGATGCCGTAGAGGAAGAAGATCAAGAGAATATCATAGAAGAAAAAGATCGTCCGATGCGAGTTCCTAGTTGGGTCAAAGAAAACGGACATGGTAACCCTTACAATTCGTTTTCTCTTTTTTCCCCTTGGAATTGAAAGGGACATGTTCGACTTCACGATCGAAAGATTAGGGAATTGAAAAATGGTTCAATGCCATAGTACAGTATTTTGTATAAATGTATTCAGCTTCGTCAAAAGGGTTGCGTGTAATGGGCTCTAGAAATAGGAACATTGCATTAGTTACAGCTAGGGTATTTCCAATAAATGGAGATAGAAAGATCCAGTAGAACCATGTATACATACGACATTCGTTTAGAAGATTCCAGAAACAGCCTGAGAAAAAATGGTGGCCACCCGGAGTGTTTTCGCTTGATTTGGCAAGAATCCGAATGAATATTTTTTGCATTTGCTCTACTGAAAAAACAATTTTAGGATATTCTTTCCTTCATGACACCGGCCGTTCGGTTTTATTAGTTTTGTATGGTGATTGATCTTCTTGAAGTGAACAAACATATCACAAAATTTCTCGTCGGTAGTTAATTTACGATTCAAACCTAAAAGATTGTAGACAAATATTCCTGAGGATTTACTGGAATATTTCGGTGAGGAGGTCCTGATCAGTTTTCAGTTGGAAATTGGAAATGAAATCAGATCAAAAGAAAGATTATCTGCGAAAGGTGAGTGTATGTTTCTCTTTTTAATACGGATCATATCTTGTCGCTCAGCCTAAAACGGAGCTATCATATGCGAGTTGACTCAGTTTTCATCTCCCAAGTAGGTACAAATTTTAACTCAAGCCACTCCTACCTAAGGACTATTCGACCAATGGCTAACTGTAGTTTCATTTGAAACAGTTGAAATGAAGAGTTCGCCATTTGATACAAACAGATTATGCGCTTTTAACTATGAGAGAAGTGTAGTTTGTGAACACTTCTCTCATGGTTAAAAGCGTATGAAGGATCGTATGAAGGATAGTGCATTTCGTAATTTATGCTCACTCGTATGAAAGTTCTCAAAACTGCATGCGCAGTAGACAAGTGCAATTTTGAGAACTTTCAAAAGATCATGAGTGACCGTGCATAAATCGCGAAATGCACGGGCAAGTTCATAAGTTTTTTATTTATTGTATACTCGACATAATTACTCCTTCGCTTTGTTTCCATAGCAACTTCTCGTGCACCCAATAATCTATTTATACATTCGTAATTGACCAATTAGAAACGTGATATTTTTTTAAGTATATAGTAAATAGTTATAGCTCTACTTGCTCCAGGCTATGATAATATTTTAAAACGTAAATGAAATGCGCAGAATTGAATCAAGTAGATTGCAATGAAATATCTGCTGCAGATTTTACATTTATCATGTCAAGTTCAACGTCTGCCTGGTTACTAAGCCCCATGGCGTGTTTTCCTCAGAAACAAAGTGGCTGAACGCTTCGCTTTTGTTTCTGAGGATGAATTATGTGAAAAATGTATGATAAAACAATTATTGAATTCGGTTTTCGAATGATATCATGAATCATCAAAGCCGCGTGTCTGTGTTATCTGCCTCAGCCTTCGGCTTCGGCAGATAACAGACCATAACACTGACCTCGGTTTTGATAGTTCATGATATCATGCTCAACCTCATCCAATAATTGTTTAATGTTCGACACTTAAAACAAAACTACATTTACAAGGCCCTTGTTCCCTTTAAAAATTTGCTTGTGTATGTTCCCTTGTTCCGAAATCAGCTTTTTGATCCCTAAAATGGTTTCTGTTGCCTTGATCCCCAAGATGTTTTGTCAGTGCTCCCCTGTTCGCCAATAGCAATGTTCCCTTGTTCCCGAAAACCCCCTGGGAGGGCTTCATTTACTCTGATATTTTGGATTGTAATTATTTGGCAAGTGCCTCTGTTTGTGAAAAGAGAGTGTGTGGATGAAAACATATGGAATAAAAGATTGAGCCATCTTTCTCGCAACCCTACACATCTTCTGGCATTTTCCCTCCCTACTTTCTCGGTAGCAAGCAACCTAATGGGTCGTTTCGGTAAAACAAAGCATGTCGGAAGCCTTAGCACTGAGATCAGCTACCACTTTCGGCGCAACAAAAAGGTGTCGTGGCACTCATTTATCACCTTTAGTTATCAATTATTACTTTCTTAGCAGGGAAATTTGAGGGTGACATCAAACTATCGCCGAACGTAAAAAGACTTGTCAACGAAGGAGCAAACAGAATGAAGAAACCACCGAAGGGCAAAGGAGCTATCAAGAATCAACTTTACTTATGGACCAATGGGCTTGTGTCTTATGAGATCGATTCAGTCTTTGGTAAGGGTGACGCTCCGTTAAATTGTTTTGCACGTCATTATTTGAGTATTCTTTTCTCCGTAGTATTCCCATGGTTACACTCATCGTGCAAATACAGCAACACTCCCTTAAACACGAGCCTCGATACTGTGAACGGGTTTTTTTCGTAATCATCATCAGACAATATTCCTTAGTTTGTTGCAGATTTTGGTACAATGTAGTTGCGGTAGGATTTATCGGGAATGTTTTATTCCCAACTTATTCACCCCGAACTATGCCTAAAAATATCACTAACGCATACATGCAAGCATTAACTTCAGAATTTATTCTGTTGTTTAGATAATTATCCAAGCGCACGAAAAGCTATAGAGGACGCCATTCATGAAATACATCAGATATCCTGCGTGCGATTTCAATTACGGACAAATCAGCAGTATTACATTCGCTTTATCAGAAGCGTTGGGTAGGTTAGAATCGAATGCTACGTTTATTAATAATTCATGAAGTGACGACGCACGAAAATATAGTTGTTCACAATCAAAGGTAGAACTTTGTTTATCTTGCCACAAAATCAGAATGAACCGTGATGAAATTTGATCGTCCGCATGACTTGAGTGTAGTCCTAAGAAGGATTAAGATACGAAATGAAGAAGTATATTTGAAGTGCAGCTTATAGACGAAATGGATACATTTCTTAAGTACATTTATTTCATTTAACGCGTCCTTTCGGGGGAACACATGAGCCCACCAAATTGACTGTGTGGCTTCATAGCTCAGTTAATTGGTAGAGCATTGCACCGCGATCGCAGAGGTTATGGGTTCGAATCCCGTTGAGGCCGACTGAATTTTTCAGGTGTTTATTAGAGTCAATAAATTATTGCTTAAATTGTCCATGAGATATTAAAGTGCGAAGATCACTTCTCCATTTCGTCCATAATTCGGACTTCAAATATATAAATTTTATTCCTAAGAAGGATTGTTGCCGTCTACAGCCTGGACGGAAGTTATGTTGAGAGTGAATCAGTACGTATACAAATCGCCAGAAAAGTCACACTGCACCGAAAACGTATGTTTATGCGTATTTTATTTGTTGATGCAAACAGATGCTGGTCTTACGTTGGTAAAGCGCACATCTCGGGCGGACAACCAATCAGCATTGGAGTTGGATGCGATAAAGTTGGCATTGTCTTACACGAAATTATGCACGCTATGGGTTTTTTTCACACAAGTTCTCGCTATGATCGTGACTCGTATGTCGTCGTCAGATATGAAAATATAATGCAAGGTACGTACCTTTGATCAAGTTTAATCTTCTTCTTCTTCTTCTTCTTCTTCTTCTTCTTCCAGAATACTCTACCTCCTTAACAACTGAAGATACTTGTAGAGGTATTCAATTGAAATAAACGCGTAAGTCATAATTCCAAACAATCAGAATGGTTTTCCATTAAGGTTTGTAAAAACAAACAAAGTACTTATACATGAGTGATGAAGGTCAGTCACTCCTCAGGGGCCCCGGGACATTCCCGTGCATTCGACGAGTAAAATCGGAAGTCTCACTCCTAGGGGTCAATGGGTTAAAAAGCCTTAAAAAAATCCTGCAGGGTTGAAGGGAACTGGTCTTACTATCAACTGAGCTACCAAGCCAGCTGGGAACTGGGTACTCACCAAAGCAAATACTCTGATTCAAAGAAAGCGCAAACAACGCAATCAACCAATAGCAATGTCATTTTCTGAAAGCACAAGAAAATGCCAGCGGGAAAGTTGGTTTTGCTTCTCATTGGTTGAAGATGTGGCGCTCGGTATTTTCCAGCCAATCATTGAGCGACGTGTCAATTAGTGTCGTGAGATTTTTCTCCTCTCTCTGCCGAGTACATACTAATTTCAGTAGGGATGATCATTGAAGTCCTCTTCAACGCCAGTTTGAGAAATGAGGATTGGCCGAAGAATGCTGCTTGTAATTGAACGCAAAAACGATAATTGTTTGCCTTCGGTTGTAGTGCGTCTGCTGAGGTACATCAATGCCAGCTACGATAGCCTGTACTTTATAATAAACATTGCTCTTTAAATACAGGATATCAACATAACTTTCGCAAATATACCCATGGGCAGATAGACTCGCTGGAGGTACCATACGATATGACGTCACTAATGCATCCCCCACGACACGCCTTTAGTAAAAACGGTTTCAACACGATAGAGGCCCGTGCTGGAAGTTATGTGCACTTGGGAAATACAGTTGGCCTTTCAAAAATAGACAAAGCCCAGATTAACTTGCTGTATAGCTGTACTGGGCACTCAAGTGAGTAGAAACTTCTTTTATTTTTTATATCTTTTTTAATTATCGCACGCGTTCCTTATTTTAGCAATAATATCAATAAATAATTAATGATATTTACCCATGAAGCTCCACTCACGCGAAAGTGGTTTTCAGGGAGGTCCTGCACCCGATTGAATTGGAATTTAGAAATAATGTTGGTTTTTGAGGAGAGGGGGAACCGGAGGACTCGGAGAAAAACCTCTCGGAGCAGTGTAAAAAAACTACAACAAATTTAACCCACATGTGGCCACGAGTCCGGAATCGAACACAGGCCACATTGGTGCATGGGAAGCGAGTGCAACCACCACAACGCCATCCATACTCCCTGGTAAGCGTAATTCACAACGCGTATTACATCGCTTTAATTTAGAGTGGTTTTCAATTGAGTGTCGAAAGTAATTAGCGAATTTGCTTTGGTTTATGATTACTTCACTCAGTGATTGGTTCAAAGTTCTCGCGCCAATTTTTGAACCAATCAGAAGTGAAACCAAAACCAATCGTGGCTCGCGCGTGCACATTTTCCCGCGTTTTGTGTCGGCTACGTGTAATTACTTCAAGTTTTGATTGGTTTACTGGATTGTCTCCGTCGTTTTTGATTGTCCAAAGTAATTACTTTGGTTTTGGTTTTACGACACTCAGTTGAAAATCGCTCTATTTTTCATATCTTAATAATGAACTTTAATGAACTTTAAGTGTCATTTAGCTCCGGGGCAGTAATTGAGGACACTGAAGAGAAATCAATTGAATCAAACAACTATTATCAAATTGTAGGTTGTTTGGGTGGGAAGACCATCATAAATCCTACACGGGTCACCGCGAATACAAATCTAACTTGTGAAATGAATGGGTGATATGCATGCTTAAATATATAGAATTGTCATTCGGCAAGTTGGAGCTGTATTGGGATTTACAGGGGTCTTATTTATGCATGTGACCTGGATGCTGGGTTTCTATTGGCTGTCACCCTCATTTATGATAAGTGAATGTTACCGGCAACATCCATATAAAAAGCTCTTTTTTTTATCCTGGTTGGATCGGAAATGACTTAAAGTAAAGCCAAACACCAAAGAAAAGTAATGCATAAGCAAGTGCTGATGATCTTAAGTGATCAAATATCTTATACGGATTAATTGATGCATAGGTTGCTTCAAAGCTCTTGGCATGGAAAGTTTCAAGATACCGGACTCACAGATAACAGCCAGTTCATATAAATTATACCACGAACCAAACCAGGGGAGGTTACACATGGGAGCCAGCGCACAGGGAAATGGTGCGTGGTGCGCAAAACAGAGCAACCAACAAGGAGAATGGCTCCAGGTGACCTGAAGTAAAATATTTTCCCGCCTCAAATACAGATTCTCTCTTTCTTTCCTCTCTTGTCGGCCAAAGACCCTGCTTTCAGTTACTCACAACACGTAAAAAAAAAAAAACTGAGGAACTTGTGCGTGCTTCTTTTGCAGCAACGATTTCACAACTCTAACAACTGCTCCATGCTTTATAATCATTTTTTTAATCACATTGACAGCCAGCCGCGTCCGGGATCTTTTACTGGACACAAGAAGGAACTGGAAGTGAGAGACCCTGGGTTTAACATTGTGACTAAACCTAATCACTTCTTAGTTGGTTTTTAATATTATGCAAAGGCAATGGTACTTAATTGTGCAGGTGGACTTAGGAGGAAAGAAGACAGTGACAGGAATTGCAACGCAAGGAAAGCTGGACGTCTTCCTGAGCGCATGGACTACAAATCTTGTTGTGTGGGGACGTTTGGATCAGAGTAATTGGTATCAAGCGTTCAATGGGAAGGTAAAAAAACCAAAGTTTTCCGTGTTAATTAGTATTTGACAGCTTTAAGCTGTTCCAATGAGAAAGACAGTGGACGATTCTTCAATATAATAACACAGCCATGTCGTCGCTCTTCTCTGGAGCTTTCTTGTGCATGCATTCAAAAGTAAAATACGTCGCATTTTCTTTGCTTCGATAACGAGAATATTATGTGAACCGTCTAGCCGTATGAAGCGTTATCACAATCCGTTCCAACTTGTTCGTTGTATAAGTTGTGCACAAACTGCAACAGTGATCTCGGTGTTGTCTTTTCCAGTCTTCTCTAGAGCATGCGCTCACGAGAAAGCCGTCTAAACACTTCAAATCGCGTAAGGGCAATCCGTTCGTTTGGACTTTTTTTTTTCCGAACTGTCCATGATTCGAAGTATTTCAGCACCCCCTGTTATAGAAACAGTTAATCGCGAGGGTCTCGTACTCCCCGCCCTAACAAAGCCTTAAATTTGGTCATTAAAGAAATGTAGCCGTTCATACCCAACCGACGCACGTGCAATTCGCACGTGCAGCGTCGCAATCAAGCTTTCCACATGGCGTCTCAGTTACTTAGGTTAACATTTTTACATGTTAAAAAAAATATATTGTTGGATCAAACTTCATATTTTCTTTCGTTTGAAATTTCAAGGTGCTGAATGCCAACTTCGACATGAATTCAGCGAAGTTTAATCAAGCACCAGTCCCTTTCACCGCGCGATATGTCCGGTTTGAGCCCAAACGCTGGTACAACGAGATCTGCCTCAGAGTGGAAATATACGGCTGTGACGGTATGTATCTTAATGGAACGTAGTTTTTCAGTGGGGGATTAACCCATTGACTCCCAGGGGTTCCCCATTGACAAGTAAAATCGTCTGACGTTAGACAGAGTAAAATACTAAGTCTCGCCGGTTTGGGTGTCAAAGGGTTGATTAAGACGTTGTGCGTCTTATTTTAATTTATGCAGACTTGACGAGAAGTTGGCATTGCCGACGGCACCGCAAAAGCCTCCACTCAGCACGCTTCGATTGCAAGTTTAAAAAAAGAATAAAGAGTGTATGAAACAGAAAAAGTACTCAATAGAGAACTCTACTTTCTAGGCCAGAGTTAGATATTAATGATATGCACAGTGAACATATCAGTGTTCGTTTGTAAGCCACTGTAAATCAACTTTGTCACGCTCGGGCAAGGGTATATTAGTCGAAATTAAAGGTTAGGCTACTTTCGCCTCTCATTACGAGTTATTTGTTATATCCCGCTAGGTCGAATGTGCACAGCCCGAAATGAAGTGCAAATCACGCCGAGTTTACTTCTCTCAAATAAAGACAATCAAAGTTAGAATGGGTCAAATTTTGGCCCAAGCAAGAATAAGGAAACATAAGTACACTAAAATCAAAACTAAGTAGACTGTTCGTTTTTCGTTTCAGCTTGAGGTCTACGAGCCGACTCTTGTGCATGGCGTTCTAGAGACTTGAACGACTTTTCAATCGAGTATTCTGGATTGTTTTGCTCTTGAATTACTGAGCTAATCAGACTAAGAATTGTCTTAAATGTATTTCACTAGCGATAAGTTCATTTGATTGTCCGGGGTCAGTTACGACACAATTTTTTTCCTTTTCGTTTAAGCTCAAATCTAAAAACGGTTAGCTTGGAAAGTTATTGCAATGGTTACTTCCATAAGATTCATTTGAAAAATTGGACTTCCTCGTTCTGAGTCAAGTGGTCTTACTGTTGGTAAAAAAAAACAGAGATCAGATTCCTGGCCCCTTCTGAATCCTTGTTCTGGCTCTGTTGTGGAGGTTTTGGTCAGTTGAAGTAAAAGGAAATGTCAGTTTGCCGGAGGAACGATGGAAACAACTCCAAACCCTTAAACACAACGCAACAAAGAACGGCGGACACTGTCACAGACACTGTCACGGACACTGTCACGGACACTGTCACGGACACTGTCACGGACACTGTCACGGACACTGTCACAGACTTCGGAACCCCGGCATGAAGTGACACACCAAATTATGTGAACGATCCTTCACGGGGCACTCTTTATTGTACAACTGCAATCTCTAAAATAGCATCCCACTTAGGGATGAGGTTAGATTCAACACAAAGCACACCAGGATAGTTTGGACACATTAGAATGAAACTAGAAGCCCGTGCGATTACAAGTAATTATGTGAGCGCTGAATTCTTTAGCGTCACGAAGTGTCCTTTTCACTGTTAACATCACAAAAGGAAATCCCCGAATCTACTCCTCTAGCCATGTTCAAGTTCCAGATGCACACACAACGGTGACGAAAACATAAGGAAAAAAGGAAAAAAAGATGCTAATTACGAAGTGGACTCTTAAGGCCGATTTACAGTGTACGATTTTTGTCGCATGCGACATGCTTACGACAGGCTTACAACTCGTTTGCGATTGTCGTGTACGTCAGAGAAAATGTCGTAGCACGTCAAAACATGTTTTAAAACGCTGCGACAATCGTAAAACATGTCGTAGGCCTGTCATAAGCTTGTCGCATGCGCCAAAATCGCACCGTGTAAATCGGCCCTTAGACTTCTCGGGACACTTCGTAACGTTGATTAAAATTGAGCGTCCATCATTACTTACGAATCCTGGATAAAAGAGAAACTGACAGGCCTCATATAAACACACTCATGTAACTGGAATAAGAAGATCATTAGAAAGTAACGACTGCTTGAAAGCTTCATTTGAAAAAGTCTCGCGCCACACCTCGAAAGAACTTTGCGATTATTCTGACCAATCTACTGTGTGGACAGTTCGGATGAATTATCAAGGAAATAAATTGTTGGGAACCACGTTAAAGCGAACACATTCACCGCCGTATGCTAACAATCTCTAAAGGCATCGTATTTGGCATTGCACGATGTTGTTGTTATTTTTCTGAGAGGATGGAAAAGATACCGGCTTAAATGAATGCCGCTTTCACTGAACGATTACTTTCCTTGTTAAGCTTATATCTTGAGGCGCTATTCAACTTGCTGTGCTGAAAGTGCTTATTGGTTTCCAAATTCATACTAAAAATAGAGCTAAATTATAGTGCTGAATTGAGAAAAAAAGTTCTTTTTCAGAGACTAATTGTACCACTAGTTAACTGCCATAGTGCTCCCTAACTTTGTTAAGCAGAGTATCGCACATGGTCTTGGCATCACCTAGCAACATCGAAGTGTTCTCTTTGTAGAAGACAGGATTATCCACGTCCGCGTACCCAGTGCCCAGCGTACGCTTCATTACGATCACCTGTCAATCAAAAAACGCGATTAAATTTGGTACATTGCCAAATAAAAGGCTGTCTAAAGCCTGAACCCGAACAGGGTTTAGTTCGAGTCTTTTAACAACAGTCGGTTATTGGAAGTGAGGAGTTTTTCCTTTCAGCATAAGCTTGACTCTAACACGTGTGCAATCCTGAGGCTCGATTCTCGCATGGATACGAATTGTTTGAAAATTAGGGAAAACACAAGCACCAAGGATGAATACTTCCTGTTGCAATTCCGTCGATCAAAAAACAATTCTTCTCGAGCTCCTTTTTAATAACTGCATCGTAAACGAATGACACACTGCTCGGACCAATAATTACCTCTCACTGGGGGAAAGAAGTGGGACTTGTGGGGCTAAAACACCAATTAAAGGATAGTAAGCTTTTCTCCAAAAGCTCCGATGGTATTACTCGCTTGAAAACCAGTAGAAAACCGTCCAGTCACTTACCTGTTTCGCTTTCCAGACTTCCAAAACAGGCATGCCAGCGATAACAGAATTCGGATCGTCCTGCGCAGCAGAATTTACCGTGTCGTTCGCGCCTATCACTAAAGCGAGGTCTGTTTCCGAGAAGTCCTCGTTAATTTCGTCCATTTCCAGCACAATGTCATACGGCACCCCAGCCTCCGCTGTGAAACGAAGCCGGGTAAAAAACGTTAGCCGCATTTAAGCTATCAAGAACGATGGAAAGGTAACGAGAACGTCGTCTCAAAATAAAAGTTTCCCTTGATGCAATATTCTATTTCTACCTTAAAATACGACAAAAGTGTTCACGTTATCTCAGAATGAAACCGATCTGAACGTCACCAGAAAAGGAGAAAGAAATTTTTTTTTCCTTGAGAGCAGACATTTTCTACAGAACCTGAAATTTGGTTATTTAACGTTGTTAATAATGATCAATGATTTTCGTTTGTCTCTCGATTTGCGATGCAGTTCGCGACGTTTGGACTGCACAATCTTCGTCTTCATCAGAAGATGAGGTCGATCCGATACGCATCGCCTTTCGAGCACGATGCTCCGTTGCGTCGCGATCTACATTACAAGTGACTACATCGTGAAACAAACGAGAATGCTTGATCATCATCGCACTTTACTACGATAAATATGATTATTAAATTCTCAACCTCAGTTAATGCACTTCTCGTGCTCTGATTGGTTCACTCAATCTCGGTTATCAGCTGATATACCTTAGTTTGACCTTATATGGAAAATGATTGTGCTACGCGTTACTAAATTATTTTCGCCGGCAAGCGAAATTTCTCTCTCAATAAAGCAAAAAAAACCTTTTAGTGGAAAGTTTGGATCAATTTCGACGTTTAGAAGTACGCGAAAAGGTAAGAAATGTTTTTGTGATAAGCCTGCGTCTGTCTGACCACCAGGTATTACACAACATCACATCTTCATCAAGGTTTTTCGATTTCGCTCGTATTTCGTACTTCCAAACTTTTCGAGTTTAAGGAATTTAATAAAACGATTATTCCATTCGCGCTTGTCGGATATGAGATTGGTCATAGCCAACTCATACTCAACGCGCGCTCATGGAATAATTGTTAAATAACCTTTTAATATCATGTCAAAGCAGATAAATTCAACTGGTGGTTTTTGGTGTAAGGAGAAAACTGGACTGCACGGGAAAAAAACCTCCCTGTGCAGATACAGAGAGCCAACAAACACAACCCACAAATTACGTCGAGTAGGAGATCGAATCGGAGCAAAACATCCAATGCTCACCATGGAAACAGCAAGCGATATCTCGAAGACCCTTGCTTCCCCTTACTTTCCTACGAGAGGCCGTTCAATAATTTCGACCGCTTACGCAGGGGATTTCACAATACCATTGTTTTGCAGTGAAAGTACATAAGAAGGCGAAAATATTTTTTACCGAGGTCAGACGGAAAAAAAAAAACACGAAAAGAATGGTCTAAAACAAAAACTTACCCAGCAAAACGTTGAGTTGTCCAGGCATACGTCCCGCAACGGGGTGAATCCCGAATCGTACGTTAAGTCCTCTTTCCTTAAGGGTTTTTACCATGTCAGCAATGGCGTATTGAGCTTTAGCTACGGCCAATCCATAGCCAGGGGTGATTATGACATTTTGAGCGGTGGTAAGCATTTCTACAGCACCGTCGGCATTGATTTCTGTGTGGCTACCTGTTATCTTCTCTCGTGTTCCTGTGCCTATGAAAATAAACAAAATACAAAGCTTTCTTGAGGAATCGTGGCATTAATGGGGTGGGAAAATAGTTGCAGGAAGATAAAGTGAAACGGAAACAAAATTGAAATAATACCGTTTGATAATGATTTTTTGGGAGAAATCGACAGGCGCTGTGACATAAAGGGAACAGCTGAACATAACACAATAGGCTAGTCTCATATTCTAACGGTTTGACTGGATCTAGCATGAAATCGAGGATAATGGGGGCAAATTAATTTGCATTTGAAAAGATTTGCCCGCATTAGTCTCCATTCCATGCTAGATCCAGTCCAGCCGTGAGAATTCGAAAATGATCTATTCACAATTATTAAAAACTGGATCATTGGATAATGCAATTCGGGAGTTTTTATTGGCTAAGCCATCATGGGTTATGAGCCATTATACCATGATCTACAAACACGGCAAGCATATGCGTGATTTTTTGGGCCTTTTTATTTTTATTGTAGTCTAGTTTTCTATATTTTGGGGGCGTTTTTAATAAAACAATTATTCCACTAGCGCGAATCTACTGGTGACGCTTACTAATACAGTGATATTTTTGCGCGGTTTAAAACTATCCGGAGAAAGTAGATCTTAGTTAGTACTCTTGATATCCAAAAAGAAAATTGGGGATAACCATGCATTTTTGGGAGATAATTAGGCTTCAATTTGAGAAAGAACGCCTCACATCGCTTTGTATTTTAAAGCTTTTTTACAAATATTATTCATCAATTATCTTTGAAAAATGCGTGTTACCCCCAATTTTCTTTTTGGATTTCAATAACACTTGTTAAGATCTACATCAAAAAGTGTAGATTTCCGACTGGATGCGCAAACCGAAAAACCGAAACTAGGCGACTAAATCCTCTGCACCGAAATTTCCAATGCCGTTTGCTGCGGGTGGCGCCAAAGAATCTTCTTTGCGAGTACTCATTAGAAACGAAACGTCATAAGCACACAATTATGACATCACCGAAGCACAAGAAATATGGCGCGCGTTAAAACCTAACCAACAAATGAGGCCAGTTTAGAGACAATGTTCTCCTCGTTTTCAAATCTTGTTTGGGGTGGATCCGAAGAACAATCCCCACCAATCAACAACGTAATAATATTGTACGATGACTCAACGGTTACTGAAGACGATTGGGTATTGGTTAAAGAAATCGCAAACGAAAAGTACCGTCTGAGGGATGGTAGCAGTTCTCAAGAAGACGAAAGAGCTTCTTCTCTGCAAACGTTGTTTGAAGAAAACAAACCAGAATCCAGCGGTTTCATAAAGGAAGAATCTTCAACAGGAGAAATTTCACCGAAAGCTGATGAACCTTCTGATTCGATCGATAACCAATCGGCTGAAAATTTATTGGCGGAGAAAGCGTCAGACAACAGCGACAAGTCGTCGCTGGAGATTCTCTTCGCCGAAGTTCAACCGACTGAAACTGAACCAAAAGAAGACTCTGACCACTCCATGAAAACCGATGAAACTGACTTTAGCGAAAAATCCTCCCTCCAGTTCCTTTTCGATGAATCGTTGCACAAGGAGACTAGCAACGCCGGAAACAACTCGACTTCTGTTTTCACCCTAAAACCTCTGATCGACCCTCCTGTGCTGTTGGAGCCAAACGCCGGCCAATCGCGACCATTGAAGAAGTCGTACAGTGCAGATTACCACCGCGAGCAACCGGAAACAGTCGAAACGGTACTTAGGCGAAGACACGTGACCAGAGCTTCCAAGCGGTTAGGGGAAGGCTCAACTGCTTTTGCCAGTGACCCTGTGCTTCAAAAAAGGAACAAAAAGCCATCGGAGGGAACTTCCGGGGTGGGGAGAGGGCAGGAGACAAAGGCACGGACCAGAAAAGCAAACAGTGTTGCAAGTGGGCAAAGCGAGAGCGATCATGGAAAGCGTAGGAAACGAACAGCAGAAAAGTTTAGTGGGAAAGGAGGCCGAAGAAACTGTTGAGACGAAAATGGTAAAGAAACTGAATTGAAAATAAAAAAATGAGGCCCATCTTTGATACGACAGGACTAGAAATTTACATGACCAGCATAAATTTAAGATCTGTAAGGAAACATTGTGACTTGTCAAATAAATTGGTGTTTTGGCGACTTCAGTTCTGCTTCTTCTCGCAAAATGGTTTGTACAGTTTTCGTGCTGAATAAACACCATGAAAAATCACGAAAAGTTCATATCTTTGTAAAATCCATGAATAGTTTATGAGGGGAAGGGCGGGACAAAACAGACAAAGTATTTCTAATAGATCACATATGCATCCAGGAACAACAATTCAAGTGTTAGTTTTATCTCAATAACAGGATGACCATTCTCGTTAAAGTAGATACAAAATATTAATTGTCCAGCTATTTCACACATTCTCTTCACGAGAAATCCTCAAGGCTTCAATGGCGAACCGTATCCACACAAATTCGGAGTTTTTCCCAACCGTTTCGTAACTGTCTGCGCAAAGTTTTATCGGGCTTTCCGGAGGCCGGATAAATTATGACTTAATTGGTGAGAATCAAGTATTTGGGACAGTTTATTTGGGTCGCGTACAACCAAGCTTGTCCACGATAGATACAAAACGGGCCAAAAATCTGTTTGGGTATTGACAGTAGCGATCCGCATCAGAGAAACAAAGGAATTTGGAAACCGAAGTAAAAGTTACCAATAGGGGGTGGGGGGTTAGAAACAGAGACTCGCACGTAACAACTTAGTTGCGCCTGCTCGTCGCATCCAACGGCTTCACGAGCATAAAATATTCGTCTGATCACAATTCTATTCAGTGAAAAATACCTCTATCTTGCAGTTGTTTATCTGTTAGTTCGGGAAAGAACAGAATTACTTAGTGACTTACCGGTAGATAAAGTGCCGTACCCGCCAAACAGCACGTTGGCCAGAGATCTGTTCATAGCTTTGCACATGATGTAGGACAAGATGCCTCCGGAAAAGCCAACAAGTGCTCCAACAATGGTGAGTAAATCGTTATTTAACATGAAACCCTCGGCACAGAGAGCCCAGCCACTGTAGCTGTTGAGAACTGTTATGACCACAGGCATGTCAGCACCACCGATTGATGCAGTCATGTGAACACCCATAATGGAAGACAGTGCAGCTGTGGTCCCTAGAAGCCAAAGAGAAACATTTCTCAAATTCATATTTTCTGAAGTACAACAGTAGAAGTTCGAGCAATAGTGGTTAAGGCACCGGAGGGCTGGATTCTCACTCGAAAGACAATATCATAGTCATGGTCATCGTGTTTCATAGACAAGAAAGTGTTGTGAGAGAATCAGCCTTCCTTGAAAAGCGTCCATGACAAAGGCACCTAGATCACGAACGGTGCACAGGAGCAGCGATTCTTGAACCTTAAAGTGGATTAAAAATGCTGCCTCTGAGGTGTGGGGAATTTTCTTTCTGAGCATTTTCTTAACATTTACCTGCATGGCAAGTTTCTAACTGCAATCGTTAAGGGCTCTGTATCACTTGTTTATCACTCAATCAAACTTGAGTATTTCTATCATCACAACAGTCAACTTAACCCTTTAGTTTAATATGGATGTACTTACTGCCATTTACAATCATTCATCTCCCGTTCTCTGAACAGAATGTTGATCTCAATACTTACCCAACATGGGTATTCCTACAGCAGCACTATCAGTAGCCATAAACCAACCCATTGCTCCAACATTGGCCAGCGCCATGCCAACATTCAGCAGATTTTTCCCTGGTAGACTGAGCGCGCGGGAATCTAGCAAGCCGTGGAGCTTTCCAAACGCCACAAGGGATCCAGTGAAGGTCACACCGCCAATAAAAGTGCCCAGAAAGATCGCTGCTTTATGGACATTACCAGCGGGGTCATCGGCAAAGAGATCCACATCAGCAAGGTACTTAGCAATGGCGGTTAGAACAGCAGCAAGACCCACAAAACTGTGGAAGGCTGCGACAAGCTGAGGAAGGTCGCTGACCGCGATGCGGCTTGATATGATAGCGCCTATGGTACCTCCGACACCCATCATGGCTGCCATCTGGGTCAACACATCATGAGAAGGTGCAAGGGCTCCCATTGTTGCTCCCATGCCCACCCCTATACCAATGATACCTAGAAAACAATAATTAAATTACTACGATGCCACTTTCCTGATCTAATCTGTTAAAATGTTCGTCGCTGTGTGGCAGCTGAAATTATCTGGCAAACTCTTCAAGCAAGTTATAGCTTGTTGTAGTTGTAACTGTTCGTTCAGTCATTTCATTTTCATTTTTACCCGTGATCTTCGATGTTGGTGTACGATTTTTCATAGAAGGCCCCAAGATAGCGGTTTGATGGCATGCATTGTATCTCGCGACGCGTCTTTGCTTCGAGGTATAACATCCAGCCATTTATGAGGCATGTCTCTGCCCCCGTGGAGAGAACGTTTTGTCATTCATGTGAAGCTGAAGACAAACTCAGTCTCTTCCTCAATAAATTAACAGTTTGCATCACGGAAAAAAACTTGTATCATAATTCGATCCCCTTGAAAACTCTGAAATAAATTCTTCAAGGAAATTTCCAAGTTAGTTTTAGTTCCAACCAATTAACTTAGTTTTTGCGAGCTAAAGAGAAATTTCTTTTAGCCAAGTACCTACTCAATAAATTGTTCTAGATATATGATACAAATCTGATATATTTGAAATACATATTTTATTTATATTTAACAAATAGATTCCATGTTGCCGTGCGTCTGTTCAGTAATAGATCACAGATGACGTCAAAATGTGGTAAGAACGACGTCAATCGTGCGTCTGTCCTCTAATAGATCATAAGCAAGAACCAATCAAAATGCGAGAATAAGTTTATTATATTTATACCTATAACATGTATATATTTTAGACATATATTTAAACTGGGCAATGACGAATTTACGCCGACTTACCGAGAGCATTTCCTTGTCTGGCTGATGTTTGGGTTGAGAGGCCACCAAGCGCACCAACACAGCACAGAGACGAGGCCAAGTAAGCCATCTGATCCATATCAGGATAGCCTGCGATCTTACCAGCGGCATATCCACCAAGAACAGCGACTGCGGGTATGGCATATAGATAAGTGTACTCTGGAGGGTCCCCTGAGGAAAAAAAACAAAGCGACATTACCACCAAAGGTGACCACTACGTCGTTGTCGAGTCTAGCTCCGCAGTTCCCTGCTTGTGGTCCAAAGAAAATCATACAAACCTGGGAACGCCGATCTCTTTTTTCGGATACCATAAAATTCTTGCAACTTTTCATTCCATTGCGTCGAGTATAGGACACTCCGTGTTAAGTGTCCAAGTCAATTATTTCTTTTGTATGTTCATTTATGTCCACTATTTTCTTAACCAATCCCGAGACCAGTTGCAATAACTGGGTACCGAGTATTTTTTTTTCCCCATAAAATAAGATACTCAGTGCCAAACTCCAAACCAGAAGCTTTTTTCTCTCTGGTTACCGAACAAAAGACCGAGGATTTGGCTTGTCATAAAAGCCACAGGAAGGGAAGCGGACTTCACGCACGAATAATATACAGCTCAAACACAACCCATGGTGTTAAGTTGGCTGGACACACTTTTTCCTCGGTCAGTGGCATTCATTGAAGGCCGGTGCGGATTTTTTTTTTAAACAAAACAAATATGGCGAGTATGGCAAAAAACTGTTTTTTTTCCCTTCTCGTGATAGTCTTGGAAATGCCATGTGAATTCGTTTCCATACCGTTTTGGAAGTGAAAATCTTTCAGATGAACCCAGCGAATGCTGCGCGCACGCATTGGCTGTTTTACAAAATTTCTCGAAAACCCTTCATTGGATTTTGCAGAAATTTGGAAATGAGTCATCTATCCAAAAAAAAAAAAACAGAAATTTAACAGACAGAAATTTGGGAAAACTGGAAAACGTCTATCAGCGAATTATGAAAACTCCCTCCGATGAAATTCTATGATAACAGCTGTTAAACGTTTTTTATTTCTATTATTTTAAGTGAGCAAATTATGTCCAAAAAAAACTGAGTGAATTTTGTATAAATGAGGAAATAAGCATCCTTTAGGCCTCGTTTTATCCTAATGCATTACCATGGTAACAGCCTAAAGAGCACATTTTGACTGTCAAAAATATAAACCTCCGTGGTAGCACTTATCAGTAACCCAGTTTGAGCTTCCAGGCAAAAACTACAGAAATATGGCACAAATGGAAGTATAAGTGCTTACAAACTGTGTTGAGACACCTTAAGAAAACAAATACTGCCGTACCAATATAACGCTTGTCACGAATTCACAGAGAGACACTTTCTGCACAGAATGGTAAAGTGTGAGTTTGCTAACGTTATCACGGCAAAGTTGAACAAGAAAACATAGAACGGGTGGCCATTTTGGACGAAAAAAGATCGTGTTCAGAAATCGAACTCTTTTTAAGTAAATCGATGAGCCAAATGACTGCCAATCACGAGAACGAGTTTCCATAGCTACCTGGTCTCTTGAACATATCCAACATCCTCTTTGTGATGATAAATCCACCAGTGATGTTGATAGACGACACCAGAGTCGCGACTGCTGCTAGTGAAGTAGCCGTGTTGTTGGGTAGCAAGGCGCCCCCCATCAACACCAGCCCCCCTGCTGCTGTAATACCTGATATGGCATTAGTGACAGACATGAGGGGGGAGTGGAGAGCAGGGGTCACGCCCCACACGACTTTGTAACCAATCACACCAGCTAGCGAGAAGGTAGTCACCATTGTAGCAAAAGCAGGATTGGGTGAGGCAACTCCCAGAGCAAGAAGTGAGCCTAGACCAGCTGTGAAAGGCAACATAGTTATAACTCAATTACTTTTATTATTTGCATAAATTGCACCAATTCTACCTGGCCATAAATTAAGAGTTGAAGCAATGGTTTGTGAGTGGCGATTAGGTAGTCAGAAGAAAAGTTAGCCTCATTGAATGATAGATATCCTTCGAAGCAGTGGCACTTATACGAGTAAGGGGTTTTGAATGTTGAAAGTTCATGCAGTCTTCAGGTACTCATTTCCTCCGATCGCACTTTGCAAAGTGATAATCGTTTTAGGGACACTTTTCCGTGCTTCTACTTGTTAAAAAACCTTGTTTGTGGGCAAGATATCATACCTGTTGTCAGGCCAGATTCCCAAGCAGCAGCTGCTAGAGGTGTTTGCTCTGGTGGTTTGACTAACCCTTTTTGTTTGGGTGCGGAAGGAGCTGGCATCTCAATGGGTGGAGGGGGCCACATCATTTTGCCATCTTGAAGCACAATGGAGCCACGAACAACGTCATCATTGAGATCAATTGCAAATTCTCCCTTCCCACCCATAGATAGGAGGTACTTTGTCAGATTATTGGCGTAAAGAGTACTTGATTGGGTTGGAAGGCGACTTGGTAGATCAGTGTATCCAATAATCTAAGGTTACAAAAAATTATTTTTTAATGGGGTGACCTCCCATCACTTTGAGTGTTTAACATAGACAATTATTTGTTGACCTTAAATTCATTAACAGTTCATGAGATATAAACTAATATCAATATCTGTACGTTATCTAATGCGGATTTTTCTTCATTTTTGTAATACTTTCCTTCCATTTCAATAATTGTCTGGCTGTCACGTCCGTCCACGTCCGTCACCCTCAAGGTAGTGCTCTACCCATCACTCCATCTACTTCTTCTGGTCCGTGATGTTCTCGCCTGTCCCGCGCACATGCCTCCTGTGTTGCCGAAGTCAGCATCAGCCTGTATCCGCCGACTCAGCTTATGCCAGTAGTCATTGGCACTGCGTTGGGCTGTCTGCTGGCACTTGCTGCGGGCGGCCCTGAGTGCGTCTCATGTGGCTTGGCACCAGTTGTTGTCGTGTGCTAGTTGTCCAGCAAGCTTGGCCTAAACGACTGGTTCTATCTCCTGCCAGTTCTCCTCAAACCAGTCCTCATTGCGATGCTCCTTTCTTCCCAAAGTCTCCAGCCCTGATTGGTAGACGGCAGTGCGCACTTGTTCCCACTTTGCGTCTGCAGTGGTGGCAACTGTGTAACCTTTGTCCAGTGACATCCTGAGGGACTCGCGGAATCTCTGAACTGTGAATGGGCACAACGCTCGGAAGGCATTGATGCACGGGACTCTTGGTCTTGGAGTGGTGCACCTTGCATGGGACAAGGTGGATCCTGGAGGTGGTCCGTGTCGCAGTCGGCACTGTGCATGCTTCTGGTGTTCTGCACGTTGAGGTTACTCTTTCCAGGTCAGGATCAAGTCTAGCTGGTGCCAGTGCCTGGATCTTAAGTGACAGCAAGATTACTTATGTGCGATTCTTGTGCTGTGAGGGGGAGGTGTTCATGCGCACTGCGCGCCATGCTTAGTGGAAAGAACAGAGCTCAAGGAGTCTTCTGACCATTTCTGGGTTTGTTGTGTTTGTTTTTTTTTCATCTTCCAACTTTCCGGGTGTATGCTGATGCTGACAGAAGTGCCAGGCTGTTCTTTATGGGGTCGTTGCGCCACACCACCCTGGTGGCATTTGAAGTCTCCCCATGATGTATATGAGTGCTTCTCTTGTTGGGTACGCTTCACACTGTACCAAGTTCAAGTGGCACCGTAAAATATGGTCTTTCATCGTCCATGGAGAAGAACCACCAACGTTGTTGGGGTGCGGCTTGAACCACACCATACTGACTATCGTCACTGTTCTCATTGTCATCCTCTGTGGTTAAAGAGTCCTGCTCTAGTCCCCCCTTGCCGGAGGTGTCGAATATGGTGGACAGCAGGAGTTCCTCACTGCGCTAGCCACATGCCGTGTATTTGTGGCTGCATCTGCGTCCCTATTTCCCTCTGCCACAAGAACGTATGTAGTTCTGCTCAAGCAGGGGATCTAGGTCCCGTCTAGCCAGTCTATTACTACTTGCAGGGCAGCGTTGTCAATACTCGCGGACAAGTGGAGCTACTGATTCCGATCACGACGGTCTTCCGTAGACTCGTCTATGGGCCTGCGGGTTCTCTGCTGTATACTGACGGGTCGCACATAGGCTAGTTTTATTCATTTCACATTCCAGCATGCTACCTGAAGAGCTGGCATCTTCCTTTGTTGTCTTTCTTAAATACAA
>NC_090891.1:35741086-35787325 GCF_036669925.1 Montipora capricornis | reverse complement strand
AACTGAATTGAAAATTAAAAAAATGAGGCCCATCGTGATCCGACAGGACTAGAAATTTACAGGACCAGCATCAATTTAATATCTGTAAGGAAACATTGGGACTTGCCAAATAAATTTGTGTTTTTGGCGACTTCAGTTCTGCTTTCGTCTTCTCGCAAAATGGTTTGTACAGTTTTCGGGCTGGATAAAAACCATGAAAATCACGAAAGTTCATATCTTTTTAAAATCCTATGAATAGTTTTGAGGGGAAGGGCGAGACAAAACAGACAAAGTATTTCTAATATATCACATATGCCTCAGGAACACCCATTCAAGTGTTATTTTATCTCAATAACAGTATGACCATTCTCGTTAAGTAGAATACAAATATTATTGTCCAGCTATTTCACACATTCCTCTTTCACGAGAAATCCTCAAGGCCTCACGTGGCGAACCGTAACCACACAATTCGGAGGTTTTCCCAACCGTTTCGTACCTGTCCCTGCGCAAAGTTTTATCGTGCTTTTCCGAGGCCGGATAAATTATGACTTAATTGGTGAGAATCAATATTTGGACAGTTTATTTGGGTCGCGTAAACCAGCTTGTCCACGATAGATACAAACGGGGCCAAAAATCCTTTTGGGTATTGACAGTAGCGATCCGCAATCAGAGAAACAAAGGAATTTGGAACCCGAAGTAAAAAGTTACCAATGGGGGGGGGGTTAGAAACAGATACTCGGCACGAAACAACCTTGGTTGCGCCTGCTCGTCGCCTCCAACGGCTTCACGAGCATAAAATATTCGTCCTGATCACAAGTCTATTCCAGTGAAAAATACCTCTAGCCTTTATCTTGCCAGTTGTTTATCTGTTAGTTCGGGAAAGAACAGACTGACTTAGTGACTTACCGGTAGATACGTGCCGTAACCCGCCAAACAGCACGTTGGCCCAGAGAGCTGTTTCATATCTTTGCACATGATGTAGGACAAGATGCCTCCGGAAAGCCGACAAGTGCTCCAACAATGTTGAGTAATCGTTATTTCCATGAAAAAACCCTCGGCACAGAGAGCCCAGCCACTGTAGCTGTTGAGAAACCTGTTATGACCACAGGCAATTCCAGCACCACCTATTGATGCAGGCATGTGAAACCCATACTGGAAGACAGTGCATCTGTGGTCCCTAGAAGCCAAAGAAGAACATTTCTCAAATTCATATTTCTGAAGTACAACAGTAGAAGTTCTAGCAATAGTGGTTAAGGCACCGGAGGCTGGATTTCTCACTCTAAATACAATATCATATTTCCATGGTCATCGTGTTCATAGACAAGAAAGTGTTGTGAGAGAATCACCTTCCTTGAAAAGCGTCCATGACAAAGCCCCATAGATCACGAACGGTGCACAGGAGCAGCGCATCTTGAACCTTAAAGTGGAGTAAAATGCTGCCTCCTCGATAGTGTGTGGAAGTTTCTTTCTGAGCATTTCTTAACATTTACCTGCCTGCAAGTTTCTAACTGCAATCGTTAAGGTCTCTGTATCACTTGTTTATCAATCAATCACACTTGAGTATTTCTAATCATGCCAACAGTCCAACTGAACCCTTTAGTTGAATATGGATGTACTTACTGCCATTTTACAATCATTCATCTCCCTTCTCTGAACAGAATGTTGATCTCAATACTATATTCCCCAAACATGTTATTCCTACAGCAGCACTATCAGTAGCCATAAACCAACCCATTGCTCCACATTGGCCAGCGCCATGGCCACCATTCAGCAGAGTTTTCCCCTGGTAGACTGACGCGCGGTAATCTAGTCAGCCGTGGAGCTTTCCAAACGCCACAAGGATCCATGAAGGTCACACCGCCACTAAAAGTGCCCAGAAAGATCGCTGCTTTCTGTGACATTACCAGCGGGTCATCGCCAAAGAGATCCACATCAGCAGAGGTACTTAGCAATGCGGGTTAGAAAAGCAGCAAGACCCACAAAACTGTGGGAAGGCTGCGACAAGCTGAGGAAGTTCGCTGACCGCGATGCGGCTTGATATGATAGCGCCTATGGTACCTCCGACACCCATCCTTGCTTCCATCTGGGTCAACACATTATGGGAGAAGGCTACAAGGGCTCCCCATTGTTGCTCCCATGCCCACCCCTATACCAAATGACACCTAGAAAACATAATTAAATTACTACGATGCCACTTTCCTCCTGAGCTAATCGTTAAAATGTTCGTCGGTCGCTGTGTGGCATCTGAATTATCTGGCAAACTCTTTCCAGCAAGTTCATAGCTTGTGGTAGTTTTTGTAACGGTTCGTTCAGAGTCATTTCATTATTCCATTTTTTACCCGTGATCTTCGATGTTGGGGTACGATTTTTCATAGAAGCCCCAATATAGCGGTTTGATGGCCTGCATGGTATCTCGCGACGCGTCTTTGCTTCGAGGTATAACCTCCAGCCATTTATGAGGCCCTGTCTCTGCGCCCGTGGCGAGAACGTTTTTTGTCATTAATGTGAAGCTGAAGACAAACTCGATTCTCTTCCCTCCATAAATTACCAGTTTCCATCACGAAAAAAACTTGTAGCATAACTCCGATCCCCTTGAAAACTCTGAAATAAATTCTTCAGGCAATTTCCAAGTGAGTTTTAGTTCCAACCGATTAACTTAGTTTTTGCGCGCTAAAGAGAATATTTCTTTTAGCCCAGTACCTACTCAATAAAATTGTTTTAGATATATGATACAAATTTGATATATTGAAATACATATTTTACATATATTTAACAAATAGATTCCATGTTGCCCGTGCGTCCTGTGTCAGTACTAGAATCACAGACTACGCTCCAAAATGTGGTAAGAACGACCTCAATCGTGCGTCTGTCCTCTAATAGATCATAATCAAGAACCAATCAAAATGCGAGAATAAGTTTTTATATTTTATACCTATAACATGTATATATTTTAGATATTGATTTAAACTGGGCAATGACGCATTATACGCCGACTTACAGATAGCATTTCCTTTGTCTGGCTGAGGTTTGGTTGAGAGGCCACCAAGCGCACCAACACAGCACAGAGACGAGGCCAAGTAAGCCATCTGATCCATATCAGGATAGCCTGCGATCTTACCCGTCATATCCCCCAAAGAACAGCGAACTAGCGGGTATGGCTATATATAAGTGTACTCTGGATGGTCCCCTGAGGAAAAAAAACAAAGCGACCTTCCACACCAATTTGACCACTACCGTCGTTGTCGAGTCCTAGCTCCGCTTCCTCCTGCTTGTGGTCCAAAGAAAATCATACAAACCTGGGAACGCCGATCTCCTTTTTTTCGGATACCATAAAATTCTTTGCAACTTTTCATTCCATTGCGTCGAGTAATAGGACCCTCCGTGTTAAGTGTCCAAGTCAATTAGTGTCCTTTTGTATGTTCATTTATGTCCACTGGTTTTCTTAACACAATCGCGAGACCAGTTGCAATAACTGGGTACCGTGTTTTTTTTTTTTCCATAAAATAAGATACTCAGTGCCAAACTCCAAACCAGAAGCTTTTTGTTCTTTCTGGTTACCGAACAAAAGACCGAGGATTTGGCTTGTCCCTAAAAAGCCACAGGAAGGAAAGCGGACTTCAACGCCACGAATAATATACAGCTCAAACACAACCCATGTGTTAAGTTTGTCTGGAACAC
Source organism: Montipora capricornis (assembly GCF_036669925.1). Classification (NCBI taxonomy): domain Eukaryota; kingdom Metazoa; phylum Cnidaria; class Anthozoa; order Scleractinia; family Acroporidae; genus Montipora; species Montipora capricornis. The sequence continues at coordinate 35,783,668 of NC_090891.1, read as the reverse complement.
ACGTTTTTCTTCCCTTTTCCCTGTCAATAGTGCATTCATTATGAAGGCCGGTGCGGATTTTCTTTTTTTTAAACAACAACAAATATGGCGTAGTATGGCAAAAAAACTGTTTTTTTTCTCTTCTCCGTGATATGTCTTGAAATGCCATGTGAATTCGTTTCCATAAGCCGTTTTTGGAAGTGAAACATCTTTCAGATGAACCCAGCGAAATGCTGCGCGCACGCATTGGCTGTTTTTACAAGAATTTCTCGAAAACCCGTCCGTTGGATTTGCAGAAATTTGGAAATGAGTCATCTATCCAAAAAAAAAAAAAAAAACAGAAATTTTAACAAGACAGAAAGTTTGGGAAACACTGGACAAACGTCTATCAGCGAATTATTGAAACGTCCCATCACGCTGAAATATGGGTCTCAACTGATAACAGCGTGTTAAACGTTCTTTATTATCTATTATTTTTAAGTGAGGTCAAATTATGTCCACGAAAACTATGGGATTGAATTTTGTATAAAATAATGAGGACATGAGCACCCTTAGGCCTCGTTTTAATCCTAATGCATTACCATGGTAACAGCCTAAAGAGCACATTTTGTACTGTCAAACATATAAACCTCCGTGGATAGCACTTATCAGTAACACCAGTTTGAGCTTTCCAGGCAAAAAACTACAGAAATATGGCACAAATGGAAGTAAAGTGGCTTACGAAACTGGTGTTGAGACAACCTTAAAAAAAACAAATACTGCCGTACCCACCATCTCATAACGCTTGTCACGAATTCACAGAGAGAACACTTTCTGCACAGAATGGTAAAGTGGGTGAGTTTAGCTAACGTTAATCGACGGCAAAGGTTGCAACAAGAAAACATAGAACGGGTGGCCATTTTTGGACCGAAAAAAGATCGTGTTCAGAAATCGAACTCTTTTTAAGTAAATCTAGGAGCCAAATGACTGCCAATCACGAGAACGAGTTTTCCTTGCCATAGCTACCTGGTCTCTTGAACATATCCAACATACCTCGTGTGTGATGATAAATCCACCAGTGATGTTGATAGAACGACACCAGAGTCGGCGACTGTCTGCTAGTGTAAGTAGCCGTGTTGTTGGTAGCAAGGCCCCCCCCATCACACCAGCGCCCCCTGCTGCTGAATATACCGGGTATGGCATTGCAGTGACAGACATGAGGGGGGAGTGGAGGAGCAGGGGTCCCGCCCCACCACGACTTTGTAATCCAATCACACCAGCTAGCGAGAAGGTAGTCACCATTGGTAGGCAAAAGCAGGATTGGGTGAGGCAAGACCTCCCAGAGCAAGAAGTGATCCTAGACCAGCGGTGAAAGGCAATCATAGTTATAAACTCAATTACTTTTATTATTTGCATAAATTGCAACCAAGTCTACCTGGCCATAAATTAAGAGTTGAAGCAATGGGTTTAATTCGCTTGTGAGTGGCGATTAGGTATCAGAAGACAAGTGTATCCTCATTGAATGATAGAGATCCTCCGAGGCAGTAGGCACTTAATACAGTAAGGGGTATTTTGAATGTTGAAAGTTTCATGCAGTTCCTCAGGTACTCTTTTCCCTCCGATCGCACTTTGCAAAGTGATAATCGTTTTATGGACACTTTTCCGTGCTTCTACTTGTGTAAAAAACCTTGTTTTGTGGGGGCAAGATATCATACCTGTTGTCAGGCCACATCCCAAGCAGCAGCTGCTATGAGGTGTTTTGCTCTGGTGGTTTGACCAACCCTTTTTTTGTTTGGGTGCAGATTAGGATCTGTCATCTCAATGGTGCGGAGGGGGCCACATCATTTTTGCCATCTTGAATGCAGACAATGTAGCCACGAACAACGTCCATCATTGAGATCAATTGCAAATTCTCCCTTCCCACACCATAAGATATGAGGTACTGACTTTCGTCAGATTAGTGGCGTAAAGAGTACTTTGATTGGGTTGGAAGGCGATTCTTGGTAGATCAGTGTCTCCAATATATCTAAGGTTACAAAAAATTATTTTTTACAAATGGGGTGACCTCCCCATCACTTTGAGTGTTTTAACAATAAGCCATTATTATTTGTTGACCTTAAATTCATTAACATGTCATGAGATATAAACTAATATCAATCTCTGCACGTTATCTAATTGCGGATTTGTTCTTCACTTTTGTATACTTTTGTTCCTTCCTTTTCAATAATTGTCTGGCTTGTCACCGTCCGTCCCACGTCCATGCACCCTCAAGGTAGTGCTCTACCCATCACTCCATCTTACTTCTTCTTTCTGGTTCCCGTGATGTTCTCTCCCTTGTCCCACGTACATGCCTCCTGGTGTTGGGCCGAAGTCAGTATCAGCCTGTATCCTCCCCGCCGACTCATCTTAATGCCAGTCACAAAATCATTGGCACCGGCGTTGGGCTTTCTGCTGGCACTTGCTGGCGGCAGGCGGCCCTGAGTGCGATCTCATGTGGCTTGGCACCAGGTTTGTTTCCTTGTTGCTAGTTGTCCAGCAAGCTTGGCCTAAATGACTGGTATCTATCTCCTGCCAGTTCTCCCTCAAACCATTCCTGATTGCGATGCTCCTTTCTTCCCAAAGTCTCCAAGCCCTGATTGGTAGACGGCAGTGCTGCACTTTTGTTCCCACTTTGCGTCTGCAGTGGTGGCAACTGTGTAACCCCTTTGTCCAGTGACAATCCTGATGGACTCGTCTCGGACTCTCTGTAACCGTGAATGGGCACAACTCCTCGTAATGCATTGATGCACGGAACCTCTTTGGTCTTGGAGTGGTGGCACCTTGCAACTGTGGACAAGGTGGATCCTGGATTTTGGGGGGGTCCGTGTCGCGAGTCGGGACAACTGCGTGCAATGCTTCTGGTGTTCTGCACGGTGAGGTTACTCTTCCATTCAGGATGCAAGTCCTAGCTGGTGCCAGTGCCTGGATCTTAAGTGCACAGCAAGAATACTAATGTGCTATTCTTGTGCTGGAAGGTTGTTCATACACTGCCAGCTTGTGGAAAGAACAGAGCTCAAGGATTCTCTGACCATTCTTGTTCATCTTTCCCACTCCGTGATGGCCGATGACAGAAGGCCAGGCTTCATGGTCTGCGCCCACCCTTGCATTGAAGTCTCCCATGATGAAGAGTGCTTCCTTGTTGGGTACGCTTCACACTGTCAAGTCAAGGGCACCGTAAAATTGGTCTTTCTCGTCCATGGAGAAACCAACTGTGGGGGCGTGCACACACACAAAGTTGACTACTCCTGTTCTCATTGTCATCCTCAGGGTTAAGAGTCTCTCAGTCCCCCCTTGCCGGAGGTTCGATGGTGGACAGCAGGGAGTTCTTCACTGCGAAGCCCATGCCGTGTATTTGTGGCTCATCTGCTCCCTTCCCCTGCCACAAGAACGTGTAGTTCTGCTCAAGCAGGGATCAGTCGTCTGCCAGTCTAGTCTATTGCAGGGCAGCGTTGTCAATACTGCGACAGTGGAGCTCTCTGTCCATCACGACGGTCTTCCGTAGATCGTCTATGGCCTGCGGGTCGCTGCTGTATCTGGGGCACATAGGTAGTTTTCACATTCCAGCATGCTACCTGAAGAGCTGGCATCTTCCTTTGTTGTCTTTCTTAAATACAACTGATAAAAGCACTGCAAAAAAGTCTAACGTACTGTGCATCATGCAAAAAAACTCACATTAACTCCATTGTGATTGTAGAGCTCTCCCGCCTTCGTGAGCTCACAGTTTCCTCCAGCTTCTTCTGCTGCTAAATCCACAATCACTGACCCAGGTTTCATTGATTCCATCCATTTCATTAGTTATAAGGGTTGGGCCGGTTTTTCCTGGGATCAGCGCTGTTGAGATTACAATATCAATTTCTTTACAACTGCTTGGCCAATAACAACTCTTGAGCTTTTTTGAACTCTTCAGACATCTCAGTTGCATACCCACCAGCACCTATTTGAAAAAAACAACAGTATGTTTTTAGCAAAAACACAAAATACAAGTCGAAAACCTACAGACACCCATACAGCCAAACAGGGGTGTCTGCAAGAGTTGCCAACATAGGGAACTACTGTACTTGAGAGGCTAATAGAAGTACAAGGAATGGATGGTCAAATTACACTAGGGACTCTTTTTTTCGCAAGCTTTAGTAGTAGTAAAGATTATCTGGAGTAAAAAACAAATTGAACATAATTTAAGTTAATCTTGAAGTTGGAATTGTTTCGTGATCGGTACTGATGAAACGATGACCTATGATTCTCTGTTTTGCACCTTCATCGTAACACACTTGCCTTCTCCTGACTCTTTAACATCAGTTCACTTTCCAGAAAACTCTGCTCCAAGAGATTGCACTTGTTCCTTTACAGCTGGTCTAACATCGAAGCCACGGACAATTGCTCCCATGTTCTTAGCTGTAGCAATGGCTGATAGACCAGCCACTCCACCACCTAATTTTCAACCGCAAAGGAAAGCACAGACGCAAATTACGAACACATTAAAAGAGAGATCATGTGTACAAGTTAAAGGCAACTTGAAGGGGCTACAATTGTAGGTCACGCAATTTTAGGCAATTTCAGCACTGATCGAATGGTCATAGAATTAACTAAAATATCAAATAACTGTTCAAAACTATAGAAGAACTCTAACAAAACACAGGGAAGCCAAGAAGGGACATGGATGGACAAAACTGGAGATCATTGAAATGGATTGAATTTGGGGTAAATTTGAAAAACGTCGGCCCACCTTTTTCAAATTTATATCAGTCTATAATCAAAATGTCATTTACAAAGCTGGAAAATCATTCTCAGTTGTTATGTGGCCGTGATTTTGCAAATGAAAGACTCTTTGCTCTGCCAATTTGACGTTTAGAGCTCATAATTAAGGAAATTAAACAAAATTACCTAAAAAATAGCGTGACCTAGCCCCTTTAAGAAAGTACATGAAGTGGCATTTAAAGCTTAAAGCGCGACAGGTGCTGTGCACGAGAGACAAAAGGCCAACAGAAGTCAAAGCAATCCAAGCCTCCTTTTTCTTTGTCTTCTACCATTATTACAGTAGTGTTGGTGCCACTCTGATCCTATTGCATGCACAAGTTATTCCCACTGGTGCTTTGTTATCTGTAATAACTATTCACTTTTAATTGATATATGTCTTAAGTTTTCTTTTGTGTTATATTGAATTTTGGCATGCTGGGATTTGAGCACCAAGCACTGAGATGCAAATCAAAAATAACCATTTTTCTTGTTTTCTTTGACTCAAAATTAGTATTCATTTGTTGTTTGTTGTTTGAAGTGATGTTAAAGTGCCCATAACGTTGAAATTTTTTTTTTTACCACAGTGGCTTTTAATCTCGCAATCTCATTGGCTAATTTGGCCATTACCACTGTGTGATGACGACTATTGTTATCGATAAGAGTACAGTTAACACTGAACCACTTTCCATTTGTTACATTTTCCTGTTTGAAAGTCCATATTGAAATTAACTTTTACGTTATGGGGCACTTTAATCTGTACAGAATGTAAGAAAATGAAGTGTTCTGACTTGGAAACACAGGAAAACAACGAACATTTTCACAGATACAGTGGCCAAGTTGCTTGGATTCTATCCTAGAGGGAGGGTGTTTATTTTTCAAACCTCATAATTCGTTTAAATCAAGTCAATGAAAGGATGAAAGTATCAAGCTGGTTCCATAAATTCCATTACGAAACTAATTTACAATGACATGTACAGTTCATGTATCATCCCTCAGAATTCGGGCATGAAGATGGGTCCCTGAATCAGTAAAATGGTCTTCCAGGCAATAGAGAAAGACACTTGCAACCTTACCTAATACAAGTATCTTTGCAGGGGGTACTTTTCCAGCAGCAGTGATCTGTCCTGTGAAGAATCTTCCAAACACATTGGCAGCTTCTATGACTGCTTTGTAGCCCGCAATGTTGGCCATTGAGCTCAAGGCATCAAAAGATTGGGCACGACTAATCCGTGGGATACAGTCAACACTAAAAGCAGTGATTTTTCTCTTGGCTAAAATGTCAAGCAAGTCTTTATTTTGGGCTGGGTACAAGAAACTGACAAGTTTACCACCTTCCTTCATGAGATCAGCTTCATGAATGCCAGAGGCTTGGTTTTTCTCAGGTGGTCGTACCTATACAATACAATACATACCGGTACTTATTGACCACTCCCCACAGGGGCTTTTCAGGGCCATTGAAACAATCAACAAAACGACAGAACACAACAACAACAACTGTTAACCCTTTCACCCCTATTGGGGTCCCCCATTGACGAGTAAAATCACCTGGCATTAGACAGAGTAAAATCTTTAATTGTCACTCTTTGGAGGGAAAGGGTTAAGAATCCCTACTGGCTGGAGGCAAACCAGTTGGCTATTTACAAGTGCAACCGAGAAGTTTACCCAGGACTACCAGGAACAAATTCAACAAGTGGTCAGAAATGAGTCTTGAACCCAGGAACTCCGGATCTTAAGGCAAGCGTCCTAACCACTCGGCCACACTGCCTCCTACATAGCAGTGAAGCAATAAATCCACACTTATATATGGTATTTTCACATTAGATGCTTACAGCAGATGTTGCTATGAAAGTGTCGCTTGAATGGAATAATCAAGACTCCAGTCTGCTAAGTGGGGGTTTGATTCCCAAGGGGGACCTAGTGAGGGACCAAGCAGGATTTTTTGTGCCAGTGGGAATTGATTCCCAAGCAGGACCTACAGTCAGTTAACCCACGACCTTGTAAGTACAAGGACTTGCCAGTACTGAGCTATCAGAAACTAATTTTACATGTACATTGAAAGTCATCAATTTTTTACCTTGAAAACAATATCAGAAGCAAATGCATCCTTTACTGTCTTCACTTCTGCTCCAATGGCAGCATAATCAGCATCAAGAAACTTTGCTCCTACACCTGCACCTGATTCCACAACAACTTTAAAACCTTGTTCTATTAACTTCTTGACTGCTTCAGGAGACAAAGCTACTCTTCTCTCCCCCTCATGAATTTCCTTTGGAACTCCGATTGATAGCTCATTATAAGGAATAACAGTTATTGCCTCCGGAGGAATTTTTTCTAAAAATTAGTAAAAGTACTTTTAATACCACAATGCAGCCACATTCTAGTTATATTCAAAATGTGACAAAACCAACAAGGTAGTCAAAGATTATATATTTTGTATTTATTAAAAGGACCCTAGTCAACCACTTTACTTTGCACACCCACAACACTTCAGTCACCATTTTCGGTGCCCCCAAAACTAAGAATTCTGTGACTTTTAAAGTAATCTGTTTCCATTGGACATCAAATGGGCTAAGTATAATTTTGTTTTCCATGAAAAAATTTAGCTATGTTTATTAGAATGTCATTTTCTATGATGACATGGCATTGAACATCTGTCAGGTCCAAAACAATGACACCAAAAGCCAATTATTATTATTATTATTATTATTATTATTATTATTATTACTATTGATGGCAATTTATGATAAAGTTGATCACAGATGAAAAGTCTCTTAAAAACTCATTCTTGCCAACCCTTTACTGACCTTTGGAATCATTTGCACAAAATCTGTTGGTCCCAGCAAAAAGCCTTGGATAGAAATGGGGATCCTGAAAAAAAGGTTTTTTTTAGAGTATTGATCTAAAGTTTGGTCCAAGGAAGGAGATCAGGAGCCCTGCATTCCAGATACAAAATCATCATGAAGCCTAACCCAATAACCTAAAAAAATGTATGGAAACCCAATGGTACACTGATACCAAACTGATGGCTTGCCCACCTTTTTTAAGTATGTACTTTTAATTATTGCTTTGTTCCCAGAAAATGGTTAATAAATGTCACTTTGAGGGTCTCACCAAGTCTAATCCTCAAGGAACATACAAAGCTAAATTAATACATGTAAAAATTAATCTAAAGCTAAAAATAATGCTAATCGTGACTAGTGCTGTTGTAAATTAAGCTAATTGATAAAAAAATATATTGACTGGAAGGCCTCTCAGGCCTTCGTCAAAATTGAGCATTTTCGATATTTCTGAACATAAATAAAGAATAATGTCCTTAGACTGTATCTAAGACTAAATAATCTTATTAAAATGTTTGTATCCCAAATAAAACTTTATGGCAGCACGAAAAGAAAAGCTTGCCTTAGTACTAGCCCAGGGTTTGTGGATTTTATCCTTCCTATGAAAGTTTTTGTATCAAAATTATCAGGAAATTAATATTATTGTGCTTATATGGATTTCTTTTCAGGCTAGTACAACCTAGCTACAGCTTGCCCAAAGGGCAATTTCTTTGCACCCTCTTTGGTGACTGGTGAATAAGTTATCAACATTATTATATTATTATGCAACCCAAGTCAAAGGCAATGTTTTACATTAATTGCATATTGATTCATGTGCATTTCCTACAACAGTATACATGTTACTAGTGAATCATACATTTATATAAATGAACAAGCACAATTGGGTTACATATAGTACCTTAAAAGCGGAACACTTGGGTGAACAGGTTACTCTTCCATAGATACCCAATACACTCTTCCTTCCTGAGAAACAAGGTTAATTAAAGCAATCCTTTAACATACTAATTCAAAAACGTGTGAGAGTTTCGTCAGGTTTCCAAACGTGAGAAAACATTTGACTCAAGTTTTTTAAATTCCTTCTCCAACAAAGAAAATTATTTTAATTAACATTTGAATAAGTTTCTGGATTGAAATATTGTTTTTGGTAAGCAGAATGTGAATTTGTCACCTACTTGCTGCATGCTGGCCACTGATAATACTGAATTTTATTTGTATTTGCATTCCACGTTGTTACCTACCGTAGTTATATTGTGAGTTCTGAGCAAGCACATTGCTCTCAAAGATGGCAGAATACCAATTTCAACAACCAAAAACCGTTGAGGATGAGAAAAGGTGTGTCGCAAATGCAATTCCGAAGTCGATGCAATACAAAAACAAATGGGTGGCTCATATTTTTGAAGAGTGGGGAGAAGCCCGATTTCTGAAAGTAGCAACTTTGGAACCAGGTGGTTTTTTTTTTCAAGAATATGATCTGCACAAAGTTCAGTCGTTGGAAATTCGTTTAGTTCAAATGGATGCTTTAAGCATTAATTATTGGCTGACAAGTTTGTTCAAGAAGTTGTGAAACAGTCAAAGGAAAGATACCCACCCAAAACGTTATACCAGATTGTGAGTGGATCACCTCACTGTATGGAGGAGAACAATGAGAAGTTGGATTTCAGTCCTATCAAAGCTTCAGATAAAAGGTGCAGTTTCATTATAATTATCATTTGTTGTCAATAAAGTGGTTTGTCGTCATGTGTTTTTCTTGCTTTATCAATATGCAGATTAAGAAAATCTGCATCCGTGCTTGAAATTATTTCCGAACAAGCCATGGTTTTCAACTTGTTTTCCATTGGGTTTCTGAACCCATCCACCTGTCCAGAATAAGATGCTCTGGTTGGGTAAGAGCTTCATGAATAATTAATGAGTTTGAAAATTTTATTTCAAATATCTTCATTTTATCTTCCGCACTAAATGTGAACCTGCAAGAAGAGACTACCCAATTTTAGCAGTCTGGAATAACACATTTTATTTTAATGAATGTGGTTAAATGCAATGTAACTAAGTTAACAACAAAGAGATGCTGGCTTTCTGTGCATTTACGTCAACAACTACAGCAGTTAGCTTCATAGCGGTCAGCAGTTTGTTCCCGTGTGCACAGACTCATGTAGGCCAAGCAGTCTCAGTGTAACAGCCATTTTTTAGCTTCATTGGCAAAGCATTGTGCGGTTGTAATTCATTTGTAAGTGTTTTGTCTTGGAGCATTAGCAAATTTTTTTCTGCCTCTCCCCCGCCCCTAGTCCCATTTGAAGTGAAGTGAAGTGAGTGAAGCTATTAGTCTCTTCCCTCAGGGCTTTTCAGGACTAATTTACAATGTGTTTCAGGGGACTTTAGCCAGATTGCTTATTACACAGTTTACAATTTTAATTTAGGAAGTGAAAGATGCCCCCGTCCAGATAAGGTCAGACTACAACACCGGGGACTATGTCCCCTACTCTTATCAAATAGTGAGTGGGTTCTTTAACGTCCCATACTATTTAATTTCCAACAAGAGTTATGAGACGGGACCTTATCCAAGAAGACTTGAAAGTCTAACCATTTTGCAGATGTAATTACAAAGGCAGCACATTCTCCTCAGTTATTTTAAGACCCTGAGTGTTGGTCCGGCCGGAGTCGAACTCACGACCTCCCGCATCTCAACCAACTGAGCCACCGGTGCGCGGTACTGTTAACGTAGTAAGACGGGTGCAAGGATGTCTCTGCTAGCCATGGGAGTGTTTTACTGTCTAGGGGCCAGCTGATCACAGTAGAGGACTCTGGATATCCCAGGACCCACCATCCATACAGCTTGATGCATGCAGTTGATAATATTTATCTTTCATATTAACTCAAGATAATTACCTAGTAAAGACTGTCCATGGAATCGTCTTACTACACTGAGGCCAGGTCGCAGGAACATTGTCATTCAGTATCTGAAAGATTAGAACTTGAGCTTAATCAATTAATTAATTAAGTCCTGTGTTATGCACTAACAATTATGGAGGGGGAGGGACCATGGGGGAGGGGTGTGGTTGAATGAGCTGACCAATTGTTAAATCTTCTTGGAATTTCATGGTTTCAGTAGCACAATGACAGAATGTGGAGCTCCATACGAGACTAAAAATTCTTCTCTTGTTTCTATTCATAAATTGAAAAAAAAAACTGTCATTTTTTCATTACAGACTAACAATTTCCTGTTTCAGAAGTTCTTAGATTTCCACTAACGAACAATGATTAGATAACATGATTGTTTAAGATGCAGAATGGGCTAAGTGCAAAGTGCAATGAACAAATATGATACCTTTTGCAGATATAATCGTAAATATCACACAAAGCTATTAAGCGTCCTATATATCGGATATTTCGAACTAAAGAAGGGTCATTACCAAATAGTTTGTATTCTTACCAGAAAAGAAATTATCACTGTCTATGCGGTTAACATGCCAAATAAACAGGTCTCTAAAAATAAAACAGTTTCGATCCCTGGTGATATAGTTTGATGATAGTGCAGAGACAGCGTTGAATGTGACCTTGATCATCTACACGTGACTACAAGGTCTCGAAAATATTTTGACCTCTTAATAATGAGTCGCCTGTACTATTTTGGTTTCACAAGGCACGCACACTAAAAGTATGCTTCAAAAATCCATAGATCCGGTAAACAGGAAGAAAAGTTCGTGATAAGTTGGTGATGCTGGGCTACCTTTCGACATCAATTTATGAGCATTAGCAGAATGAATGTACGATTCACCACAGGACAATAACTGTGAAAGCTCGACAAATTGCAAGCGATCTCGTGTTACAATACTCCCTTCGAGTTTGACCGGTTTGCAAAGTCACTCGATGAAGTTACACCCAACTGAATGCCTTTAAATAACTGGGAACAGGAAAAGGAGTAAGCTTGTACATATCGTTTGTTTATAGTACATTTACTGGAATAATGGCCCACGAGCGTTATACTATTAAAGCTGTAGAGCAACCATTGTAGAGGGCATTTCTGTCCGGGCCACCTCTGACTCATGGTACTTCAAAAAATAAATGAAAGCGTGACCTACTGGAGGTCCATATGATTAAAAAGAAGCTCTCAACGTACCTGCTCACCCAGCAGATCCCTTTATTGTTCGTTCTAATCACTTCCTCGACTAAAGTATCTTCTCGAGGAAATGAACAAAACATTCAAGGGTGAATCAACAAGCGGCTAGGTTACCAAGGCAGCATGCACCAATCAGGAAGCTATTGGTAATTTCTTTTGTCGTAAACCCGCCAAAATTGAAACCACTTCAAAAATGGTTCGGTAGGGAGATGCTATATGGCTATCATCCCCGCCAAAAGCACTACAAGTTGAAAATTGGCAATTCAAAACTGATAACTAGGTAATGTTAGAATTTTTGATTCAATATAACACTTCCTGTCTCCAAGAAACAATGGTTAAGAAGGGTGTCGTCTGTTTGTCAAATAGACCTTTTCACGGTTTCTGACACCACCTTGGTTGGGGGACAAACGCGACTTAAATTACAGTGAATGCATGGGATTTTGGCCGAATTCAAACCTCTATAGTTGTTGTTAAATCCTAACTGAATTGGCCAAAGAATCTTCGATGTTACACATGAATAATATTTTGTGTAAAAGGACAAGAGAAGATGTAATTATTCATTCGAAGTTCTGAAAACTGGCGAATCTTCGTTGGACTTACCCGATGACCAAGTGTGACATTCTTAGCAACGCCCACGCCTTCAGAGAAACAATACCCTGAACAATGGGCTACAGCGGCATGACTATTTCCGAGGTGAGGGGTAAAAGGGGGTGAAACGTCAGCTTTTAGAATCTCTGTACGGTGGCCAATTTACATTATCAACTCCGTTGATAAAACCAAATTTTTGTATACTACTTCCCCACCGACGCAGCACCACAGTTTCTTTAGAAACTACCCCCTTCATTATCTAAAGCATATTGTTTAGGCCTAAGGTCAGCATTTTTGCAAAGGTTGGATGTTTCAGCTATTGTACCCCACCCGTCACCCCCTACAGCCACCCCCTTCACCCCTCACCCCCGGAATAGTCATGTCAGGCTACAGAGAGGCAACGAAAATGACTGTGACAATTTTCAGCTTGAAACTCAAAACCGCCCTATTGTCATTCGTTTACCCACAGAATTCCTACATAAATTAATACTTTGTTGGATGCTTAGGGCCGTTCCCCTACGAGACAATCTACAATAGCTGCCCTTTGGGACTTCAGGCTAAGAGTGTGAGAAGTGTTTTCTCTGGCACTTTTATCCTCTAATCTCGGTCAGAATATTCATTTCCCAGCCTTTTTCTTCTAAATTATAACCATTGGACCGTTAAAAGCAAGTGATCTGAGGCTCGGGAGAGGTCAAATAATTGATCCTTAATCCAGAATCAATGTGCCTAATAAGTTGAATCATACTTTCTATCGATTTCTGTATCCCAACCATGATCAAGTATAATTCTGAGAGACTGGCAAATACTTTTCAATCCAAAGATTTTCAATAGGTAAAGGAAAGATAGTGACAAAACTGTACGTGCAAAACAAGATTAACAAGTCAGTGACAAGTCGTGCGTGTAACATTCCTGTTTCTCATTATTTAAACGCAGGGGACACTAATGTGTGGGAACTGTAACTGCGCCATTTCAAGCGCACCTACTTCGATATCAAGAGTTTCGAGACTCCATGATATAGTGAAGGCAACGCAAAGGTAAGTATACCGAAAACGTTTTCGTGAAAGATTTTAGTCTCGTCAATTTGGTGTCGGAACGAGATCGGCGGGTCCAAAACACAGGTCAGTGTACACTGTCACTGTGCTACAGACAAATAAACAAAACCAAGAGTGTCTCCTAGCCCTACAGGCCCTAATCACTCTACAAACCTGTTGTTTCAGGTCTAAGGGAAACGTTTATCTTTATTGTTCATCACTGGAGCAGAGGCTCCTAGTCTTGACCTGTGGAATGGAAGTGATTGGGAAGATTGAAATGCCACGTCCCTAATCACGCCTCCTCCACACCCCCATAAAAACTCACAACAGCCACAATTTCTCTACTCGCTCTGACGAAGGGCTAACGCTCGAAAAGTCAGCTTTCCAAATGGTTCACGGTGGTAATTCGACCTTTATCAACAAGTTTGATAAAACCAAAGCTTCCTGTTTTACTCTCCCACCGACGCAGCACCACAGTTTCTTTAGAAACTAGAAATATGTTTGTTAAATACGAATAACGGCACAGTTAAGCAATGCGGTTCCTCGATTTTCGCAATGAACAACAAAACACAACGGCACTTGAGATTCCAGCTATTTATGAGCTATATGGCGACCCAAAATATCTTGCAAGACTGGACGAATTTATCAACACTGCTTCTGAAAACGCAAAACAAGTGTCCTGGAAAATCAGGATCAAGGATCCAGGACCAAGGATCGAGGATCGACGACAATCTAAACGAAACCTTTTTTTAAAAATAAAAAACAAGAGCAAGAACAAGAGCAAACCAAGAACAATAACAAGTCTTGAAATCAATTGTGTGCACAGAAATTAAGACAATAATCTGATCCATAGCCGTTCACTTTAAAATATAACTCATTTTATATTGTACCATAACTGGCCCTAAGGGGTAAATGTCACTACTATACAAAGAGCCCCTCCCCCCCCCCCCCACCCCAATTGTTTAATGGATCCTCCTTTCTGTCTTCCGCGATTGAAAGTTAAAAAATTAAAAAAAAAAAAAAAAAGATTACTCTCAGGGCTTTGAGTGTCCCACACTCAGAGCCAAAGGTTGCATTGGGACGAAACGACATATAGAGCTGAGTGTCATCAGCGTAACAATGTACCTCTGGGAGATGGGCGCTTGTGATGTCAAACAACTTGCTAGTATACAAGCTGAACAACAGGGGCCCAAGACAGGATCCCTGAGGCACCCCATGCCTTGAGTTACTTGAGTTACTCACTGTTTAGTTAACATAGTTTTGAAATCCAAGCAAAGAAAAAGAAAAATTGATTTTTTGGCCGTAGTAGCACTTTATATTAAGAGCAATCAAACAGTAAAAGTTCTTCTGTCAAGCGGACCTTCTCTGTTTTCCTCACCACCCCTTAATGTTATAGAAAAAAAAGGAGGTCAAGTTGTGAAGTGGTTTTTACTCTTGAGCCTCCGATTCGGGTATCTTTTCACCTATCAGGCTAGTACTCCTTGACTGAAATCAAGCAGTTGTGTAACACTTCAGATTGTCGAACGAAATGATATATGAAATGCGGATATGAAATCAAGTGAAGCTATGATCCTCTCAGTTAAAAACGCAATTGAAAAAGTCCTGAAAAAGTCAGGGCCCGGTTGTTCGAAAGCCGATTAGCTTAATCCAGGATTAGCGTAAACTTTTGTTTCATGTTTTCAACTTTTTGGTGAAAGGTTGTTTTGCTTATTTTTGTTTTTCAAGATTGACTTCTTCTAATGTAAAGTCTTGCCAAATATCAACGTTGAACAGCATTTAGCAGTGGAGTAATAAACTCCTTGGTTAATTTTTAATCTGGGATTAGCGTTAATCGGCTTTTGAACAACCGGGCCCAGGACTTCAACGAGGTTTGAACCCGTGACCTCGCGATGCCGGTGCAACGCTCTAGCCAACTGAACTAAGAAGGCCACTGAGGTTGGGAGCTGATCATTTGTGAATAGATTTTTAGGCTTCTCGACGCAATTGCTTAAATTGCGCTCATAACTGCAAGGATCATAGCTTTACTTGATTTCATATCCACAGCACAATATAAGATACATTTCATATATAATTTCATTCGTCAATTCATTCATAAATCGCGGGATCATTTAAACCAACTCCCAACACCAATGGCTTCCTAGAGCGTCGCACCGGCACCGCGAGGTCACGGGTTCAAGCCCCGTTGAAGTCCTGAAATTTTCAGGCTTCATAAGTGCTATGATCACAGCTTCACTTTACTTCAGATTGTCTTAGCAAATCATTGCCGATTGCATGCAGCTGAATGGCTGTATACTCAACAGCTAGGATCCTATGAGTTTCAGTTCCTAAGAGACGCGGGCAAAGAATTTTAACTCTAAAAATATTTGTGTCCTTGACTCGAACATATAAGCAAGATGTCTGAGACAACTGACAACCTGACAACATGATCCCTGGCTACGCAAAATGTGCATATGACCCCGACATTAAATCTCTGTTTTAATTATTTGCCTCTCTTAACAATTGGTGGATGTCGATCCACATTTATACACTATTCGTCGTACGTAGACCATTAATGAAAGTACGACGTTCTTAATCTACTCACGATGTACATGAGATTACCTCCTGAGCCGTCGTCACGCGTGCCTCCTTACCGTATTTGTTCTAAAGGAAAGATTACGTGACGAGTTAAAACGGTAAGACGCCCCGTCGAGGGCTTGATAATTGAACCCTAATATTTTTACAAGTGAATTGCTGCGAGGGGACCCAAGAAATACGACAGCAAAGACAACAGGCTTTATTTGCATGACCATACATGTACAAATAGTGTTGGTAATAATTCCGTGTTCAAGTACAGTAACTAGAAATGTCCAATGATTGCTTTTGCACATCACTACTCATAACATCACATCACCAGCCATCACTACCCATTACTACCTATCACTAGCTATCACTACGCACCACTAACCATCACTAGCCATTGATAACCATCACCAGCCATTACTAGCCATCACCGACCATCACTAGCCATCATTAGCCATCACTATTGCCATCACTAAGCATCACCAGCCATCACTAACCATAAGTTCTGCTGGAATTATACAGGGTTACTTGCGTACCTACGCCATAATGCCCTCTCTAACAACAAGAACAATTCCTTACTTTAAGCACCTATCACTTGTCTCAACAGAAAGATCGACCATGAGAGTTTTTCAATTGCGTCAGCTTCAGATTGCAATCCCCAGGTTTGCTACATTCCTTTCCGATGCCTCCCGTAAAACACGTTTTGGCACGGCAAGTTACATTCGCCCATCTTCAACACAAGCAAGAATCCAAAGAGTCAGCTTCCAGCCGCTGCCTGTAAAAGAGCTAACGCCTAACTTGAAGTCGAGGCTTAGAGACAGACCTTTTATGGTGGGTTCAAGAGGCGAAGGCTTCCCAGAATACCTTGCAAAGCCAAGAGAGTCGTTGCCACATGCGGTTTTTGTTCATAACCCGTACCAGGCCTCTCTGGCAGAACTGGCCGCGCAGTGTATGGAATATGTTGAAGAAAACCTCACACATGACCCTGCTATATTATTCCGAAATCTACCAGCTCAAACTGCTCAGGATTTTTCGACCATTGCCAAAGCCATTCCGTGGGAACGATTGGAGTTTAAAGGTGGGGCAAACTACCGCAATAAAATTGATAAGGATGCAGAGATCTACACTGCTAATGATGATCCGAGTCAGATATCAATAACACCTCACAACGAATTATCGTATACAGACGCATACCCATCAAAGGTAAGAATAGTTCATTAGCCAAAAATTAATGTTCTTATTACAATCAACTCTTGTCTACCCCTCCGGAAAAGGTCTTGATGCCCACCTGAGGGAGCTAACGGCTTTATAGAGAGGCGCTAATTTGAAATAAAATAATACATATGAAAGAACCAATGGACGCATTAAGAACAGAGCTCGGACGCGCAAACGAAGAAATCAACTAAAACTGAACCCACAGATCAAACGATGAGCGAAGAAACGATCCCGGCCATAATCTAAAGAAGAAGCAAAGGCACAGGCGGCAAAAAGAGTGAAAAGAGAAATGAAATTAATGAAAGAGAAACAGAAAAAGGGATAACAGACAAACCCAAAGGACCTTGCGTAGACCAAGAAAACGACAGCCACAGGCGAATGGAGAAACAAAAGGGGGGGGGGGGGCGGGGTGAAACGTTAGGAAAGATGGATTTATGGAAGGATGGACAGGTGGACTACAAGGGACGGGAAGATCAACATTTATACACACCGACTGACCAACGAAAAAGTGAACAAGAGATTATTAATTGGTAGATAATGAATTATTTAATTTAGTTCATTTTATATTGGCACACTAAGTGCGGATTTAAGTAGTTTACTACCCTTGTTTATGATCCAATTAGATAACGTACAAATAAAAACAAAGATATTCAGTTTTTAAGCTTCCCTGTCCCTCTACAGATTTTCTTCTTTTGTGTACAAGAGCCCGGCGAGGGCTGCGGAGGTGAAACACCGTTGGTTAGAAACAGCGAACTTCTCGCCAACTTGGATCCTGATGTTGTACGAAAGTTTGATGAGAAACAAGTGCGATACGTCAGATACTTTCCCGACAAGTCCAATGGAGAATACTTAAATTGGCAACATGTGTATCAAACAGATAACAGGGAGGTAAACACTGCGAACTAATTTGATTAATTTTCTTTGGTTTCCGAAGCCTCTATGGTAGGTATTAAAACGAAGACCGAATCTTATCACAGAAAACTGATTTATTTATTTATTTATTTATTTATGTATTTATTGACTCCGAGGGTGAACACAACTCGGAAATGGCTTCTTGATTATCGATATCACATCACCTGGTCCTCTGTTTGTGTTTAAAAGGTTGTAGAAGCACACGCCAAGAAACAAGGCAGTAACATCACATGGGATCCCTCTGGAGATTTGTACGTCTGGCAAAACAGACCGGCTTGTATATATCATCCAGTAACAGGCCAAAAGACCTGGTTTAATCAAGTAGTAAATGGTAACGCATCGTATTACCGCTTGCTGCCAAAGGTTGCTGGGATTCCGGACAACAAACTACCCAGTAATACCTATTACGGTGACGGAAGGGCGATTGAGCCAGCGGTATTGCAACACATTGTGGCCAGCAAATGGTCATGCGCAGTTGGATTTAAATGGAAGAAGGGCGATTTATTAGTCCTGGATAACTTGGCTGTGCAGCATGGAAGAGTTGGATTCAAAGGGGACAGACAGTTATTAACTTGCATGACAGTGTAACAACTTAATAGTATAATATCGAGTAGCTTATTGATTCTATGGCTGTTTTGAATCGAAACTGAGATATTGGAATAGTCGAAACAGTGGAAACAGTGGAATAGTCTTCCTGAAACATTAAGGCAAGCAGAATCTCTCCTCGGCGGAGAAAACTCCTGGAAGCGAGGTTGGAATCGAAACGAAAATCGAAAGGAACTTGTAACAAGGTGACATATTATACGGTAGCACAAACCTATACGAGTATCAATTCACATGACTCGTCCCCATAGTTTTTCCTTCACCCTGCAAAGAAATCCAAGGAAGTTCGAAACTGTGAAAACCATTAAAATTATGTAGTGGACCCCATAAAAACAAACCATAAACTTACGACTGAGGGTTGCTTATGACGTGAGACACATAGTCAAGCTCAACAGTTTTTTTGGTCGCTAGGCAACTCTTGCCTATGACCAAGGAGCAATGAGTTTCCTTGCGCTTTAGAGCGATTTTCAATTGACTGTCGTAAAACCAAAACCAAAGTAATTACTTTAGCCAATCAGAAAGGACAGGGGCAATCCGGTAAACCAATCAATTACTCGAAGTAATTACACGTAGCCCACACAAAGCGCGGGAAAATGTGCACGCGCGAGCCACGATGGGTTTTGGTTTCACTTCTGATTGGTTGAAAAAGTAGCGCGAGAACTTTGAACCAATCACTGAGTGAACTAATCATAAACCAAAGCAATTTGCTAATTACTTTCGACACTCAATTGAAAACCACTCTATCACAATATTAGGAGGGAATGGTTGGTGCAGCACTTCCTCTATGCTAATGTGCTCAGGTTTCTATGTGCTATAGTAAGGAGGTCGAGCAAAAGACGTTCGTTACTCAAGGACGGAACCGGAAGTGAACTTTACGCTTTAACCCAATCATTTCTAACAGATAACCGATGCTTAGCAATTTAAGTGAGGTAGTGTTAAGACAAGTTAAAAAGGAAAACAGCTCACTTCGGGTTGCCATTCTGGCCCAAAAACGTCATGCGTACTAGCTTCCTATATATAAACAGGCACCTTAAGATTTAAAATGTAGCATTTATATCAGCAAAACAATGGCTTTGCACGTGCGTTTTCAACTTTTGTTATTTTCTTTCCGGTTTCCTGCAAAATCTGGAACTTCACATAACCAAGGCGTGAACACACAAGCGCATGAATGTCAGTGGGTAGTTCCGCTGGCTCTTGAAAATCGCGAAAAAGTTTTTAAAAAAGTGAACTTGCAATTTTCCATTACGGTTGGCTGCCTCTCTCTAATTGGCTTTTTTTTACATGTCTTATAACCCAGTCCCGTAAATCAAGTGATCTATGATCCTCGCAGCTCAAGCTTCACTTGATTTCATATCCGCATTTCAATATATGATTCATTTCATTTATCATTTCATCGTTAGCCCCGTAAATGTCACGCACTTTCATCAAAGTTCTACTCAATCGAAATTGTACTTTCCATGTAGCTCAACACAACCGTCAATGTGTAAACATTACCTCGAATAAAGAAAGGCATTTTACCAAACTTTTTTTTTATTTCAACTGTTTTTTAAATCGACATTAATTCTTTACACTACTGCAATAAATTGCGGTGAACTGTATTGTTTTAAGATCATTCATTTTTTCATTCACGCGTTCATCCAAAATGGCGACTAATCCTGTAGCTATTCCAGATTGCTATTTTCATTGGTTCCTATGACCTGCAGATCCTTTTGTTATCAGGTGCATTGTTTCTGCTGCTGTATCATCTATTGAGTCTCATTCTCCATTCACAGACCGCGTCTGGAAAGGTACAGGATCTCCTAAAACGGCAACCTATGTTATTAATTTGCTCAGTGGTCTTTTCATTTGTTGAATGTTACTTGATTTTGCAGCTTGTCTATGGTGAGCAAACCAGTTCAAGTGTAGAGATCATATAGAGACTTGACGTAAAGACTTTTCTCCAGGTCGCTCGCTGTCGTTTCTTGCCAACTGTAGAACAAAACCTGCAACACAAAAACAGCGTGAGCGAGAGAAAGCATGGCCAAGGTTTTGTATTTTTGGTCGTATTTGATGCGATTACAACCATGCTGTTAATAGCTGACAAAAATGATGATGGTGGTGGTGGTGGTGGTGATGATGATGAGGAGGATGATCTTGATGAAGATGTTGATGTGACAAATTATTCGCCAATTAGGATTCGAGTTCTGTTTTTTCCATAGTTCACCGTTTTTACCGACATCTAAAGCACTTCAATGCCCCCAGAGAAAATGAGTTAAAGTGCTACTAAGGAGAAAACGTTTTGAAATACATTTGATTACAAAAATGAGCGATATTGCAGGACGTTTCGAAGTCATCTTGACTTCATTTTCAAGTGATAAACGCAATGGTCCTTTCAAGTTTAAATTACGTGGTTGTTTATAACGTCAGCCAACGAATTAGTGTTCGCGCGATTAAATGTTCTAAACAAATACTTTATTCATCAGTGTCACAACATCAGAGTCACGCTTTATGCACTCACTGCGGGCCTATTTGCCGCCACGGACGGACGGACGGACGGACGGACGGTCGCTCGCTCGCTCGCTCGCTCGCTCACTCACTCACTCACTCACTCACTCACTCACTCCTACAACCCGGTGACATAGTGTGTAGTGCACTTTAAGTGCACTACCACAAAAATCAAAGCTCAGAATTTTGCTAGTCAGATGTTAAGCAAACACAATTTCAAAATGTGAAGAAAAAGAGGAAGTGATCTTTTGATCATAGTAGCAATTTAAAGTCCTTAATCACTTTATTGTGATCATTAACGCCATTCCAAAAATAAGCAGAAAATTGGTTTGTTGAAGATGGTACTATTCAACAATTATTATATGGCTTGTGTTTGTAGCCGATATAACGTGCGCTCTGATTGGCTAATCGTGACTAAATTGTAGGGCATTATTCTCCCGTAATGCCCACAGGCCGATTACGGTCGTTTTTGTACGGACCTCGCTGCGCTCGGTCCGTACTGCCACGACCTCGGGCCAATATTCCCCAGTACGGCCCTCGCGCTCGGTTAGTAAGAAGTTATTATTCGCCGAAGGCGAAGTGAATATTGGTGAATACATACCGAGACGTAGTCGAGGTAAACATACCCCAATATTCACTGAGCCTGAGGCGAATAATTGTTTCAGTGTAATTTTCGGCGGTGAATATGCACGAAAAGTGCTTGATTAGCTTAGCAGCCGCGCCTCCAAAATGTTATATTCACCGGGTAGCGCGGTGAATATGACACTAAATTCTTTTAGTATAAATACACAGGTGATTATACAAAATCGCGCGCTCTCATTGGCTCGCTATCTCGGATTATCAGCCGATAATCACCTCGACGGACAAAATGGCTGCCAGTAGTCGTTTTGCCACTGTAAGTGAAGATGATTTCGCGTTGAAATGTTTTTTTTTTTCTCTTTTTTGAAATAATCACCTGTGTATTTATACTAAAACAATTATTCGGCTCAGCCTCAGTGATTATCGGTGAATATTCACCTCGACTTCGTCTCGGTGAATATTCATTGATAATCACTTCGCCTTCGGCGAATAATTGTTAAATAATCTCCGCTGAAAATTATACTAAATTTGACTAGCAGTGATTATATTAGTAGTATATTTGATTAGTAGTGATCGAAACATGAAAATAACTGTTTACCGTCTTGGAAGGCTCAGTAAGAAGAAATCCATTCTCCGAGAAGCGCCCACGGACATCCTTGGCGACCAACCACACAAAGCAAGCGGGCGACTGGGCCTGAATAGACACGCTGAACTCTGCCTTCGAGTTCTGACGAACTTTAACAACCTGAAGAATAAAGTTGATCAAGCTGTCACCTGAAATACATGCTTTTGAGCAAGAACTGGATTCCAACGAATATGCCTGGTATATGCGGGGCCCGTTATCATTTGACAATGAATCTCAAAGCAAAACCTACATAACTGCAAAAAAGAAGGCAAAACTCTTTTCCATTTTGATTTAGCAATCGATATGTCGTACATCCGAGGGCCGTGGAGTTCTTCTTCAAGGGATCATCAATTAAGAAAACACCAAATTAATTAGGACCAATAAAAAAACCTGCAAACTTGCAATTGGCTCACTAACCTGATACAAAATTCATCATATCGCATGACATATATATGATTGCTGTTGCATCAAAGTCTACGTCAAATTATCTTCTGTCTGGTTCTATCGGCTCTACACAGACTTACAGAACACATGAATTGACTCTGACAAAAAGCAAAGAAAAGACTTCTAAACATACTGACCTTTAAGTGGGGATCATTTAAGCCGACGGCTTGAGACAAGCTGGTAGGGTAAAATACGTTTGTTGGTCCCAGGTTCTGTCCAGTACTTAAGTCAGCGGGAGTCGTGGTGATGACACAGTGACGAGAGCTGACACATCTGCTTGTTTCTATCAAAGTTTTTAAGTCTTCCGAATAAACGAGTTTCTGCAATGAAAAGGAAGATATAAAGGGCGATCAGAATCTCAAGAAAATTATACGCACTTGGTTCAAATTTATTCATTAAACCTGGGCGCACAACCTTCCTCAAAACGCCAAAACTTTCATAAATGCATATTTAACGCGTGGCCTCATTTAATTTTGTCTCTTAATCTCAAGAGGAGTTTCACTCAGCTGAAAAAATGCAGAAATTTAACCGAGGATACAACCATGAAGCCCGAGGATACAGCCTTGAATATTGATAGAGAAAACTGGGCCATTAAATCAGTTTTAGACGAAATAGAGCGGTTTTCAAATGAGTTTCGTAAAACCAAAACCAAAGTAATTACTTTGGCCAATCAAAAAGGACGGAGACAATCCAGTAAACCAATCAAAACTCGAATTACACGTAGCCGACACAAAGCGCGGGAAAATGAGCATGCACAAGCTACGATTGGTTTTGGTTTCACTTCTGATTGGTTGAAAAAGTGGCGCACTAAGTGAAGTAATGCAAAACCAAAGTAATTCTCTAATTACTTTCGACACTCAATTGAAAACCGCTCTAACTGATTGATTCTTTAAATTAACTGGACGATTTAAGCAATTGTCACTTTGTAGACACTGAAAAATTCAGGTGGCTCCAACGGGATTCGAACCCATGACCTTTGTGACGCTGGTTTAGTGCTCTACCAACTGAGCTATGAAGCCACACAGTTGGCAGCAGGTAAATTTGTTGGGCTCATAAGTTCCCGTGAAAGGAATGATCTTTCAGGTGTCTATAAAGTGACAATTGCTTGAATTGTCCAGTTAAGTGAAAGGACGACTCAGTTCTTTCCTCTAAAACCCGCAGTTCCAATACACTTTTCTTATAAATCAGTTTTAGAATAAATTTGGTATCAAAGAGCTCTTGGGAACCTTTTTTCCCAAAATCATTGGATCCTGCTCTTCTTAATAGGCCATTTCCGAGTGTCTGCCTCCTCTTCAAAGCAAGTCTTAAGTGTGAAGTCTAATTGCAAAGCAATTAGTTCTACTTTAAATATGAATGGAAACTTATTTTCATAAGAAAGACTTCGCACTCAGACTCGCTTTGAAAAGGAGGCAGACATGAACTCGGAAATGGCCTATTCAGGTCCCTCCCAGATGCTTAAATTGAGATGATAATAACTTGGTGTTCTTTTATCCTTGAAATGACGAACAGGTTTGACCTTGTCCACAAACCCGATGAAGGAAGTTTGTCCAGAAAAATTATTGTCAAATGCTTCAATTCGTTGTGTCGATCTTTGCATTATTGAGTTTTCTTGAGGCAAAAATAAACGCACACCACCTGCCAATTAATGTCAACAGAAGCTATTATCGCCTGTTAATGTCAAATGTTAATATAATTGTCGTTCTTGAAGGTCCCGTTTGGTGTTAATAAAACTATGTTCATTTTAATGATAAAACTAAAAAGAAATGAAGATTTCTGTAAATGAACAACAACAGGTATAAATAATACCCATTCAATGTTTTGTGAATTCACGAACAAAGCTGGGACTTACCGATGACTGAGGATGTATGTTAAATGTGACGTTCTTGCTGGACAGCGGCTTAAATGAAGACCACGCCCAAGCCTTCAAGGAAACAGCACCCTTAACTATGGGCTACAGAGAGGCAACGAAAATACGTTAGTTAAGTAGGCCAGTCGACTACTGACAGTGAATTTTCTTTCTCCGTTCTTCATCGTTAAGAGTAGGAGGAGATCTCTTCGTTTTTTCCGCCGCTCACTCCCTAATTCTGTCCTATTTCATTTTTGGAAAGATTGTAACAGGAAAGGGGAGGGGGGTATACTCTTAACGAGCACGCCTTTCCAAACTGGTAACGGGAGAAACAAAATAATTACAAAGTACCTTTGTTAAATCAGATATAACATACAGCTTGAATTTCCCGCCTTTCACGTAGGGTGAAGTGATGACCGTCGCGTAGAAGTTTTTCGCGAAATAATGGAGCATCTTTAAAAGAAATCAAAATAAAGTCTATAGTACACCACCTAAGGCAGTTTCAATTATCAATGAATTTAACTGGCCAGTAACAATAAGCACAAACGGCTGGATGAATCAATACGCATGCGGAGTACACGTAATTTACGAGAGCGAGATGCAAGAGCACAGATCGTGACTGGTTATTTTTTTGTTTTGTTGTCGTTGTTGTTTTTTGCTTCTCATTGGTGGAAAAAGTAGCGCGAACTTTTTTGACCAATCAAGGTGCATGATAAGGTTACTTGAGCAGTAACGAAAAAAAAAGGTGCCTCAACATTCCAGAAATTTAAATCCCTCGCAAACCTGAATTTGTCAGGCTTTCCTTCCGTTTCTGCTTGAGTAACGTTGTTTCAGTAGTTGAAATATGTCTTCCACATAGATAGTGTCTTCATTTCCATATCCTTTATGTGTTAACTGCGAACTCACAAAATGACCAACTCCATATTGGCTCAATAGTTCCATTGGTGAAGCACTGAACCGATTTCGCAGACAGAGGTCACGAGTTCAAATCCCACGATCATGCCTAAGTTATTCAGGCTTTCCTTTGCTTAAGTAACGCTCACAAATGCGACAATTCAAAACTTTAAAGTGTTTCTTTCCGCAGCTCAAATATCTGTCTTTAGTTTATAGTCCCCTGTCACAGAGCCTTGAAATCGCCCAAGAAGATTTTTTTTTGTCAATTCAGTACCGCCCTATGACATGCAATCTGCTTACCCATATAAGGTGGTTTGCAACCAGTTTCTAGAGACACAGATTACAATGCTGCAATGTACAATTACTGGGGCACGAACAAAAGGAGCTAATGAGAGGTCTGTTTTTTTCCTCCACCAACATGGCGGCGATCACGTGACGTGAAAAAAAACATTCATTCGGTGGACACTCCCTCTCTCCCTCCCTAAGGGCCAATTCACACGGTACGATTTTGTCGCACGCGACAAGCTCACGACATGCCTACGACATGACTTACGAGTGTCGCAGCGTTTGAAAGCATGTTTGAACATGCTACGTCTTTTTTTCTCACGGACGCCACAATCGTAAGTCATGTCGTGGGCCTTAGCCGGCTGTTTTTGGGAACCTCGCTTAGTTTGCGAATCTGATAAGTCTTTGTTCTGTGAATTTCTTTTTTGCCCAGGCTCTTTTTAATAGATCCTTGTAGCTCAGTCGGTAGAGCGGCAGAGATCTAACCCGAAGGTCGTGGGTTCAATTCCCACCCTGATCAGAGTTTTTCTCTGTCCTTGTGTGCTCCCATTTCCATCAGTAGGGCTAACGCTCACATGGTTCATATGGGATTGAAATCTAGCACTTCACATTACACTCTATTCAGTTAACTCTGTTTGAAATATAAGTGCTACACGGCCAACGTTTGTATAAACGTAACCTTTCTTTTTAATATCGATGAGAAAATTTGTTTTCTCCGCTTCGATCTTTAAAATTATACTGGCCAAATTAAATCTTCAAAGTAAATGATCCCTGTCTTAAGTGTAGCCTAGCGTGCGCCCGAATGAGGAACATGGTTAAAAAAATTGAGATTTAATTGTCAAATCACTGAATTTGTTTCATAGGTTGTATGATACCTTCCATCGACCTCCATATTCCAACGAAGACCAAGTAGGAGCCTGCCAAATACTGTTTAATCTAAAAATAAGTTGACAAACAGAGACGCACTCTCATTAACAAGTCATGCGTTGATAAAATTACAGTTACTCATAACAGACCATTTTACAGTTCTGTGCTCAGTTACCAGGCCTTTGGATAAAAGAGAGGCTGAAGTTGATCTTGCTTTGATACAAACCTCATTGCTATTCTCACTGCATAACTAATTAGCTCATGGCAGAAGTTTTCATTATGCGTTCGAATTCCTCCGTTTCCGCGCACGCTTATTGCGGTGTTGATGCCTTGCGGTCTTAGAGTATATATTTTATCGCCCTGCCTGAAACGTGATCATTTTCACCGTACTCCGGGACGACGGCCAACTTTCGCGACCCACCCACCACCCCTGGTGGCGGTTGACAGCACCCTACGCTTTATCCTCGTTGCATGCCTATTGCCTCAGCAGTCGCGAAATCTTCCCATAACTTAACCTTATGCGATGAGGTAATGAGTATGCAGTGAGAATATTATACTTTTCTCTTGCAAATCACGTTATTGTAACGCAAACTAGTTTCTATTAACATAAAAAGCCTCCAGCCTCGCTTTCATTCAATGGCCTGGTAACGGAGCACAAAACTGTAAACGCAGTTGACATTGATGTGAATTAAGGGGAACCCGTAGGATACGCGATTTCAAGCACATCTACTTCGGTACAACATAAAGAGTCTCACCGCTTTCTACTGATATACTGAAGGCGAAACAAAGGTACGTGTGCTGAAAGCGTTATAATGCATCACCCTAGTCTCGCCCGTTTGGTTTCGGAATATGAGGCACGACGAGTCATATTTGGTAAGGATTGTAAAAAGACAGCAAGCTGCTTGGCTTATATATACATCAACAGAATGGTTTATAATTTTTGGAGTTTGTTCTTACCTATTAGGCTTGTACTTGAACTGAAATCAAGCAGTGCGTGCATTCTCAGGATTACTAATCAGTTCTGATTATGAAACTGAAATGCTATATGTACTGGTGTATCTAATAGACAGTAATGCTGCGGTACATTTCGTTGACGACATGAAAACAACATTAATTTTGAACCGTGAATATAGAATATAAAAAGTTACGATCAGCGACAAACATTTTGGGAGAGTTTTGCTACGTTCAAATAAATCGCAAAATCGAAAGTGACATGGCCGGAATTCAGCGGGAGCCGTGATTAAGTTACCGCGACATGTTTACTCGCCAAACAGTGAAGCATCTGTCTCAAATGATGGCAAGATACCGGGTTTTTATAAGTTTCTTTTTCTGTCAAGTGTTATAAAGTTTGACAATAAAATGAGCGAAGTCAAAACAAAGATCACAATCGCCCAATTCTTGACGTAATGACCATTTGTTTATGCAAAGTCAAAATTTACTATCCAAGATGCGTACGACGTTATTTATCACCAGGTAATTCCATCATTTTGGAAATAGCAGCTACTTTATTATTCATCGGCGTCACAATTTTTCACTGATTTTGGGGCTCATTTTGTTGAAACAGAAGTACGCTTCCAACAGGCCTGTGAACCCTTCCTGCTTACAGAGCAATACTAAAAAAATTCTCAACCTTAAGCTCGAAAATTCAATACACAACATGATATTATATGTTTCGTCGGTCGCGATCGTTTCACTGTTATCAAACCTTTTATTCGGGTGCATGTAAGGAGTGTTACATCAATGAAAGTTTGTGGTTCGAATCCTAATAAGAAAATTACACGATCATGAAATATAGAGAAAATAGAGTCAGGTTCACAACCGACGAAAAAATGGTTTTACATTAGTATTATGTCGTCATGATGACGTATTCTATTAGTGGTAGTTAAGAACATAATTTCTCAACGAAACACTCCCTCTCCTCGAAAACGGATACACGGATTCTTTGATACTCTACTGATTCCTTAGGTAGTAGCACCACCAGACGGTGAACAGGTCGTTCGACGGTGACGTAGCCTTTGCCGTCATATTTGGTAACAGGTTCGCCAGGTTTTGGATTTTTATACTTTACTTGTACCCTTCGCACGTTTCCATCGGTCCCCGGGAATGTTCTGGATACAATCCCAAGACGCCACTGGCCTCTAACCAGATTGGAATCCTGAATTAGGACAACATCTCTAGAGTTCAGATTACGGTGGGCTGTATGCCATTTTTGCCTCACAATTAAATCTGGAAAATATGTTCTGGTCCATTTCTTCCAGAAGCCATCTATTATATGTTGGATAAATTCAAAACGGTGTTTTGGAGTTGTAGATTCCTTGAAAGGACCGCTAGGTACTCGCGTGGTTGATCTGCCTAACAGAAGGTCATTCGGGCATAAATATGAGCCATCGTCGGGTCATGTTGGGTGTCTGCCTATAGGCCTTTCGTTAACGAGGTTTGCGACTTCGTAGAATACAGTTTGAAGTTCGGAGAATGTCAGAATACTTTCTCCAATAATGGCTGTAAGAGCCCTCTTAACAGATTTAATAAGAGATTCTGATGCTCCATTTTGCCATGGTGCATCAGCAGGTGTAAAGTTCCATTGAAATCCCTCCATAACTCCAAAGTTCTTCAATTGTTCCCATTCCCATGACTTTGTGACACTTTGTAATTCTCGGTTAGCTGCGACGAGCTGTGGACCGTTGTCAGAATATATCTTACATGGATATCCCCTCAATGACGCAAATTTTCTCAGTACCATCAAAAACTTCTCTGTACTGTAGTCGGGTGCCAGGTCCAGGTGAACAGCTCTCGTTGCTAAACAAGTGAAGATGACTCCATACGCTTTAGATGTGGTTCGTTTCTTAACTTCATCACGAATTGTGAAAGGACCAAATAGGTCAATGGATGTGGAATACCAAGGAGGAGCTGGTTTAAGCCTTTCTATAGGAAGATTTCCCATTACTTGTTCTGACAGTTTCTTGTCTAATCTTTTGCACACAATACAGTTGAGCTTGATGGATTTAACTAGTTTGAGTAACTTAGTTATCCAGAACTTTGAGCGAATTTTGCTGGCGGTAGTCAAAACACCGTGGTGCCCTTTCTCATGAAAGTGTCTTGAATAGAGTTTGGATAATCGATGTTGGTATGGGAGAAGTATGACGTCTCCTTTACTGTAACTCATTTCCATCCATTTCTCCTCACGACCACTTATTACATATATCCCATCGCTTCGTATACGAGGACATAAACGCTTATACTTCCCGTCTTTTACATGTTTATCCATCGTTTTTTGTGCCTCTCGAATCAAAAATATTTCTACCCTTTCGATATCTTTACTGCTTAGGTCTTGCGTGGCATTCTTAAATGTCAGTCTGGGGTTTCTTTCATAAAGCTTTAGAACTCTTGCCGTCACTCGTAGCAGCTTGTTGAGCCCATAAGTTATCAGAGAATTTTCCATTTGGTTTCAGTGTTCTACATAACAGCACACTTGGTAAACTATTAGAAATGCAGCTCACTTTGATTTCGGCTCGACGGGCGACAGATTGTCGTCGAAGTCCATTACTCGTCGCTTTTAAGATTACACCACCTGTCTTGCTCAGTATCCAATTGACTTGCCATGATTGAGCTTCATAAGGGTATATTTTGTTTAAAGATCCACTAAAACGCCATTCGCGTTACATGACTTTCGACGCCATTGCAGGCTTAGTTAATGATTCTACTTTGTCTACCAGAGAAATCTACGCATTTCCACTACCCTCTCGATCCTAAGAAAATACGCGCAGAAGGCTCTATGCACAAAGACATCACTTACCAGGGGAGTGACAGGCAAGACTTTTACCGACACGGAAAAAAATAAAACGAACAAATCCTACCCACTTTCCGACTGGGATTGCCATACCGGCAACCCAGTAATAAAGTGTTTTACAGTTTCATCGTAGTTTTTAGTCGTGGATAAGCGAAGCGTATAAACGACTATCGTTAGGGGTCAGAATATGCAAATTTGTCACTCACTCAGATGTAAACTAATCGATAAGTGAACGACCAATATCGATTTTTTAAAGATATGCCAATAGACCATTTTACAGTTGTGTGCTTAGTTACCTGGCCTTTGAATGAAAGTGAGGCTGGGGTTGACCTTGCTTTGATAGAAACCTCACAGCTTTTCTTATAAAAATTCCTACTTATTAGCATGAGAACAAAATCATTAACATAAGAAAAGCAGTGAGGTTTCTATCATAGCAAGGTCAACTCCGGCCTCACTTCCATTCAAAGGCCAGGTAACTAAGCACACAACTGTAAAATGGTCTATTTGTCACTCACTCAGTTGAATTCAAATCGATATGGCAAAGTCCGCCTTTTCGATGTAATGCCGCAACGTAATACGTTGAAATACTTTTCGACTTTTCTTCGTTCCGACGAAATTGATACACGTTGCAGTCAGCATGCAGTCTGCATGTGTTACCGCGCCATTTCTCAGTGGAAGACTAAAGGGGTCATTGTGCTGAGGAGTCTGCTATGTGCGTTAAAAATGAATGCGAAGAGACATTTGCTCGTCGATCCACCAAGTTCAATTCCCTTCCCTCGCTCCGCAGGTCAATTCCCAACAGATTGACCTGCTCTCAACTGAGCGGCCTCATAGTTGAGTTAGTGGATAGAATGGAGAATTGCACCGGCATTGCATTGCTCTTGGGTTCGAATTCTGTTGAAGCCAGCTGAATTTTTCAGGTGTCTATAAGTGCGAGGATTACTGATTATCTTGGCAAATTATTGCTGTTTGCATCTATTAACAGCTGAATTTGTCCTCAGTACAATGTCTGTGACAACTGACTATTTTGATTCTTTAGGGGTAAACACGAATATTTATTCAAGTCACTGACAACATCCCAGGTCACCCAAAATGAGTAAATGACCCTAAACCGCTTAAAATGCTCCTTCCTTTTCAGGCCTAGTTTTTTTTGGTAATAACCACCGTAGTTACTAGCCATAAATTAGATTGATGTTTCGTGGCAAGCGTAGTCAGCAAAAGGAAAGATCAGTTCAGTGTTCCTCATAAGATTATGAACGCCAATATGTAAAGATATTTTGGCCAACTTTAGATGTCTGTTTGAAACATTTGATGCGTTTTGATACGCTTCCATAATTCGTCCTCAGTAAACTTGAACTATTACAGAAGGTACGACGTTCCGAAATAAGAAATTAAAAAATATCTTTTTCTCGCATCGCTGGTGCCATTGGGGCTTAAGTCACACGTGCCTCTTCATCACGCTTCCTTCGACGGGAATATCGAGTGCGTCATGGCGAATCCTGATCTGATATTTTTTCGTATAAAGAGCTTGCATAGTTCCACTTGATAAACTGCCGTTTTCCATTTCATTCTCCTTCTTCCCTAAATAAAGCAATGAACAAATAATGCCAAAATCCTTCAAGTTTGTCAGTACATCTTCACAGATTGAAAACTTAATATATACTATGCGAGATGATAAAACAAAAGGTGTAAAAGTGTACATGTAAATGGTGACAAATATAAATAAATAGTTTTAAAGATCAGAAATCAGCCGACGCAGCGAAAAGGCAATTATCAGATCTAAGCAACAAAATCGATCACACTCTTCATCCTGTGTTCAAGATCTAGAGTCGTAAAATTTCTGAAGTCCTCAAGATGTGTGAGTCCAAATCGCCTATAATTAGCCAACAATGCGTTGTGTACAATTACCAATGTGCAGTGTATGTTCAGCATTCGGCAAGCACTTAAAGAACGACCACGGTCTGGAAACCATCGGTCACGTCACCAACAATTTTTCTGTTTTGAAGAAGTGCAACAGAAAACTGGACTGTCTGATTTATGAAATGTTATTCATAAAGAAGAAGAGGCCATGCTTAAATACACAATCAGATTCCATACGCGCAAAACTATTTATTTAAAGTTGTCACCGTTTTACATGTACACTTCTACACCTTTTGTTTTATCACCTCGCATGCTATATATTAAGTTTTCAATTTTATTCTCTCTTCATTTGAAAATGATGACATGGAGTCGTCAAAACGTTGCGTAAAACTTCCCCAAAACTTCTTTGGCTTATTTTTATCCTTAAATGTTTAATCAAATTTAACCTTATTCGAATAATAATAACAACAATAATAATAATAATAATAATAATAATAACAACAATAATAATAATAATAATAATAATAATAATAATAATAATAATAATAACAACTTTATTTAAGAGTCAATGGATTTAGGAAAAGAGCACCAATTGGGGACACTAACGAAGTTAACTCAAATGAAATCAAATATTGGTTTTTGTGAAGAGGGGAAAACCGGAGTACCCGAAAAAAAACCTCTCGGAGCAGAGAAGAGAACCAACAAACTCAACCCACATATGACGACTGAAATGATCCCGGGCTACACTGCATTGTGGGAAGCGAAAGCTCTCACCACTGCGCCACCCCTGCTCCCAAGATTTTAAGTCCAAAACAATAAGGGCGTCAATAGCTTTTTTAATGACCCACTCCCGCGAATTATCGACAACAAACGTCCCGCAATCACGCAGGAAACATAAACTTAGCTGGAATTTACTGGTGCACGAGCTTAATTTGTACACCTATCACTTGTCTCAACAGAAAGACCATGAGAGTTTGTCAATTGCGTCAGCTTCGGATTACAATCCCCAGATTTGCTACATTCCTTTCCGATGCCTCCCGAAAAACACCTTTTGGCACAGCAGGTTACATTCGCCTATCTTCAACACAAGCAAGCATCCAAAGAGTCAGCTTCAAGCCTGTGCCTATAAAAGAGCTAACGCCTAACTTGAAGTCGAGGCTTAGAGACAGACCTTTTATGGTGGGTTCAAGAGGCAAAGGCTTCCCAGAATACCTTGCAGAGCCAAGAGAGTCGTTGCCACATGCGTTTTTTGTTCATAACCCGTACCATTCCTCTCTGGCAGAACTAGCCGCGCAGTGTATGGAATATGTTGAAGAAAACCTCACACATGACCCTGCTATATTATTCCGAAATCTACCAGCTCAAACTGCTCAGGATTTTTCGACCATTGCTAAGGCGGTTCCATGGCAACGATTGGAGTATAAAGGTGCGCCAAACTACCGCAATAAAGTTGACAAGGATGCAAGGACCTACACTGCTAATGATGATCCGAGTCATTTATCAATAACACCTCACAACGAATTATCGTATACAGACGCATACCCATCAAAGGTAAGAATGGTTCAGTAATCGATGTCGTTTTCACGACAGTGAACTCTCGACCACACTCAAGGCCAGCTTGCGATGTCTGCCTGAGACAGGTGAACGATTTACAGAGAGACAGTAACTTACTAAATGATTCGAAATAAAGTAGCTGGGCCGAATGCTGGAGGGACGATGGATGGTTCGCTCCAACCCCCTGTAAAATTTAAAAAACGGTTATACACGCGTGGTTTGTGACAAAAAATTAAAAGGACAAACATCGCCTAGCTAAGAATAATCCTTGTTTAAAATTACAAAGTAATTCTTTCAAAGACATTAACCTAGAATGATGACCTCGATGATCCTACACTCGAAATTTACTTTTCCAACGTTTACCTTTTAAATCTCCAGCGGGAAATGCACCTAGACCCCGTAGAGTGGTCTGCCCAATTTTCCGAACCTCAACTGACGAAATCCTGGATTCGCCTCAGAGTAGATATGAAAGATTCAACTGACGTAAGAACGGGGTTCGCAGCCGCAAACAAACAAATGAATTGAAGAAACTGATCAAGCGGCAAGCAAACCAAGGGAACCCGGCCATAATCGGACAGATGGACGGTCTGACGCACGAGCGGAAGACGCAAACGTAGTACGGGCAGCAAAAAGGAATTTAAAAAGTAATTAAACGGAGGAGAGATAAAAACGGATCAGCTGAAAAACACAAAGGACCTCACGTAGACTAAGATCATGATCGACCCACAAACTTACTAATGAACTCATAAGAGGATGACAAACGTTCGGAAAGATGGATAGCAATGCGGACAAAAGAAGAAAAGATCAACGGATATGCAGACCGACTGCCCAACGAAAAGACGAATAAACGACCAAACGAAAAAGTGAGGAAGAGATTATTAATTGACAAATTAAAGAATTATTTCATTCAATTCTCCATCCATTGAATAATGGATTCGCGTAGTAAGCGAACAAAAACTACCCATGCTTGCGTCGCAAAAATCAAAAAAACCATGCATATAGACCCATTTCAGTAATTCCCAATCTGGAGGACAAAACAATGGTTGTTCTGTCCACTGTAAGAAACAAACCTTTCAAATGCAAAACAATCTTATTGTTTTGTTCTCCAGACTGGGAATTAACTGAAAGGGGTCTGTTCAGTTTTTAAGCTTCTCTGTTCCTCTTTCTTTACAGATTTTCTTTTTTTGTGTGCAAGAGCCCGGTGAGGGCTGCGGAGGTGAAACACCGTTGGTTAGAAACAGCGAACTTCTCGCCAAATTGGATCCTGATGTTGTACGAAAGTTTGATGAGAAACAAGTGCGATACGTCAGATACTTGCCCGACAAGTCCAATGAAGAATACTTAAACTGGCAACAGGTGTATCAAACAGACAACAGAGAGGTAAACAACACGAACAAAAACGTCTAACTAATTTTCTTTGCTTTCCGAAGCCACTAAGGTAGGTATTAAAACAAGGACCATATCTTGTAGTGAATCGGTCTTCTCCGCCATTAGAGATTTAAGTAGACCAGAGCTAAGTTAAACGAAATTAAGTACGTTTCGAGATAATGACAAGCTTAAAGCAACGATAGAATCCGAGAGTGTCAAAGTGCCAAGTCTTTCTAAGTTTACCTTTGAACTCGCTATGGAACCGAGAGTGAACACAACTCGAAAATGACCTCTTGATTCTTGATACCACATCACAGAGGCCTCTGCTCGTATTTTACAGGCTGTAGAAGCACAAGCCAAAAAACAAGGCAGTAATATTACATGGGATCCCTCTGGAGATTTGTACGTCTGGCAAAACAGACCGGCTAGTATTAACCATCCAATAACGGGCCAAAAGACCTGGTTTAATCAAGTAATAACATCTAACGCAACGTATTTCCGCTTGCTGCCAAAGTTTGATGGGATTCCGGACAACAAACTACCCAGTAATACCTATTACGGTGACGGAAGCGCGATTGAGCCAGCGGTATTGCAACACATTGTGGCCAGCAAATGGTCATGCGCAGTCGGATTTAAATGGAAGAAGGGCGATTTATTAGTCCTGGATAACTTGGCTGTGCAGCATGGAAGAGTTGGATTCAAAGGGGACAGACAGATATTAGCTTGCATGACAGTGTAACAACTTGAAAGTATAATATCGAGTAGCTTATTGATTCTATGGCTGTTTTGAATCGAAACTGAGATCTTGGAATAGTCGAACAGTGGAATAGTCTTCCTGAAACATTAAGGCAAGCAGAATCTCTACGTAATTTTAAGTCTCTTTTACACAGTTATTATAAGAGCAAGTAAGACACGGCATTCATGGAAAACAGGCTTTTTGCTTTGTATATACTTAATTGAATAATTTTAATACTGTAATTTAGTTGAATCAAAGCAACTTAAGTTTTTTTTTATTTTTCATGCCTGATGAATTTTTGTAAAACCGTGTATAAATAAAGATTGACTGAAACCAACCTCGTTCCAGGGGTTTTCCCTGCCTAGGGCGCCTGGCCCCTCCTCGGCGGAGAAAACTCCTGGAAGCGAGGTTGGAATCGAAACGAAAATTGAAAGGAACTTGTAACAAGGTGACATATTATACGGTAGCACAAACCTATACGAGTATCAATTCACATGACTCGTCCCCATAGTTTTTCCTTCACCCTGCAAAGAAATCCAAGGAAGTTCGAAACTGTGAAAACCATTAAAATTATGTAGTGGACCCCATCAAAACAAACCATAAACTTACGACTGAGGGTTGCTTATGACGTGAGACACATAGTCACGCTCAACAGTTTTTTTGGTCTCTGGGCAACTATGGCATATGACCAAGGAGCAATGAGTTTCCTTGCGCTTTAGAGCGATTTTCAATTGACTGTCGTAAAGCCAAAACCAAAGTAATTACTTTAGCCAATCAGAAAGGACAGGGGCAATCCGGTAAACCAATCAAAACTCGAAGTAATTACACGTAGCCAGCACGTAGCCCACACAAAGCGCGGGAAAATGTGCACGCGCGAGCCACGATTGGTTTTGGTTTCACTTCTGATTGGTTGAAAAAGTGGCGCGAGAACTTTGAACCAATCACTGAGTGAACTAATCATAAAGCAAAGCAATTTGCTAATTATTTTCGACACTCAATTGAAAACCACTCTATCACAATATTAGGAGGGAATGGTTGGTGCAGCATTTCCTCTATGCTAACGTGCTCAGGTTTCTATGTGCTATCGTAAGGAGGTCGAGCAAAAGACGTTCGTTACTCAAGGACGGAACCGGAAGTGAACTTTACGCTTTAACCCAATCATTTCTAACAGATAACCGATGCTTAGCAATTTAAGTGAGGTAGTGTTAAGACAAGTTAAAAAGGAAAACAGCTCACTTCGGGTTGCCATTCTGGCCCAAAAACGTCATGCGTACTAGCTTCCTATATATTAACAGGCACCTTAAGATTTAAAATGTAGCATTTATATCAGCAAAACAATGGCTTTGCACGTGCGTTTTCAACTTTTGTCATTTTCTTTCCCGTTTCCTGCAAAATCTGCAACTTAACATAACCAAAGCGTGAACACACATGCGCATGAATGTCAGTGGGTAGTTCTGCTGGCTCTTAAAAATCGCGAAAAAGTTTTTAAAAAAGTGAACTTGCAATTTTCCATTACGGTTGGTTGCCTCTCTCCAATTGGCTTTCTTTTACATGTCTTATGACACCCAGTCCCGTAAATCAAGTGATCCATGATCCTCGCAGCTCAAGCTTCACTTGATTTCATATCCGCATTTCAATATATGATTCATTTCATTTTTCATTTCATCGTTAGCCCCGTAAATGTCACGCACTTTCATCAAAGTTCTACTCAATCGAAATTGTACTTTCCATGTAGCTCAACACAACCGTCAACGTGTAAACATTACCTCGAATAAAGAAAGGCATTTTACCAAACCTTTTTATTTATTTCAACTGTTTTTTAAATCGACATTAATTCTTTACACTACTGCAATAAATTGCGGTGAAGTGTATTGTTTTAAGATCATTCATTTTTTCATTCACGCGTTCATCCAAAATGGCGACTAATCCTGTAGCTATTCCAGATTGCTATTTTCATTGGTTCCTATGACCTGCAGATCCTTTTGTTATCAGGTGCATTGTTTCTGCTGCTGTATCATCTATTGAGTCCCATTCTCCAATCACAGACCGCATCTGGAAAGGTACAGGATCTCCTAAAACGGCAACCTATGTTATTAATTTTCTCAATGGCCTTTTCATTGGTTGAATGTTACTTGATTTTGCAGCTTGTCGATGGTGAGCAAACCAGTTCAAGTGTAGAGATCATATAGAGACTTGACGTAAAGACTTTTCTCCAGGTCGCTCGCTGTCGTTTCTTGCCAACTGTAGAACAAAACCTGCAACACAAAAACAGCGTGAGCGAGAGAAAGCATGGCCAAGGTTTTGTATTTTTGGTCGTATTTGATGCGATTACAACCATGCTGTTAATATGTGGTGGTGGTGGTGATGATGATGAGGAGGATGATCTTGATGAAGATGTTGATGTGACAAATTATTCGCCAATTAGGATTCGAGTTCTGTTTTTTCCATAGTTCACCGTTTTTACCGACATCTAAAGCACTTCAATGCCCCCAGAGAAAATGATTTAAAGTGCTACTAAGGAGAAAACTTTTTGAAATACATTTGATTACAAAAATGAGCGATATTCCAGGACGTTTCGAAGTCATCTTGACTTCACTTTCAAGTGATAAACGTAATGGTCCTTTCAAGTTTAAATTACGTGGTTGTTTATATCGTCAGCCAACGAATTAGTGTGCGCGCGATTAAATGTTCTAAACAAATACTTTATTAATCAGTGTCACAACATCAGAGTCACGCTTTCAACAGACCTGTTTATTTTCGTGATTTATGCACTCACTGTGGGCCTATTTGCCACCACGGACGGACGGACGGACGGACGGACGGTCGCTCGCTCGCTCGCTCACTCACTCACTCACTCACTCACTCACTCACTCACTCACTCTTACAACCCGGTGACATAGTGTGTAGTGCACTTAAAGTGCACTACCACAAAAATCAAAGCTCAGAATTTTGCCAGTCAGGTGTTAAGCGAACACAATTTCAAAATGTGAAGAAAAAGAGGAGGTGATCTTTTGATCGTAGTAGCACTTTAAAGTCCTTAATCCCTTTATTGTGATCATTAACGCCATTCCAAAAATAAGCAGAAAATTGGTTTGTTGAAGATGGTACTATTCAACAATTATTATATGGCTTGTGTTTGTAGCCGATATAACGTGCGCTCTGATTGGCTAATCGTGACTAAATTGTAGGGCATTATTCTCCCGTAATGCCCACGGGCCGATTACGGTCGTTTTTGTAGGGACCTCGCTCCCCAGTTCGGCCCTCGCGCTCGGTTAGTAAGAAGTTATTATTCGCCGAAGGCGAAGTGAATATTGGTGAATACATACCGAGGCGTAGTCGAGGTAAACATACCCCAATATTCACTAAGCCTGGGGCAAATAATTGTTTTAGTGTAATTTTCGACGGTGAATATGCACGAAAAGTGCTTGATTAGCTTAGCAGCCGCGCCTCCAAAATGTTATATTCACCGGGTAGCGCGGTGAATATGACACTAAATTCTTTTAGTATAAATACACAGGTGATTATACAAAATCGCGCTGTCATTGGCTCGCTATCTCGGATTATCAGCCGATAATCACCTCGACGGACAAAATGGCTGCCAGTAGTCGTTTTGCCACTGTAAGTGAAGATGATTTCGCGTTGAAATGATTTTTTCTCTCTTTTTTGAAATAATCACCTCAGGCAAAGTGATTATCGGTGAATATTCACCTCGACTTCGTCTCGGTGAATATTCACCGATAATCACTTCGCCTTCGGCGAATAATTGTTAAATATTCACCGCTGAACAATTATACTAAATTTGACTAGTAGTGATTATATTAGAAGTATATTTGATTAGTAGTGATTGAAACATGAAAATAACTGTCTACCGTCTTGGAAGGCTCAGTAAGAAGAAATCCATTCTCCGAGAAGCGCCCACGGACATCCTTGGCGACCAACCACACAAAGCAAGCGGGCGACTGGGCCTGAATAGACACGCTGAACTCTGCCTTCGAGTTCTGACGAACTTTAACAACCTGAAGAATAAAGTTGATCAAGCTGTCACCTGAAATACATGCTTTTTGAGCAAGAGCTGGATTCGAACGAATGTGCCTGGTATATACAGGGCCCGTTATCACTTGACAATGAATGTCAAAGCAAAACCTACATAACTGCAAAAAGAAGGCAAGACTCTTTTTCAGTTTGATTTAGCAATCGATATGTCGTACATCCGAGGGCAGTGGAGTTCTTCTTCAAGGGATCATCAATTAAGAAAACACCAAATTAGGACCAATAAAAAAACCTGCAAACTTGCAATTGGCTCACTAACCTGATACAAAATTCATCATATCGAATGACATATATATGATTGCTGTTGCATCAAAGTCTACCTCAAACTCTCTTGTGTCTGGTTTTATCGGCTCTACACAGACTCACAGAACACACGAATTGGAGTCTGACAAAAAGCAAAGAAAAGACTTCTAAAAATACTAACCTTTAACTGCGGATCATTTAAGCCGACGGCTTGAGACAAGCTGGTAGGGTAAAATACGTTTGTTGGTCCCAGGTTCTTTCCAGTACTTAAGTCAGCGGGAGTCGTGGTGATGACACAGTGACGAGAGCTGACACATCTGCTTGTTTTTATCAAAGTTTTTAAGTCTTCCGAATAAACGAGTTTCTGCAATGAAAAGGAAGATATAAAGGGCGATCAGAATCTCAAGAAAATTATACGCACTTGGTTCAAATTTATTCATTAAACCTGGGCGCACAACCTTCCTCACAACGCCAAAACTTTCATAAATGCATATTTAAGGCATGGCCTCATTTAATTTTGTCTCTTAATCTCAAGAGGAGTTTCACTCAGTTGAAAAAATGCAGAAATTTAACCGAGGATACAACCTTGAAGCCCGAGGATACAGCCTTGAATATTGGTAGAGAAAACTGGGCCATTAAATCAGTTTTAGACGAAATAGAGCGGTTTTGAAATGAGTGTCGTAAAACCAAAACCAAAGTAATTACTTTGGCCAATCAAAAAGGACGGAGACAATCCAGTGAACCAATCAAAACTCGAAGT
Organism: Montipora capricornis; assembly: GCF_036669925.1. NCBI lineage: Eukaryota > Metazoa > Cnidaria > Anthozoa > Scleractinia > Acroporidae > Montipora > Montipora capricornis. The sequence goes on along the minus strand of NC_090891.1, from coordinate 35,742,696 downwards.
AATTACACGTTGCCCACACAAAGCGCGGGAAAATGTGCACGCACAAGCCACGATTGGTTTTGGTTTCCCTTCTGATTGGTTGAAAAAGTGGTGCGAGAACTTTGAACCAATCACTGAGTGAAGTAATACAAGACCAAAATAATTCTCTAATTACTTTCGACACTCAATTGAAAACCGCTCTAACTGAGTGATTCTTTAACTTAACTGGACGATTTAAGCAATTGTCACTTTGTAGACACCTGAAAAATTCAGGTGGCTCCAACGGGACTCGAACCCATGACCTCTGTGACGCTGGTTCAGTGCTCTACCAACTGAGTTATGAAGCCACACAGTTGGCAGCAGGTAAATTTGTTGGGCTCATAAGTTCCCGTGAAAGGAATGATCTTTCAGGTGTCTATAAAGTGACAATTGCTTGAATTGTCCAGTTAAGTGGAAGGACGACTTAGTTCTTTCGTCTAAAACCCGCAGTTCCAATACACTTTCCTTATAAAACAGTTTTACAATAAATTTGGTATCAAAGAGCTCTTGGGAACCTTTTTTCCCAAAATCATTGGATCCTGCTCTTCTTAATAGGCCATTTCCGAGTGTCTGCCTCCTTTTCAAAGCAAGTCTTAAGTGTGAAGTCTAATTGCAAAGCAATTAGTTCTACTTTACATATGAATGGAAACTTATTTTCATAAGAAAGACTTCGCACTTAGACTCGCTTTGAAAAGGAGGCAGACATGAACTCGGAAATGGCCTATTCAGGTCCCTCCCAGATGCTTAAATTCAGATGATAATAACTTGGTGTTCTTTTATCCTTGAAATGACGAACAGGTTTGACCTTGTCCACAAACTCGATGACGAAATTTTGTCCAGAAAAATTATTGTCAAATGCTTCAATTCGTTGTGTAGATCTTTGCATTATTGAGTTTTCTTGAGGCAAAAATAAACGCACACCACCTGCCAATTAATGTCAACAGAAGCTATTATCGCCTGTTAATGTCAAATATTAATATAATTGTCGTTCTTGAATGTTTCGTTTGGTGTTAATAAAACTATGTTCATTTTAATGATAAAACTAAAAAGAAATGAAGATTTCTGTAAATGAACATCAAGAGGTATAAATAATACCCATTCAATGTTTTGTGAATTCACGAACAAAGCTGGGACTTACCGATGACTGAGGATGTATGTTAAATGTGACGTTCTTGCTGGACAGCGGCTTAAATGAAGACCACGCCCAAGCCTTCAAGGAAACAGCACCCTTAACTATGGGCTACAGAGAGGCAACGAAAATACGTTAGTTAAGTAGGCCAGTCGACTACTGACAGTGAATTTTCTTTCTCCGTTCTTCATCGTTAAGAGTAGGAGGAGATCTCTTCGTTTTTCCCGCTCGCTCCCTAACTCTGTCCTATTTCATTTTTGGAATGATTCTAACCGCTCCCCGGCAATCTCATTTTCCATGTTCTCTCGCAAATTATTGCACTCTCATGACGATTTCGCCACTTTTCAATATCTGAACTACCGCAACTGGCGCGTTTTACATAATTAAGTTCAGTGAAGAATACGGAGACTATGGAAACGACTATGACTTTGGATTTTCAGGAAAGGGGAGGGGGGTATACTCT
>NC_090891.1:35731086-35736086 GCF_036669925.1 Montipora capricornis | reverse complement strand
CAAATCAAATATTGGTTTTTGTGAAGAGGGGAAAACCGGAGTACCCGGAGAAAAACCTCTCGGAGCAGAGAAGAGAACCAACAAACTCAACCCACATATGACGACTGAAATGATCCCGGGCTACACTGCATTGTGGGAAGCGAAAGCTCTCACCCCTGCGCCACCCCTGCTCCCAAGATTTTAAGTCCAAAACAATAAGGGTGTCTATAGCTCGGGGAAGCCGCTCTATTTTCTTTTAATGACCCACTCCCGCGAATTATCGACAACAAACGTCCCGCAATCACACAGGAGACATAAACGTAGCTGGAATTTACTGGTGCACGAGCTTGTACACCTATCACTTGTCTCAACAGAAAGGCCATGAGAGTTTGTCAATTGCGTCTGCTTCGGATTACAATCCCCAGAATTGCTACATTCCCTTCCGATGCCTCCCGAAAAACACGTTTTGGCACAGCAGGTTACATTTGCCTATCGTCAACACAAGCAAGCATCCAAAGAGTCAACTTCAAGCCTCTGCCTATAAAAGAGCTAACGCCTAAGTTGAAGTCGAGGCTTAGAGACAGACCTTTTATGGTGGGTTCAAGAGGCGAAGGCTTCCCAGAATACCTTGCAGAGCCAAGAGAGTCATTGCCAAATGCGGTCTTTGTTCATAACCCGTGCCAGGCCTCTCTGGCAGAACTGGTCGCGAAGTGTATGGAATATGTTGAAGAAAACCTCACAGATAACCCTGCTATATTATTCCGCAATCTGCCAGCCCAAACTGCTCAGGATTTTTCGACCATTGCCAAGGCGGTTCCATGGCAACGATTGGAGTTTAAAGGTGGGGCAAACTACCGCAATAAAGTTGATAAGGATGCAGAGATCTACACTGCTAATGATGATCCGAGTCAGATATCAATAGCACCTCACAACGAATTATCGTATACAGACGCATATCCATCGAAGGTAAGAATGGTACAGTAATCGATGTCGTTTTCACGACAGTGAACTCTCGACAACACTCAAGGCCAGCTTGCGATGTCTGCCTGAGACAGGTTAACGATTTACAGAGAGACAGTAACTTACTAAATGATTCAAAATAAAGTAGCTGGGGCGAATGCTGGAGGGACGATGGATGGTTCGCTCGAACCCCCTGTAAATTAAAAAAACAGTTATACACGCGTGGTTTACGACAAAAAAATAAAAGGACAAACATCGCCTACCAAAGAATAGTCCTTGTTTAAAATTGCAAAGTAATACTTTCAAAGACATTACCCTAGAATGATGACCTCGATGATTCTACATTTCCAACGTTTACCTTTTAAATCTCCAGCGTAATATGCACCCAGACCCCGTAGAGTAGTCTGCCCAATTTTCCGAACCCCCATTGACGAAATCCTGGATTCGCCCCAGAGTAGATATGGAAGATTCAACTGACGTAAGAACGGGGTTCGCAGCCGCAAACAAACAAATGAACTGAAGAGACTGATCAAGCGGCAAGCAACAGATGGACGGTCTGACGCACGAGCGGAAGAGGCAAAGGTAGTACGGGCAGCAAAAAGGAATTTAAAAAGTAATTAAACGGAGGAGACATAGAAACGGATCAGCTGAAAAACACAAAAGACCTCACGTAGACTAAGATCGACCCACAAACGTACTAATGAACTCATAAGAAGATGACAAACGTTCGGAAAGATGGATTTACGGAACGAAAGGATAGCAATGCGGACAAAGGACGAAAAGATCAACGGATATGCAGACCGACTGCCCAACGAAAAGACGAATAAACGACCAAACGAAAAAGTGAGGAAGCGATTATTAATTGACAAATTAAAGAATTATTTCATTCAATGCTCCATCCATTGAATAATGGATTCGCGTAGTAAGCGAACAAAAACTACCCATGCTTGCGTCGCAAAAATAAAAAAAAACCATGCATATAGACCCATTTCAGTAATTCCCAATCTGGAGGACAAAACAATGGTTGTTCTGTCCACTGTAAGAAACAAACCTTTCAAATGCAAAACAATCTTATTGTTTTGTTCTCCAGACTGGGAATTAACTGAAAGGGGTCTGTTCAGTTTTTAAGCTTCTCTGTTGCTCTTTCTTTGCAGATTTTCTTTTTTTGTGTGCAAGAGCCCGGTGAGGGCTGCGGAGGTGAAACACCGTTGGTTAGAAACAGCGAACTTTTCGCCAACTTGGATCCTGATGTTGTACGAAAGTTTGATGAGAAACAAGTGCGATACGTCAGATACTTTCCCGACAAGTCCAATGGAGAATACTTAAATTGGCAACATGTGTATCAAACAGACAACAGAGAGGTAAACAACACGAACAAAAACGTCTAAATAATTTTTCTTTGCTTTCCGAAGCCACTAAGGTAGGTATTAAAACAAGGACCATATCTTGTAGCGAATCGGTCTTCTCCACCATTAGAGATTTAAGTAGACCAGAGCTAAGCTAAATGAAATTAAATAAGTTTCGAGATAATGACAAGCGAGTTTCTTCTTTTAGAAAGAGTGTCAAAGCGCCAAGTCTTTCTAAGTTTACATTTGAACTCGCTTTGAAACCGAGAGTGAACACAACTCGAAAATGACCTCTTGATTCTTGATACCACATCACAGAGGCCTCTGCTCGTGTTTTACAGGCTGTAGAAGCACAAGCCAAGAAACAAGGCAGTAATATTACATGGGATCCCTCTGGAGATTTATACGTCTGGCAAAACAGACCGGCTAGTATTAACCATCCAATAACAGGCCAAAAGACCTGGTTTAATCAAGTCATAACATGTAACGCATCGTATTACCGCTTGCTGCCAAAGGTTGATGGGATTCCGGACAACAAACTACCCAGTAATACCTATTACGGTGACGGAAGCGCGATTGAGCCAGCGGTATTGCAACACATTGTGGCCAGCAAATGGTCATGCGCAGTTGGATTTAAATGGAAGAAGGGCGATCTGTTAGTCCTGGACAACTTGGCTGTGCAGCATGGAAGAGTTGGATTCAAAGGGGACAGACAGATATTAGCTTGCATGACAGTGTAACAACTTTAAAGCATAACATCAAGGAGATTATTGATCATATGCCTCTTTTGAATAGAAAGGAGAATTGAAAAGAAGAATTGTAACCGAAGAAAACATTATGGCACATCACATTAGAGTAAAAATTCGCATCACTTTTAAGTCGACTTACTGCCAATATATTGTTCCCATAGTTTTCCCTTCACCCTGCAAAGAGAAAAAAGTGGACTGACTTCAAGAAATTTCAGAAAGGATTCTTATATATCAGAACTATTAAACATTAAATTTTCTTGCATGACGTCATCCAAACAAATTATTAGCACTGTAAGCATATCACAGGGTTCTTTAAAGGGTTACACCCGCCGTAAGACAGAGTCGCGTTCAACTGTAATGTGAAGTGCTAAGTATCTACCCCATATGAACCATTTGAGCATTAGCCCTACTGATGAAAATGGGTTACCACACAAGGACAGAGAAAAACTCTGACCAGGGTGGGAATTGAACCCACGACCTTCGGGTTAGATCACCGCTGCTCTACCGACTGAGCTACAAGGTCAGACGGGAGCAGGCCGCAATTCCCACCCTGGTCAGAGTTTTTTTCTGTCCTTGTGTGGGCCCATTTCCATCAGTAGGGCTAACGCTCACATGGTTCATATGGGGTAGGTACTTAGCACTTCACATTACACTTTAATCAGTTAAGTCTGTTCAAATATAAGTGCTACACGGCCAACGTTTGCAAAAACGTAATCCTTCCCAATCCTTGCATATAATCAAGAGGCGACTAAGGTGAATCAGAACAAAATCTCCTCATCTGACGTCAGGGTGGCCATCTCGGTATACAGAAAAACGCATTAAAATGTTTTTTTGGGAATTTGACTCGATTTGCGGAGCTTCCGCGTGCCGAAGGCCAGCGTGCGGAGCACCATGGGAAAGAAAATATGGTAAGCCATCTGTGTGAGAAAAATTGGTTTTGGCCACCGTAAGACCGTCTTCCCCTCCATGTATGCCAATGTGACCAGTATCACGTGACCACATCGCGGCCTGAAGTTTAAAGCTTGTCGAGGTCAGCTGTTTTTTTGTTAAGTAAAACTGAACGAAAAAAAGACAAGGTGACACACGCTAACACCAACCCGGTGTGGCCAACACATCACGCATGCGCACAACCATTTTACCCATGGACAGCTGTTCCGGCCTTGCTGGGCCTCATCAGCATGCCGTAGCTAACATACCAGGAAAGGTTTTTAGGAACCTCTTTAAGGGGCAGCTTCACATGCAAGACATGTGGTAAGCTGGGTTTGGAACAGCAAAACTGTTCTCCAACGGCAAGCGTGTGGGAAGGTGGATCACATTAAGAGATCGGCGTGACCGCTGATCACGTACCGGGTTTTCCATTGGATCGCAGGCGCAAGCCAGGTAAACTTAGTGCAAGAATAAATAACTGCGGGAGTTCCGCTTTTAGGCTTGGCTAAATCACTATAATCGATCTCCATCATCATCATTATTATTGAAAGTGAAGATTCCTCCGTAGCCCATTTTGCCAATGGTAAGTTCCAAGTGATTTCTACGGGCAGTGTGGCCCTGTGGTTAGGGCGCTTCCCTTGAGATCCGGGGATCCCGGGCTCAAGACCTATTGTGATCACTCGTTGAATTTGATCCTGGTAGTCCCTGGTTCAACTTCCCAGCTGCACTTAGCTAACTGGTTTGCCTCTGGCCTGCGTTGCTGACGTATTCCGGTTATCGCTCAGTTGGTTGAGCATCGGGCTGCCATGCGGGAGGTCGTGAGTTCGACTCCGGCCGGACCAACACTCAGGGTCTTAAAATAACTGAGGAGAAAGTGCTGCCTTTGTAATTACATCCGCAAATGTTAAGACTTTCAAGTCTTTTCGGATAAGGACTATAAACCGTAGGCCCCGTCTCACAACCCTTCAATGTTCACAACCCAGTGGGACGTAAAAGAACCCAAACACTTTTCGTAAAGAGTAGGGCATGGAGCTCCCGG
>NC_090891.1:35713586-35726086 GCF_036669925.1 Montipora capricornis | reverse complement strand
ACCCCATCTAAAACCTCAACAGACAATCGTGTTTGCAGTCACTGATGGTGCACCGTGAAAAACAGACTCAACAAAGTAGATTTAAATCAGCCAATGAGAACGCTGCCTGTAACCCACAAAGCACTTCCGCTACAGTGATTGACAGCAGTAAAAAACGAAACCGCTGATTGCAATTTCAACAAAGTCCGCAAATTACCCCGGCATCATAAACACCATCACGTAACAAAGGGACCACACCTATACAGGCCTATATGTCTTGAAAAAACTGAGACCCTCCTTGAACACTAAAATAATGTAATATAATTATTGTCCTCTGTCTCTCTTAAATATACATAAAAGAGCTTTAGAGGGGCGAAGAACGCGGGACTTTATGTAATAAAAGCCTTCTTCAGCTGATTCAATTGCCTTTTACGGCTTAAAAGCACTTTCCACAAAAAAGTGCACAGCGGTAAACTGTGGTTCAATCATAAAAGGCAGTGGACAGAAAAAGAACTCAAAGTAAAACTACCTTGTTACCTCAACATAATCCTTGACATACATGGCAAATTTGGAAGAAATGTTGTACCTGTGGGTTGAAAAAACATTTATACATTCCAAAATGTTTTAATCAAGAGAGATCTCTGTGCTTACGGCATAATTTCCCACTTTGTCGAAAAAATTCCGCTTTTTATGTGCCGTAAAAGCTCAGAACAAACTATCGGCAAGTACACTTTCTCCTGAGATTTAGTACGAGGTAATTTGAGACTAATTTGCTATGCAGATGATGCATTGATGATGGAAATGCAAACAGGCGTAACATATCTTCGCTACAGGTGGAAAGAAATATCGTTACGATTTAAAATGTATTTGAGGTTTGGCACAATTAAAATAAAAAAATAGCAAAAGTATCCGTGAACAATATTTCCTTGGGTTCATTCAGCTCACTGCAGGTTATGACAGCAGTACAAAGAAGTTGGAACTTACAGAAGGTTTAGGTTGTTTATCATTTACCAAAAAAACTTTCTCCTTTAGCACATTAAAATGATCTCCGCGGTCCCTGCACTGAGTATATGCTCGTTTAAAGTTTTATTCACTGCAGAGTTCCCTATTAGAAACAGTGCAGTTTTAATACTATTTGGCGTTGACTGGTGAAATAATATTTCATTTCATTGTACATATGGTGACTTTTAAGTTCGTGTAATGCTTAAATTGTGAACTGTGTGCGTCCACGTTTTCATGATGTCGTTAAAACTGTTTATGTGACTTGCTTTATTTCCTAGTGATCATAAGACTACGACCCAGAACATTCCGACTTGATGACTAATAAACAATGGTACATATGTAATAGGACTGAGTGGAGCAAAATTTGGTCTGTAATCATACATCGTCGAGTGATTAACAAAATCGGACGACCGCGTAGCGGGATTCCGATTCGTTTAATTATGAGTACGATTACAGAATGAATTGGACGACACGAAGTCCTGTTACCAATTAATCATAACCATTACAATTTCCGAGAAAACAAAATTAATTCATTCTTTTTTCACTGTCTAATGTTACAAATTTGTCCATTTTGGAAAATCCCCAGTTTGCTAGGGTAAGTGGTTGTTCCTGTGGTTATTGTGATGCATTCTGTGATTGGTGGATTAAGCTGAGTGCACTTAAGGGCCCACTGACGTATTTTTTGGGGTGCGTTGCTAAGGATGTAATGGATAGGTAATTTGAGAGAATTTGGCATTATTTTGGTCAGTTTCCAACTTTTGTAAGCCACCTCGGACCCTAAATATGACGTCATCATACCACGCCCATGGTCACGTGGACAATAAAAGAAAACTATAAATTTGTCTCCGAGCTACGCAATTTGGGTATTTAATCGATGGTTTGATAATTTGTATTCGTTTTTGCATCCAGCCAAGCAAGGTTTTCTTTTTATTTTCAAAAATGTTGTTTTTAAAGACATAAACGATACTGAAATACCCATAACTTTTTCAAAAAAGATGATTTTAAAAATTCAATGCTTAGCTATATTCTGTATTTGGGGATGAAACGTACCATGCAAAAAAAGATTTAATTCAATTTAAAACCGCCGGAAATTTAGCTTTTTTCTCAAACCAGAAGTCAGTTCGTTTACGCATGCGCAGTTGATCTGCGAACGAGCGCGAGGAAGGGCGAGGAAAAACCTTCCATGGAAACAACAGTTTGTGCGGTGACTTTTGCTTGTGAGTGAGTTTTCTTGTCAGCTCATGATATGATGACGTCAGTTACCGGAAGTACCATTTCACTTCCTTCCTTGGTTATGATTAATCGCAAAATTGACCACAGTAAATTAAGGTCACTTGGACTAACTCAGGGTGGTAATCAATGTTTGAATTATACTAACCAACAATCTGCCAAAGCTCCTTCAATTTCGTTGTTTCCACTCCAAACAAACACGGATGGATGATAATGCAAGCGCCGAACCTGTAACAAGGACAATCGTCGTAAAACACAAAAATTGTGTTGTTGTGTGCCTTTGTTGTGTGCCTTTGTAGTTTCTCTGGTACAGTTTATGGTTTGTTTTTTGGTGCTTGACAAAGTTTGAAGGCTACCGAGGAAGAAGCTAGTGGAGTCGACTTTTTTTAAGGATTGGCTTCCTTGGTCTTCTAATGCGAGAGTTTTTCCACAAGGCAACAGTAGCGTTTTCCGTTGGCTTAACGACCATTACCGACTGAATAATTGCCGATGCACTAATACTTCCGAAAAAAAAAGGTTACCTTTTACTGACATATTATACGAAATCGAGATCCTAAATCGTCATGGGCTGCTGGTATAAAGAGCCAAAAGAGTTAAACTTACATTTTCTCTGCAATCACCAGTCAATAAATTTGGATAGTCAGAAGACTGTCAGTTTTTTAATTGTAGTTCCAACCATGAGAAGCACTCTCTCTGGCAAATAGTGTTTTATTCGTCATTTTGTTACTGTTTGGAAAATTTCTATCATGGAAGCTTTTGATATTGCAAAATGATGCAAGAAGAGAAGAGAAAAGCTTGAGCGTGTGGTAGGAGTACGTAACTGATTGACTTGCCTGATATCGCACTTCCTCTTTAACTGAATTCAAGAAATTTTCGTCAGTTGGGTACAACGAACAAGCAAACATAAATTCCTCCCACACAAGCAACCTGAAAAAAATATAATGATGATGAATGACTATATGAATTCTATGAATTCTATAACGGTATGTACCTCGTGCTTCTTCATTCGCTGAGCCGGTCCATATTCGTGCAATCAGAAAAACTCTGTTGGGGACAGCCCTATTCGTGGCTACTGCAACTGCCATTTCTGTCTAATCTCAGTCAAGTGGATGACAAAGAAATAAACTATCGCGGATACACCTGTCAGCTTTGCTGTTTACTTCAAGACAAAGTGATTGACGTGTTCCCCTTATCTTATGGCCTGGGTTCCACTCCACATTATCATCCCTTTATTGGCCACATCTATCCTAATTTCCAACGACCTGGTCCCTTAACAAAAGTGAAAACTGTAGCTGTGCAGACATCCCTTGATACTATATATGTATAATAGATTCGTTGATACTGTACCCCAATTCATCCGCTATGCTATAGAACTCATCATGTTGATAGATCCCTCCTCCCCAGTTCCTCAAGACATTCATGTTTGCGTCAACAGCAGACTTGAGAAGATTCCTAAGAACTGAGCTTGTTACGCGGTCCTCAAAGGCATCTGGGGAAGCGGACAGTTGTTCAGTAATAGCAGTGAAAAGACAACAAAACATTATCTGACCAAACAGTAGTAAAAATGCAACATTACTACATGTAAACAAAACTGCATCAACAGTCGCACTTAAAAAGGGAAGTTCTGACATGTCATGGTTTCCATATATTGTCCTGACTTGAACACCTTTTTGCATATTAAAAATAAAAAGGCGACCATCACATGTAGGGCCCCAGTACATAATTTAACTGTCGTGATACCTGCCGGAATCCAATTGGCTCCTTTGAGAAATATTGGTAAATCATTGATTTCAAAATGAAATCCCAATCCTGAAAAAGATGTAAAAATTTCAACCTCTTTTTACGAAAATGGCATTTGACTTCTTGATAAGATCGACGTTGGTTGATACATTTACAAAATCGGTGGAAAAAACCAGGAAGTGAATTCAATCATGGTCTTGGGATTTATAATGAAATATGCAGAAAAAGAAACATTTCTCTCTCAGGTCTGGATTCATCTTTGTTTAAGTTAATGTTGTCATTTTCTGTGAATGTATGTAGTTTAATGCAGAACTGTTGCGACCATTCAGTTCTTCAATTGGGTCAGGATTTGACGACATGATTAAACAAAGTGCCAAACTCACGTGTAACATTCCCTTTATAAATAAAGGCCTGGTCTGGCCGGTCAGTTCTGTCAAATGGAAAGCGCCCTTAGACAATTTTCACCCAAGAAAAAATTCAAGGAGTTTTCGAGCAGTTTTCCACAAAATCCTTTTTTTCAAGGGCTTTTCAAGCGCCCTTGAAGTCCAAAATTAAATTCCAGGGCTTTTCAAGGACTTCAAGGAGTAGCACGAACCCTGCACACTGTAAACAGATACATGTACTTGATGTCATAGCTTATCTCTACCTTGTCACAACAAAGCCCGATCTAAAAGAGCTACAAATCCTTTTGTGTATTTCCTTCCAAAGAACATTCTATTGGTCTAACCTGAAGATCCATTGATTCGCTCCTGTTGAAGTATGACTTTTCTGAACCCAATTTTACGAGATATGCTTGACTGTTCTTCACCAGAACTGCTTGAGAACACAACCTGACGTCATGATAAGTTATGTACTTTGATCAAAAATGACAATTGAGAATCTTCCTTCAAGTATGGTGAAGTTGACCAATAATAATTATAAAATAATTAGGATAGTAGGTGCACTCTCATTGGTCAATAGCTGTGTTTAGATGAGAGTATGGAAACAAGGCTGTGACCTCAAACGAATCTTGATTGGTTATGTATTGTCAGACGCACGTCTTGATTGCCTGGTAGGAAATATGAGCGTGTGTCAAAAAATCTGTTTCAATCAAGACGTAAAAAAACCAGCATTTTCCTTAATTTGTCAAATTATCTTGAGAAATATTTCATAAAAGCAATAGAGGACTTTTCGTCTTGTTTCCATAGCCTCATCTAAACACTCAGGGGAGTTGGGAGAATTCGAGACAGTTATGCAAACACTCTACTGCGTCTCGGGTTTGCATAACTGTCTTGAATTCTCCTAACTCCCCCTTCATGTTTAGATGAAGTTATGGAAACACGGAAAACGTCCTCTGTTGCGTAATTGGATATCAGTACTTGCAAGTGGCCATTTACACTTCAGGATGAGGAGAGGAGGTGTAGAACAAAGGTTCCTTGATACAAACAACAACATGGCAGAAGAGAATGACCTCAAAGACTTCATTATAAACCAAGTCCGGCCCCTTAGCATTAACAGTACTTTTGACCTACGGTACCTTGAGAGAACGGGGATGAATTTGGTTTGATAATTAATTTTCCTGCTTTTTTCTCTTTTTCTGGTGCACACTATTCTCTGGACAAAATGGTCAATCCTGCATGACAAGTTGTCCATGTATTCACTAGAAATTAAGCGGCTTTCTTCATAGTTGAATGTATTTTACCTACCTTGACAGTGTAAAGACTCTGTTTTCCATATCCCCAAGGCCACCAAGCTTTCACGCCATCTTTCTTTGAAAATGTCATTACTGGCAAACTAACTCTCTGTAAACCTTGTGACAATTTCAATGCAAATTTTAGAGAGCGTGCAAGCTGAGGAAGGTTGAGATTAAGTGTCCCAGGGACTCCATCAGAAGCTGCATCTATGAAAACGGCTACTGACAACTGCCATGTTACATTGACGGAGCTGACTGAAAAAGAAAAAGAAGAAAGACAAAAAAAAAAAAAACAAATCAGAGATTCAGCCAATAAACAGTGGTACAAGTAGAATTGACCACAGGATACCCAGGCTCAAACAGTGTTTATTTTTCTATCTAGAAGTCAAACTTTTTTAATTAAAAAATTTTGACAAAGTTCACTTTAGAAACTTGTTCTGAACACTGAAAGGAATGGAGGAACAACTTTTTACTGTATGGTGTACAAATTGCTGTAATAAAATTATAAGTTCAGTAAATGTTGCTACGAAAGGACTGTTTTATGCTTAGGATTTCTGTGAAATGACTAGTAAATTAACTATGCCATCAATACATCTTCACTAAGTGAAGACTTGTAATTACAACTGTAGTAAACCAAACAGATCCATCCACAAGTCAATTACAGAGAACCTGAACAGACAACAACATTTCATTTAGACAAAACAGGTACGTACTGCATTTCACAACTTTCTTTTTTACAATATGATTTGATAAATAATATTATAGTATTCAAGAAAGGGAAATGACCAGCACATAGAGCATACTTTGAAAAAACATGTTGCACATGTTGTTGAATGAAAATTATTTCTCCTCCTGAGCACGCAAAATCATAAGTTTGGCGACGATAATAATATTTTTTACTACCGGTAATTGTGTGACTGTACATAATGAGATTCCAAAAACCCTAGATTTAAGTCAAGCTAATTTCTCAAAAAAAAAAAAATCAAAATTATGATGTAACAAAAAGTAAAAGTAAAAGATGCAAGTCAAAAAATGTTTGTTACCTTTTGTGGATGTTACTGTGATGTCCCTTATGACAGCTGAATTGTAAGCTTGAAGGTATACATTCCGCCTGAGTGCCAAGTATACAAAAGTTTTACAAACACAACAAAGTTTTCATAAGAGATGCAAAATGGCACGGAAGAGTCTTCAAATGCCAAGAGAAAATGCCTCAGAAATGAGACCTATTGAGAGTTTGAGCACTGACGTGGCTGCCATTGACAAGTAACATCATCTGGCATTAGACAATCTGAGTAAAATCTGTAAAACCTGGTTCACGCATATGATGCAAATACAAATGCAAATGCATATGCAAACGCAAGGAAATACACGCATGAACTACCTTAACGCAAATGTAAATGCAAATGCAACCGCAGATGTAAAAAATGGAAAATTTTCATTTTCTTGCATTTGCATTTACGCTTGCATTTGCATTTCACATGTGTGTAACGCAATCGCAAGGATTTACGCAAGGTGAAAATACTCGTTCCATGCCTCTAGGGTTGGCTCGTTGACTCCGTCTTGGGATATTCAATTGCGCATGCATATTTCAATGTGTTTGCATTTGCGTTCGACATGAACATCTCTGCGTTTCCTATTGCATTTGCGTCGCATGTGTGAACCAGGCTTAATTGTTACTCTTAGAATGGAAGGGTTCATAGAGGATATAGCTTTTTAAGGTAATTCCCTTGAAAATGATGTACTATCCAGATTCTTATCAAACTTGGCGCCATTGATATTCATGCACAGGACATTCAAAAAATGCAATAAACCGATGGGGTCACTGTGCTTGTTTTCACGCTGCATGCCATTTATTTTAAGTGTTTTTTTAATGAATTACCTGAGTAGCGTTCGCAACTTAATCAACCAGAGAAATTGTTGTTACACCTGTGTATAGGTAAAGCTACTGAATATTACTGAAAACTTGGGCCTACTTGTTTTTCCAGGCTAAAATCTTTCAGTAAACTGATTACAAATTGCAAAATCTAGCAAAGCAATGCAAGCAAATTGGGCCGCTACATCATCACCTCAAACTCAGTGTCTGGCTTCAAATGCAGTTTCGCGGCATTTATATATAAATACTGCAACTTCTACTATCCAACTTTTTCCTTCTTAAAATGTTTTTCATGTGCCTACTACAAGTACATATCATTAAAAATGGGGGGTCACCATGCTCGTTCAGGTAAAATAGTGATTCCTTGACCAATTAAGCTTGGCATCAATGTAAAAAATCCTCCATTTTATCAATGTGCACGAGCTAATATGCATGCCATTGACGCAAGAAGTTATGCGCAGTAGGGTTGCACAATGCAAACCCAGGGAATCACCTTAAGTGGATTTAGATGTTGTTAACCCTTTAGCCCCAGAAGTGGGACACTGAAAAACGCAAAATGCAGACTGTGCAGACCGTCTGAAAAATTCGGTTAGCCTGAATTAGGCCTAAATAACATTCGGTTAGCCTAATTAGGCCTAAATAAAATTCAGGTTAGTCTGTTTGCGGTTAGCTCTCAACAATAGTGAGGGTAACGCCATATTTTACCCCTGGTCTGCATGGTTGGCACAGTCTGCAGTCTGCGTTTTGGCATGACCACCCAGAAGTGGCCGCCATTGATTAGTAAAATCATCTGGCATTAACCCTTTGATGTCCAAACTGGCCTAAACTGACCATACTTAGTATTTTACTCTGTCTAATGCCAGACAATTTTACTCATCAATAGGGAACCCCTGGGAGTCAATGGGTTAATCACTCAAACTATGTCCCCGTTAAACAGAGTAAAATATTAATATTATGTGTCAAGAGTAAATAAAAGTGCACCTAAACTCAAACAATTTTCATATACAATAATAATATTATTAATCTCCCCACAAAAAGAAAACATGTTTTACCATTCTTACCTCAAAATTCCGCTTTTTATCTACTGGGTGAGACACGCAAAGTTAACAAAACTAGCAGTAATTTGGACCCACAACCGTATTGTGAGAGGAATGGGTCTACAGTCAACTCTCTCTTAACAGACACCTCTGTAAGACGGACACTTCTATAAGACAGCCACCTGGTGCTGGTCCCGGCCATTTCTTAGTCATTTTACTATAACCAAACTCTCTATTAGACAGACAACGGACACTTTGAAATCGACAATGGACACTTGTGAGGTGCTGAATGTGACCGCAAATTACGATTTAGGGAAGAAAAATTCTTGTATGTGACTCTTTTTAACATCAGACGATTAATTGACAGCTCTTAACTTGACGCCGGAATACATACGTTACAAGTTAAAATTAAATCAGTCATTGTCCCATTCAAAAAATAACTTGGAGGTGACAACCGAATTGTATTGTAATCTAAAACAGGTAGGTTTCGTTCAAGCAAATAACTTAAAACAAACTTTAAACAGACGCGTATTCACTGTGCACAGGTTCAGCATTATTATCTTAAATTTCCTGGGGTCATGCTACGTCGACTCTCTATAAGCCGGACACCTCTCTAAGACGGACAGCTGAGGCCGGTCCCGATGGTGTCCGTCTTAGAGAGAGTTGACTGTCACAAACTGCTTTACAATTATACAAAATTTATTTGAAAACGAGAATCCAAAGCACTTTGTGACATAAGATCGAAAATAGCATGCCTCTCACATCATGGTCACGGGTCGAAATTAATGCCACTTCTGCCCAGTTTACGCGGCTTAGTGCATAGCACAGAAAAAGCTAAAATTCTGCCAGGTAACAATGGTGACATATGTTTGCTTTGGGTGGGGAGATTTACATTTAGGAACGGAAAATATTTGAGGTCAGGAGCTCTTTAAAGACAGTGACCAGTTTACGTATGCACAAAGTCATTATCACGTCAAGAACTTACCATATTCCTTGTGGGACAAATGCTGGTCCCCAGTCCTGGAAAAAACACAGTTTACCATTGATGTCTAACAAAGGTTCCCAATAGTCTAATGTAACATATTAGTGCAGCCTGAACCTATCATGAACACATTTCTCAGGGATATCAAAAAGTGCTGGCACCTACGGAATAGATATTCTTACAGTTTAATTGGAGACTTGCTGATACAATATTGACAAGTAATAAGAGAAAACACGAGAGCCCAGTACCATGTAGTTTTGTAACATTCTCGCCATGCTGAAAACATTTGAGACAATTCTTTTGTTTCATGGTAATGGTTGGTCATTATATGAGATGTCGCCCGAAAGTGAAGGCAACCCAAAGGCTCCTTTTTCTTTAGCTTCTACCGTAGGCACTACTCCAACCCCGTCGCAGGCACAACTTGTCCCCAGTGATAGTGGTACTCATTTTACCAACCACAAATGGATGGAAAGCTGATTGAACTTTGGAGTGCATGAGTCAAGGAATTCGAACCCAGAGTGCTGGGATGCAGTCCACAGGCACGCACTCCTGATGCATTCACTGGTCCTTATGGTCACATGAAACCAGGGTGTTACCAGAAACCCAACAAGGCCATTGCTGTTATTATGTTTCACCCAAGAAAAGGACACTATGAGCTCCATTGTTATCCATAATCTTGTGTGAAAATTCAACAATCTTCAAAACTTTGGTTATAATTGGCTATTTAGCATTTCTGGCCCCTGTTGTTGAAAAGGTGGATAGCGCTATCCACCGACAAATCACTATCCATTGGTTAGCGCAATTGGTTTCGCTAATACTTATCCACTGGATAGTGATTTATCAAATCCATCGTTTGAACAACTGGGGCCTGTTCTGAAGAAAGCTTTTTCTCTCCTCCCCAACACTTTCACTCGTATCCATCCACCCACAATGTAGGGCTCCATGACTTTGATATGTTTATCCCTACTATCCACTCACCCAACTAAAGGAACTTTGCTCTTTCCTAATAAAATTTCCATGACATTCTCCATGCTGCACTGGGACTGGACAGTCAGGGGGGACAGGATATGGAGACTTTTTAGCTTGTTCTTTGGCATATAAAATTGCAGAGGTGAAGCAAACTTCAATCAAGTTTGAACCTGTCTTGAGAACTTTCTTAACACTGAAGATGTATCTGCGAAACATGTTTGCAGAGTGACCAACTGTAATGCCATTTACAAGAACTGTAGCCACTGTGTCAAGGCCCTCAAATACAAGAAGAACTTGTCTCTTTGAAAGCAAGACATCAGAAACTGGGAAAGAAAAAAACATGATCAGCAATGTGTGATACAATTTTAATATGGAATTTAATACATTTCAACTACGATTATGTAATTATAGGTGAAAATTATCATGGTAGTTAACCCACTGACTCCTTAGTTAGTTGTAATTAGGGAGTCAGGGTGGTTTAGCGGTTGTCAACCACGCCTCCCACCTCTGTGACCTGGGTTCAACCCGGGCCTCAGGTCGTATGTGGGCTGAGTTTCAGTCGATCTCAATCTGATTTTGACAGTTTTTCTCTGGGTACTCCAGTTTCCCTCCCTCATCAAAATAGACTCTCAGTCAATTACAACTGGCTGCAGGTGGATATCCTCAATATAGATAGCCTCTGGTATCCTTCCCTTTCATTGAATTAAATGAATTAATTAAGTTGCTATTGGCTGCACAAACAAGGGCATGAGACCAAAATAACTTTCACCGCATGGCGCGAAGCTGAAAATTGAAAAAACTATCATGGGGTATGGGGATTTGTTCTGTCCTTTCAGCCTCGCTTGACAGTACCTGATCTTCTCCTATCCCCTTTGTCTTGGTTTTGTCTAGAGACAATACAAAATGTCTGTTCCAATTGCATTGCACCTTCTTCACATAATGAAAATGAACCCCACCCAAATGGATATATTATGGTTCAATTTTATCTTTGGTTCAATCTTTTTCAAACTACAGTTAGATTTTGATTTTTTCCCTTTGAACCACAACAGATATAAACCAAACTCATTAATCTTACTTTGGCAAGTACCTGGTCGATTACATTTTGAAACAGAAAAGTACTTGATGAGTCAATTTCTAGGGGATGAGATAGGTGATGACAAAAGAGGAGAAAGAATCTCTAGATTTCCAGATCTCCAGGACCAAGTTGCTTGAAGCAAGAGAGCAACTACAGAATTCCGGGCCACTTAAGCAATAGAGGACGCTTTCCGTGTTTCCATAGCCTCATCTAAACAAAGGGAAGTTGGGAAAGTTATGCAAACCCTCAACTGCGTCTCGGGTTTGCATAACTGTCAAGAACTCCCCCAACTCCCCCGAGTGTTTAGATGAGGCTATGGAAACACGGAAAAAAGTTCTCTATTGTTTTTATAAAATATGTCTCAAAGCTAATTCGACAGATGAAGGGAAATGCCGGAGTTTTTTTTACTTCTTGATTGAAACAGATTGTCTTGTTACACGCTCATATTTCCTACCAGCCAATCACAACGAGCGTCTGGCAACACCTAACCAATCAAAATTCGTGTGATGTTACAGCCGTGTTTCCACACTGTCATCTAAACACGGCTATTGACCAATCCGAGTGCGCGTACTATCGTAATTTATTTATAAAACGGGCCAGCACATGCATATTAGTTAGAAGCTTTTATAGGATGAAACACATAACAACAGGAGCTTTCGTTATTCAATAATATGTAAATAAGTCGCCCTGTATTCTGTTTAGCCCAAACAAGATTGTTTGAGTGTTACATGTCCTCTATTCTACAACTTAACTGTTGGGTGTCATTGTTGCTCCAAACGTAACATTTGCGAGATGTGTTGTTCCACCAAACAATCACTATTGAAATTTTGGTAATGGCATCAGAAATAATATCAAAGCTTTAAACCTTCTATAGTCTTGCTGTAGGTCCAGTTGTCATAAGCGATCCATCGATAGTTGATATCGTTGAACCGGAAGTAAGG
>NC_090891.1:35691086-35706086 GCF_036669925.1 Montipora capricornis | reverse complement strand
TTGTATTTTTTTTCTAAATATTAAAATATTTTCAAGTGGCAGATTTTTCCTTTCAAATTTCCCTGGCGCTGTCATTTTGGTTAGTTGTGAAGTGATTGATTGTGAGTTTCCCATTGTGAGCAACCGTAACATGTCATAGTTCTTCGAGACAACGGCGCCCTGGAAGTTTGAAAAAACAAAAATTAGGAAACACAAACGGTTTCTTTGAAAAAAAAAATAAGCAAATTTGACTGTAGAGGTTATTACCGCTGGTTAACCGGTACTGGTATTTTTTGTTGAAGTGGAGGTTTGCTTTAAACGTATACCCAATTATCTGCATGTATCAGTAGAACACATCACACATCATGGTTAGTGCGTTCCACTATAGAGCACCAATTAGAAAAAATTCAACAGAAACTGCTACTTTTGTCAACTCTTTGTTTGTTTTTTGTTGTTCCAAGTCAATGGATAGTAAAGCATCACAGAAAAAGGTCCCTAGCTTGATGTTTGGTAAAAGTAAGGTAGTGGTACACGAAATGAACTAATTACCAGAGCTTCCCGTCTTCATTATGAGATCCAGGTAAAGTGCTCCCGATACATGGATAGATGTTCCAACATGGAAGCGCAAATATGTCATCGAATGGCATCGATCGACACCCGCGAGACTGATTTCGACAAACGACATGATAAGTATATGTTCTCTTCGTCAAACGCAACAAAAAAACTTGAAATTCTGTGACAGTACTTTGGGACGTCCGACCCATCCTAGGGGGCAAATCGTTGCTTTAAACCTCCCCTCTCGTTAGTTATCTCTCTTATTTATCCCTTACTCAGTAGGACTGGTCATTCCAAACTATTCACATAAAATACTATTTCTCCATTAATTTAAAATAAGAACATACATTTACAGAACATACGTAGACAATTAAAATTGTTCTAACTTTTTCAATGCAAGCGTTTGTATCCCGAATAGGACGTTTTCAACCAACCTCTAGGGACACCAATAACAATAGAGAAATGTACGACTTCTGGTGGACGAACAAAAGAGGCTAATGAGATATCTTTTGGTTGCGTCCACCAGCATGGCGGCGATGACAACCTCCTATAAATAAATTTCAGAATCACTTATTTTCCGGGCGCCGCCATCTTGAATAATTGTGACGTGTAACGGGTGCACTTATTGTTTTCAAACAAAGAACTTTTGTTTTGAAACAATAGGGCAACCAACCATGACACAACACAATTATTCAAGACTGCGGCGCCTGGGAAATTTGAAAACCAACACAAGCGTTTTTGAAATTCATTTTTTCGGGATACAAACGCTTGCATTGAAAAAGTTAGAACAATTTTAATTGTCAACATATGTTCTGTAAATGTATGTTCTTGTTTTAAATTAATGGAGAACGAGATGCTTCCGTGAAGCATACACTGGGTTGCCTGTGGCACATGTTACAGGAAATCAGAAGGCACAACTGCTTTTCACCACAAGTTTAAGCGTGCCCTCTGAGCATCTGACAGCTACAATAGTTCGCTGAAATTTTATTCCTGTTCGGCGGGGTTAGTATCTGGATGGGAGCCCCTCAAAACAGAAGCATTGTACCGAAAATTCTATTTTAATGCTAACAAATGCGGACCAAGCAAGGAACTGATTTTGTTAGCTTGCTTTATGCGAAACAAATATTGATGCAAAAGTAAATATATAGTGGTACAAAGTTTTTGGGAAGAGCAGAAGGAAGTTTTCTGGACGGTCGATCGAGAATAAAATATTTTGCCATCAGCAACAACATTTATGACACGAAAACAACATTAATTTTTAACCCCGAATATAAAAAGTTACGATCACCGACAAACATTCTGGGAGATTTTTGCTACTGTATTTTTGGCTGCACAAGTAAAAGCGCAAAATCGAAAGTTACATCGGATTCAGAGGGCGCCGTGATGAAGTTTCCGCGGTGTGTTTACTCGCGAAACAGTGTCAAATCATCATTTGACAGATACCGTGTTTTTGTTTTTGTAAGTTTTTTTTTTCTTTCAAGTGTTATAAAGTTTGACAAGAAATGTGCGAATTCAACACAAAGATCACAATCGCCCAATTCTTCAGGTTGACAGTCAAAACTTTACTCTCCAAGACGAGGTTATTTATCGCCAGGTAATTCCATCGTTTTGGGGATAGCAGCTACTTTATCATTCATCAGTGACAGATTTTTTTTGCCGATTTTGGGGGTCATTTTGTTGAAACTCAAGCAAGCTTCCAACAGACCTTTTTATTTTCGTTACACTGTAGATCGTTTTCACTGTCACGCAATAAATAAATAAAAAAATAAATCGAAAACCATCCAGTGGAAAAAGTCAAGAATTCGTGATGTTGTAGAAGATAAATGAAGACGACACTTCTCCAAGTTTTAGTCCTGTGCGTTTCCCCAAACTTCAGATATTCGTCGAAATGTTTCGCAGAAATTTACAGAGCCCAGTATGAAAACGCCATGTTGGTGCACATCTTTTGTGCACCAATATGGCGGCCGGAAAATAGTGTCAACACCTGTTACTTACTTTGGCTATCTAGGCGAGTGATCATCTGTACTGAACAGGCAGCTATTTACCTAAGCACTTTTCCTAATGCTTTAAATTCTAACAAGGCTCAAAACCATGAGATAAATATACATTTCTCAATAAACTTGATTGTCGCCTCGTGTCACGCACCGCTATAACTCAGAAATTCAAAATGCTCTGGTTTCCAAACGAAGCACGCTATTGAGCTTTAAAATTGCAAATGGATACAAATTTACCGCCTCTTATGCCTGATGAGGATAAGAACTTTCGTGGCTCTTTAGTTTTGGATTTTAGAAAATGATGACGTCACGTGAAAACAATCTATACCACAAAAATGCTCCCGTATCACATTTCAACACACGTATGCAAATTTGTTAAGCTCGAAAATTACACAACATGATAATAAAGTTCACAAAGGTTGGAAATATCTCGGCAAAATCTTTTTCCAGCGAAAAATTAATCGAAACAAACAACATATTTACTATTAGAGGCAAAAATACCTTCCTATTTCAATTGCGTGCGTGCAAACAAGAGATGGAATTAAATAAATTTTTGACAGTTCACATCAAAACCCTTTTCCACTCGGAACGCTGACCGTAAATAATGAAGCACAAAAGCGACAACAACTTTCATTCAAATAATTCTTCACTGTCACATTTCTAAATATTTTACACCTTTGCAGAGTTGAGTACAAAATACCGGTAAATGTAAATTGTCAGACAACTAAGATGCGACTTGAGTAAACACTGTGATGCATTCTTGAAGGCGTTCTATTCCTTCAATGTTAATTTGTTAAATCATAGTTAGTAACTATGGTTAAATCCATAAAAAAATTGCTATTTGTTTTCCGTGTTTTATATAATACCAAGTTAGTAAAATATTAGAAACAAAGCTCACTTGATATCCAAAGGCGATAAAAAAAAAAATTGTTGTCGAAGACCATTACTCGTCTCTTCAAATCCAGATATTTATTTTTCAGCGCTGTCTTGCTCATCCAATTGACGATCCATTCTTGAGCTCCATGAGGGTATATTTTGTTTAAAGATCCACTAAAACGCCATTCACGTCAATGACTTATTAGTGAAATTTCCAATTGTTATACCGGAAGACTGTGCAGAGTTGAGAACAGGTAAATACAAATTTGACAAATAGCGAGACAACTGAGATAACAGATCCACTATATGGATTCCTTCTCTGTCTTTGTTGAACCCATACTGAGTTACCAGAGAACTGTTCATTTGGTTCGAGTGTTGTACAAAACACCACACTTGGCAAATTTTTAGGAAGACAGCTCACCTTGATTAAAGCTCGACGGGCGACAGATTGTTGTCGAAGTTCATTACTCGTCGCACAAAGACACCACTTAGCAGGGGAGTGACAGGCAAGACTTTTACCGACACGGAAAAAAATAAAAAAAAAAAGAAAACGAAAAATAAACGAGATGCTTCTGTGAAGCATACACTACGTTGCCTGTGGTACGTGCTACAGAAAATCAGAAGGCACTGAATTGTGTGGTATTGAAATACAGCATTCCAGTCTCTAAAGAACAACAAATAAAGGAGAAGCGAGAATATAAAAAGTTACGATCAGCGACAAACATTTTGGGAGATTTTTGCTACGTTCAAGTAAATTGCAAAATCGAAAGTGACATGGCCGGAATTCAGCGGGCGCCGTGATTAAGTTACCGCGGCATGTTTACTCGCCAAACAGTGAAGCATCTGTGTCAAATGATGGCAAGATACCGGGTTTTTGTAAGTTTCTTTTTCAGTCAAGTGTTATAAAGTTTGACAATGAAATGAGCGAAGTCAAAACAAAGATCACAATCGCCCAACTCTTATTTATGCAAAGTCAAAATTTACTCTCCAAGACGCGTAAGACGTTATTTATCACCAGGTAATTCCATCATTTTGGAAATAGCAGCTACTTTATTATTCATCTGCGTCACAAGTTTTCACTAATTTTGGGGCTCATTTTGTTGAAACTCAAGCACGCTTCCAACAGGCCTGTGAACCCTTCCTGCTTACAGAGCAATACTAAAAAACTTCTCCCATATCACATTTCAACCTTAAGCTCGAAAATTCAATACACAACATGATATTATAATTCACAAAGGCAGAAAATACCACAGAATCCTTTTCCAGCGAAAGTTTTATTGAAACAAACAACATATTTGCTCTTAGAGGCGAAAACCTCTTCCTATTTCATTGCGTGCGTGAAGACAACAAACTCAATTGTGGCAACTTACCTTGTACTTCAGGTAAATACTGCTCACTTTGATTTCGTCTCGACGGGCGATAGATTGTTGTCGAAGTCCAGTACTCGTCGCTTTTGAGATTCATGCCTAGTTTATCCAACTGACTTTCCATTATTGAGCTCCATAAGGGTATATTTTGTTTAAGGATCCACTAAAACGCCATTCGCGTTGCATGACTTTCGACGCCATTGCAGGCTAAGTTAATGATTCTACTGTGTCCACCAGAGAAATCTACGCAGTTCCACTACCCTCTCGATCCTACGAAAATACGAGCAGAAGGCTCTATCCACAAAGACACCACTTACCAGGGGAGTGACAGGCAAGACTTTTACCGACACGGAAAAAAAAAAAAAAAAAAGAAAAAAAATAAAAAAAAGAAAAAAAAGAAAACAAACAAACTAAACGCAGACCTCGACTGGTTTGCCATAGGCAACCCAGTAAAAAGAAAACAAACAAACTAAACGAAGACCTCGACTGGTTTGCCATAGGCAACCCAGTAAATAGTATTTTATGTGACGTAAAGATAGCAGAGTAACAATAACTCTCAAAAAAGAAACGACAGTTTTCAATTTACAATACATGTTTCGACATACTCATGTCATCTTCAGTTGCAAATGAGCTTTTTTGACGGTTGTATACTTGAAGTTATATTAAGGTACGTTACAAAATTACGTGTCAGAACTTGCGTACAATTTGAATATGAAGTATGAAATGCGCAGGAAACAAAAATAGCGCAAATAGCAATAAAATAAACAGCGTAATTAAAAAGAAAGAGACAAATATAAATGCCTCGACTGCTGATTAAGAATGGGATTTTCCCACTTAATGTGCAATGCCTCTTTGATCTTAATTTGGAATTTTGAGGCAGCAGAATCTAGGATCGTGAAACATTCTCTATCACAAGAGTCATGACAGGTCCTAGATGACTGCAGGTGTCTGTAAACATGCAGTCTTGGATAGTTTGGATAGCTGTAACCAAAAGCTTTAGTGACGGTACAACCGTTATGAAAAAGCTCATTTGCAACTGAAGATGACATGAGTGTGTCGAAACATGTATTGTAAATTGAAAACTGTCGTTTCTTTTTTGAGAGTTATTTTATGTGAATAGTTAGGAAAAAAAAATTCGCAGGAATCGGGACGCGGTGAAAATGAGTTAATCTCCACTAAATAGATGGTTTTCACGCAACGTTATCACCGACGCGTTGGTGGACGAAAACAAAAAAATCTCTCCTAAAGTTTCTTTGAAGTGGGCCTTCAACTGATAAGAATGAAGCACAAACAAAAAAGTTATGCAGTTCAAGCAAATACTTGTAACTGCTGTTTGTGTTTCTCTCTTATTAGCTCCTTTTGTTCGTCCACCAGTAGTTGTATATTTCTTCATTGTTATTTAAGTTTCCAGTCATATATTTGTGGCTATTTATATGTTCTACATGTAGTGTACCTCAATTTATAAAATAATTAGGATAGTACGCGCACTCTCATTGGTCAATAGCTGTGTTTAGATGAGAGTATGGAAATGCATAACTGTCTCGAATTCTCTCAACTCCTCCTCGTGTTTAGATGAGGCTCTGGAAAGACGGAAAACGTCTTCTGTTGCTTAAATATCTTATCTTCGCAGCAAAAATTACATTTCACATAAACGAACAGGTTCCTTACAAGGGAATTTCGCACTGATGGACAAATTTTTATCCGGTTTTCATTGAGATTATTTCTTATACCTATTGGCATTTCTTCAAAAAACAGCAGAATCCACTGCTGAAGTTTAGTTTTCTGCGTTCAAGAATTTTCACGAATACGTTTGTCAATAATCATCTCGAGCGGTCTTGGATAGCTGTAACCAAAAGCTTTAGTATCGTTTTTGTAAATAGTTTGCAGTTGTTTTAACCTGAGAGACGATAAAGTAGAATAGTATTCCTGCATTAATGAATTCGTATCTGTTGGATTCCAGTCTGGAAAGTCTACTTTCTTTTCTAAATTAGTCATTCTCAAAATCTGATGTGCATCTTGCGCAAGCGTTTCGTAATGGCCGATGAAATCAAATTGTACTCTACATGGATGACAAAGCTTATACTGCTCACGCCAGTGCTCTTGAAACAAAGCACCTTCCTGCCATTGAAGAACCAAGAAGGTGGCGAATTGTTCGAATGTGACGTCACCAGGCAACGTATCGTTGTAGCCACCACCTCTGCTTGTAGCCAAAACGTCCTTCACAAACGCACGATAATCTTTCCAGTAAGGCGCTTTTGTTTTGTATTCGCCGTGAAAACAATCTCTGTACGCAGAAAGAAGGCGTTCGAAAGGTTCCCGCACGAACATGAACTTTGTGTAGGTCTTAAGAATTTTCTCTCGATTTTCTAAGGTGTGATTGCTGAGAAGGTTAAGTCTTCCCCGAGTGTTTTTGTGGACGCCATTTGTCACGTGAAGGCCCTGAAGATTAGCAAGGATTCTCTTCCAAACTGTACACGCAACTTTGGGAACAGTACAGTACACAAGTTTGTATTTTTCCAAAACGATAAAGTTTGAAAAATCTAGGTCTTTTTCTTGCAATTTTGGTTGATATTGAGCGCAGTATTCTCTTAACAGTTTGGATGTTTTCTTGTGCTTTAAAGGCTTGGTAATTTTGACGTCATCTTTAGGCTGCTGCAAGAAATAGGATTTTAATCAGCTTTAGCTTTCTTTGGGGGCGTTTGAAGAGGAAAGGACATGATGTTCGACGCGGAGGAAATCGTAAGCGAAGGGCGAGCCAGCAAAGGGACTAGTCGAGGGTTGTTTTCACGCCCGTCCAAATTCTCCCTCCCTTCAAACACTTTTCGCGCAGAATGTTTAAAAGGGCTTATTTCTGGCGAAAGGAGTCAATGCGAAACAACAATTTCAGACTTATTTTGTAACCAAGTGAACAGACTAATGGGTGCCCTTTTCATGAATTCGAAAGCAATGATGCTAAAATGATTCGAAAGCAACATTTCAACAAGGGATCCAAGTCACAGAGGAGGTTTCTAGAGGAGCTCTACATAAAAGAACAACATAATTAACATACCAAAAAGTTTAGTTAAGGCTTCTGGTGTGTCTCTTAAAGTCAATTCATTCCGATTTGGAAACGAATTCAAATAGCTAAAAGCGTATAAAAAATTAACTTTAATCATTGAAAGTACAACTAAATAAGGACCCATCGAGGAGTACTTGCAGTGTGAGGGCGATAGAAAAAAGTGAGGTATGAAGTGAAAAGTTGCGCTGGTTCGGGCAAAGCAATGGGCTGCCTTTTAAAAGAGTAAGGCGCAAGCCGGTGTCAGACAGTGCGATCACAGCCAGAAAAACGGATGAATTTAGAACTGACTTTGAGTTCAATTACTCGGCAACAAAAGAATGGTTATGTAGCTACCTTGTGTCAACAATTTAACTATTCCAAGGCGGCAGATCACAAACACAATTAAAGGGAGTTTAAACGAGCATCAAAATGCAGTTGTAAAAACAAGTATCTCATCATGAACGGCAACAAAACTTGAACAAATCCGAATAACGAAAATCCAGTATGAATGATCCTCGAAGGGTGCAAAGCAATAATCCTAACGAAACCTGGAACTTAGTCCGTTCAAGCTTAGAATTTCTTTCAAGCTCTGCTCCTTTTTTCTCTTTCTCTCTATCAAAGCAATGGACGTACTCTTGAAAATCCAACTTGAACGTAAATTAACTTTTATTTTGGAAAACGAGAATTCATTTGCACCAACATATACGTTTAAAGTTATTTCATTGCGAAACCAAATCGTCTCAAATTATCGTACGCAACAAAATAGATTTCAGGACCAAATCCTTTCCTGAAGAACCTTTTCCTTGAATAATGAAGCGCAAAATAATTATTTCAAATAATTCTTGGCTGTCACATTTGTAATTACTTTTTTACCTGAAGACTGTGCAGAGTTGAGTGTAAATAAATACAAATAGCCAGACAACAGAGATCACAGATCCCCTTAAGGTTTTCGATTCCTTCTCTGTCTTTGTTGAACCCATAAGTTACCAGAGAATTTGCCATTTGGTTTCAGTGTTGTACATAACACCACCCTTGGTAAAATATTAGAAATACAGCTCACTTTGATTACGGCTCGACGAGTGAAAGATTGTTGTCAAAGTCCATTACTCGTCGCTTTTATATAAGATTCGAGATATTTATTTTTCAGCGCCTGTCTTGTTTATCCAATTGTCGTTCCATTCTCGAGCTCCATTAGGATATATTTTGTTTAAAGATGCACTAAATTGCCATTCGCGTTACAATGACTTTCGATGCCATTGCAGGTTAATTAAATGTTCTGCTATGTCCACCGGATAAAATCTATGCCTTTCTAGTACCCCCTCAAACCTACCAAACATACGCGCAGAAGATACTACTTAGCAGGGAAGGGACAGTAAAGACTTTTCCCAAGAAGGAACAACAACACATAAAACGCCCATGGTAACCCAGTAACTAACATTGTGCGAGAGACCCTGATCATGTATCATTTGAGGCTCTGTCAGTAGGCAAGAGCGCACCAAGCATGTTAATGCAACTGTCCAAACGAGAACAAAGAAAAAATAACAAAGTTTATCGAATTATCTTTTACCCAAGACCGTAAAATACACTAGACTGTGTTTTAACAACCCAATAAACTCGTCACTGAAACGGATAAATGTTTTACAGTGTAAAATATTTGAATCATTTCGGACAGATCTTAAAGTAAAAATCCAAGCTGCATGTAATTAAAGTTGATAGAAATTCGGGTAAAAGTTTGCTTTGTTGTTTGTTGCCGTGCCGAAAAACGTTTAAGAGCAAACATGCTCTCCCTTTGGCAAAAATTCCCCAGCCATGAAATCAATGGTGCCTAAAAGCAAATTTTTTTTTTCCCTGAAGCTCCAGGTGAAACTGCATACGCTGCGTCTTATGAATTTAAAGCAACCAGGATTAAAGTAGAGATAATATGCTTGATAAACATCCATTTCCAAAATCATAACGAGAACTTGATCTGAATGCGTCCAAATACTCATTCAAATGCCCGGCTTCGTGCTTTTCTGCTTTGTAGCTTGCTAAGTGCATTTTTAAGTCTTCGTTCTTACCTTAACGAAGATGAAATTTTCATTAGTTTTGATCATCCACGCCAACAGCGACAACACAGCCAGGAACAAAATAACTGTAGCTCCTAAATGAAGGAGACGCTGGTTTCTGATGACGTTCATCATTGAACGATCCTCCAGTTACAAACATCAGGTATAGTTCACGGAAGATATCGACTGTTTGGTCGTTCAATAGATCTTTTGAAATCGTTACCAAGCTTTGCAAGATTATGCACTGCCCACTCAGTCTTTCTTCTCAAAACCTAAGTGTCAAAATGGTGAAAAGAAAGATAAATATTGACCGCCGGGGGTAGCGGCGGAAATGAAATGCATGCAAATATTCCTTAATGCGCGTGGGGCCATTAGTTTCCTTGGCTCATAGACCTAACAAGACGGCAGTATATTAATGATTGTTGTTGATTTACCATATTAGGCTCCCAAAAAAGTGGTTGTTGTGTTTCAAATATTTTGTTCACCAGGTCCTATTGCTTTAGACTAACCTTTTCAAACAACGGGCCTCTTGCCAGAGTACTTGAATTGTGAGTCATAAACTGTATTTTTCTTCGTTAGTATCGACAGCACGAGCCCCTTGTTGTGCACTAGTTTCAGTAATCATAAATTATTTTTTATTTCGGCTATCTTACATTGAAAAGTATATTCTAATCTTATGGAAAATCGTATGTTAAATGAAGCAGGCATGCACAACAATTCAATGTAGACTGACTTGTAGCCTACCAAATTTAGAAACATGGTCGTTGGGAAAATAGAACAACAATTCTCATTTCTTTTTCTTCGGAGCAACGAGGCAGTGAATTGTTTTCTCTACGACTGAAGTTAGTAAGACCCTTTCACATTAGTGTCTGGTTCCTGTTCCGTGACGTCAATATAAGTATACATGATTCTGAAAAGTAGTATGTAAGAATTGCCGTATAAAATAAGTTCAAGAAACCTACACTTTTCTTTTTTGATCTCTGAATTGGTCCCCTCGATGTAATTTTAATTCGTTTCCTCTAAAGCGTGGCGCAAGTCTCAAATGACTCCTAAAACCAAGCAGAGAAAACTGTGCCAAAGCCCATTTCCGAGTTGCTGCATGCCTCAGTTTCAAAGCGAGTCCTGGTGCACAACCATTCAAATGGAACTGAGTTGCGTATTCTTATGCAAAACAAGCTCATTTGCCTTGCAATAGTTGAGCACCAAGACTCGCTTCGAAACCGAGACAAACAGCAACTCGGAAATGGCCCATTAAAGACTGTTTTTCAATAGCGTCGCAAGGGCGCTAATTTCACCGTGAAAATGGGGTTGACGCAAACACAAGCATAAGGATCAAATTTTTTTCCTTTCCCTTGTGTTTGCGCTTTTGTTTGCGTTCGCATGCGCCGTGTGAAAACGAAACGCAGTATAAGCACAAGGAAATTTGTTGTGTCTGGCCAATTAAAGCATTCCTTCCTAGCCTGCACGCGGGCGGTTGGATGGTCGAAAAAACCAGAATTCGTAATGAGGTCGCCATCTTGGATTCGCGCGGCTAGGTCTGGGCCGGGTTCAGGGTCGACGCTCCTCGCTCTTCCCACTCCCCACCCCGTCGTTTTGTCACGGGGCCCAGACCTATCCCACGCTCTTCCAATATGGCGTCTGATAGTGTTTCGTGGCGACACAGCATCTACCGCCTGCAAGCAGGCTAGATTTTGATCGATGCTTATGTCGACGTTCGTTTTCACCAGCATAAGCTGCTTACGCTCGTGCTTGCGTCGCCAGTGAAAACCAGGCTTAAGCAATCATAAAGAAATCTCAAGTTTCCGAACGATAGGAGGTGAATCCATTTCACAATTTAGCGGCCTGAAATGTTTCGGCAATGTTCAGAGGCTCCGTCACTGTACAGTAGCAGGAAGTTGGTGAAACGCATATTAAACTGTGTCGAGTACTTAATTTCAAACGCATATTACCCCTAACAACCCGAGGGGGTTCATATCAAAGGAATAGACAATTTAGCAAAAAAGTAAAATCTTAGGGAATCCTGGGTCGTTTTAGTCTTTTCAGCGGGCAAACAAACAAAAATAGCTATTTTAAGTGACACCCCTTCACTGGCCACGGAGCATTATGTATGATAATGCAGACAAGTTGCTTGGGCGACGGGCAAAGGAAAATTAACAGGGGCACCCAACGTCAATTTTCGGAAAATATCTGTTCGGAAGACGATTTGAGATCTAGAATTTTCGGAACATTTTTTGTAAAATTTCTTGCTTGCCTGCCTCTCCTAGAATTTTCGAACATCTGAAAAATGGTATAATTGACCATTTTTGACGGACTTTTACCCTAAAAAGGTCACCTAGAATTTTCGGGAGCCTTTTTTCTGGCTGAAATTTTCGAAATGGTAAGTTTTAATCCCTATAATTTTCGGATCACTAGACTTTCAGCTAGGAAATCCGAACAGATGATAATTTTTAGAGGATAAAAGTATGCCTGTATCTACCGTTTAAATACTAAAATACGTTTAACAATGCTATGTTTAAGTGGTTTTGAACTATATTCTCGTTGGGTTCCCCTGAATCAACTGAAAAATCAAAGTCCTGGGGAGGGTTGCAGCCTCCGACCTCCGTGATACCGGTCGGATATTCTACCCATTTGAGCAACGAAATCTTCTGGCGGGGTATGTGGTTTATCAAGGTCTTGAATGGACAATGTACCCCGCTGGTCTGCGGGCTCTACAAAGTCTCAAGCGCCTATAAATTTTCAATTGCAACTATAGATGTTTAAGGTGCAATGCACCCTTGGGAAGGATGTAAAACTACTTCAGCTCAGCTCAGCTCTAAGCATCTATTTAATCCTCTAACATCTAAGCTAGTCAAAACTGAAAGTGAATTGCCAACTTTTTCAAGTCTTAATTAATTAATTTCTGCATGTCCTAGTAACAAGTGCAAACAGCAAATAAACAACTAAATGGAGGTATGTTGGAGGAACTTGACAATCAGAACTCCATCGCGCAAACTACTCCATGCTTGAACCAATAGGCCTTATTCACAATAGCGGCCATGTTAGTTTCCAAATTGTCATGCAAATTAGCCATGTGTTATGCTGGGGGGCAAACAATGGAAAAAAGGCAAATTGCAGAAAAGCGGCCAGTCGAAATATTGAAACAACATTGCTAAAAGTACATTTTAGAATTTAGAATTAAGTACCTTTTATGATAATTTTATATCTTTTGATTGCCTTTGACATTTTGACTTTCTACTTCGTTATCTGCTCATTTTTCACTAAAAAACGTCGAAGTAACTTCTGTAATCATTCTATTTGACTACTTAGGTGATAAACATTCAATGAACGTGAAACAAATCATCTGCGTGGCTAAGATGTTCGTTATAACCTCTCGAACTTGTGTTGTTTGCCCCCTCAGAAGTGTGTAGCTAATTTGCATGATAATAGCAAATCCAACATGGCGGACATCGTGAATAAGGTCTATTAAAAGCAGAGTTTGACTGACGTCATGACGGAGTTGTCATGCATGGTTAGTTTTGTTTTCCTTTTGGCATATTCGCCTGACAATATTGATCATCCATCATCGTCATCATACACTGAAACATCACGCAACAGCTAGTTAAACCTTAGGATTCCACAGCTGGCCACCACTGCAAGCTCAGCTATCTTAGCATTGCATCGAATCGTGAATTGAAATCATCGATGCCAATGATTACCATAAGCTCCCCACTTACTTTTCTGGCCCCAGTTGTTTAATTAAACCGAGGCCGAGTACTTTTATACGGTGGATAAGTTACTCTCTGACAGTTCAATTCAACCTGTGCAAAGATATTTGTATTTGACACGTATCGGTGAATATATATGCACACTCTAAACGCATCTAATTGAAGGCGTGTACCAAAAAGTTTGGCCAACGTTTAACGTAAAGTATGTTTCATACTCTGGATAGTGACTTATCCACCGAATAAAATAAAATAAAATAAAGTTATCAGGCCTTTGATCAACTGTGGCCTGGCCTCGGTTGTTCAAAAGGTGGATAACGCTATCTACCGGATAAATCGCTATCCAGCGGATAAACACTAGCAAAACCACTGTATTCGATTTAGTGCCTCAATAACAATAAGTGACTGTTAAATACTATCTAAAACTATGAATTAGATCTGAAGAAACACTTTTAATTCAACCTGATGTCATCAGGATAGGTACAATTCCCTGAACTCGATGTTGCGCGAAAGTTCTGTTGTTAGAGATAATTCATCTCCAACAACTATAACAGAGCTTTGTATACATCATAGATTTGAACTACGGATTACATATACTATATAAAGTCTATAAAATGATCATCGCAATTTGAGAAGAAATTTAAGTATTTGCGAGGAACCTGGAGTTACACTGAAGACACTGAACTGGGCCGTGTACAGCGCAATTATGATTTCGAGTTTCATCGACTTCCCTTCAGGTCTACTTTCTTTTCTAACCGGGATGATATTTATCATCCTAAATGTTTTCAAACACAAGTCGCTCTTTTAAAGTTCAGATTGCTTTTCTAAACCACAGGTGTCCGCGATTTAACGTTGGGAAAGAGAATTCAATATCACCGCTGAGGCCAGTCCTAAAATAACCCAAATCACCTCAAATAGCCTCGAGGACAAGCTAAGATCCATAAACTTGAAAGCAGATTTTTTTGTCGGGATTTTATGTTGTTATGATTACCTTTTTTTTGGTACTTTACCTTAGCACTCGTTCGCGAACTTTGAGTCTGGGGTGTCCTGACCATCTGATACAAAACAGCTGAGGGTCAATTGGTCCCCTCGGAAACGAAGCATGCAATGAACTCCGTATCGTCACTATGGAGAGCAATTTTTGCCTCGGGGATAAAGGATCAAACAAAGCAAAAGGGAAAATCGAAACAAAAACAATGATATTTCAACTTAGCACGCATCAGTACCGACACCGGCGGAAAAAATAATGCAAATGGGAATATTGGTTCTCAAACGCAAACTTATGCCAAGCTTAGGAAAAATCGATGTTTATTTATTCTATAAATTTCTTTCGGTTTTGTTTTGTTTATGGCCAATTTCTTTCCGGAGTATTAGCAATAACTGCCTCCTGAGAATCGATTTCCTTGAAGTAAGAGAGCCAGTCAGCATTAGGCGATCTGTGAAAGG
>NC_090891.1:35658586-35681086 GCF_036669925.1 Montipora capricornis | reverse complement strand
TAATAATAATAATTAACAATTATTCGCCGAAGGCGAAGTGATTATCAGTGAATATTCACCGAGAATCACTGAGCCTGAGGCGAATAATTGTTTTAGTATAAATACACAGTTGATTATTTCAAAAAAGAGAAAACATTTCAACGCAAAATCAT
The DNA here is from genome assembly GCF_036669925.1 of Montipora capricornis. Taxonomy (NCBI): domain Eukaryota; kingdom Metazoa; phylum Cnidaria; class Anthozoa; order Scleractinia; family Acroporidae; genus Montipora; species Montipora capricornis. The sequence goes on along the minus strand of NC_090891.1, from coordinate 35,680,934 downwards.
CTTCACTTACAGTGGCAAAACGACTACTGGCAGCCATTTTGTCCGTCGAGGTGATTATCGGCTGATAATCCGAGATAGCGAGCCAATGAGGCGTGCGATTTTGTACAATCACCTTTGTATTTATACTATTTATTAATCACAAGATCTCAAGGGGGTGGCTCTCAACTACTGAAAGACAGCAGTTGTCAAGGAAGATTTTTAGTCAAGAGTCCTACAAAAAGCTTTGCATGGATGGGTCTTTGAAGTAACTAACTCAATGGAAATCTGACATCCCTTTAACATTGGTTCATCAGAATGCACATTAGTGACTAAACCCAGTCCTCTGCTGTGCATTTCAGTGAAAAACATGTAAAAATTCTCATGAAACTAAAGGAAGAGGTGGGAAATGGGAACTGTCCCATCATTTTTCGTAAACTATAGCATGGAATTTCTGTTTGACAAAATTTGTGTGGGAGGGCCTTATGATAATCATTTTGAGAAATAATTCTCGCTGAATGTTTTGGTCGCACGATTTACCAAATATGGTTGTTTCTCTGTTTCAGGATTTGACCTCAGCATTAACTAAAAAGATCACTCTGAAAACTCCTCTTGTAAGCTCTCCAATGGACACAGTGACAGGTGATGTTGTTTCATTGGCTGTTGACAGTTATTATACGTGTATTTCTTTCTCATCTCGCTGCATTTGAATAAGATTCCCATGCAGGGCTGTCAATTAATTTGAAAGTAAAAGGCTTAGAATTAAAAGTAGGCAGCCATCAAAGGGAAGTTGGCACTCTTGGATGTCATGTTTTTTTGTGAGATTAAGCGCAATAATGGGAACTACTGTATTCGGTTAGCGTTCCAGATCATTCGCTTGAATGATCGAGCGGAAGAAGTTTGTCCTGGTTTTTCTTGTTTAATCTTCTTAAGAAAATTAATGCCATCAGTTCCCCTCAAAAGGGGGAGAACATTGCTTTAAAAGTTTTTTTGATGTTAAGGTTTTTCATCTTGACTGGCGGTAAAATGAGAGGAAAGTAGCCGGCTGCAGATGGCTTACTAGCCAGTGGTTTTGGCTGGCTGCGAGCCCTTATTAACAGCCCTGGCAGGGATCTCAATAAAAATGTAAAGTTGGTGGCTGGTTTCAATAGGGTAACTTACTGTCGTTATGAGGGAGCTTAAGCAATGACAAAGGCAACGGCAACAAGAACGTCACAAATTAGCATATTTAGTCATATTTAGTGGGCAAAAACAAGAGCTTCACATGCTCTGCACATGTTTTTCACTTTTGTCCATTTCTTTGCGGTCGTCAGCAAAACTACAACATGAAATATCCAAATTTGAAGTTTTACATGTATGTATGAAGAACGTCAGTACTTGAGGATAAATTGTCATTTTCTCCCCTAAATTAAGCGCCGTTCTTACCAGTTTCATTTTTGCGGAACTACCATACCCTTGTCATATTAACTGAGTAACTGGCCGTTTCAGGCCGGCTGGGGAGTCAAAAGGGTTAAAAAGGTTGAAATAGTCACGTCAGATGAGTAGCATGATCACCGTACCCATTCCTGTAACATACCTAAAAATTGTGAAATTGTGTTTATTGGGGTGAAAATCACTTATTTTGGCTTATTTCACACCCAGACTTTCATATCTTTCTAATTGTTCGGAAAATATTAAAGTTTGGTGTGTTAAAACTGAATTTTTGATTTACCCATGATCCCTTCCAGGCGTGGTCTTTCATGCAGATAGTCAATTTTGAGGCAAATAAAAAGTAAAAACAGAAAGCTTTCACTACATGGAGGATAGCATCCCCTCATTTAGTTCTATTGACACCCTAAATGCTGGCTTTCTGCTCCACTTTACAATTTGAGGTCAGAGCAGATGTGTCTCTCAATTTCCTGAAAATTGCCCTTGAAAAGACATTGTGGACTTCCCAATAATATCCATAGAGGAAAGGTTACCAAGCCTTGTGAAGCTCATGGAAATCATGGCTTCTTTGCGAAGTAGATTGTGATGTTTGCTGGCACTCAATACTTGGTTCATTATGGCCCAGCATGTTAAAAAAAACGTAGCAACTCAGTCAAAGGCCAATAGTTTTCGCGACCCTGGAAGCTACGATGACAAAACTGTGGAAATAGCTAGGGGAACTTGTGAGCATTTAGAAAATGCTTGGTTGGAACCCAGTTATGCCTTGGTTGGATCAGGAGCAACGTTGAAAGAAGTGGTCTTGAAAAATATTATCGTGTAATTGCGGAGCTGAAAAAGCGTAGTGACTGTTTTGAGGAGTGATTTTTCCATTTGTAGTGGATCCCTCAAACTAATTTTTCTTTATGTTAAAGCACAAGGCATGAGCATTTAGTTGAGATGGTTTTGAACCCACAGATATCAATTGAAGACTTGTTTCAAACAATAACCTAGTGAGCACCAAAATTCCAAAACACAGTGTTACAGTAAGGAAACTACGGAATTTTGAATCTTTTTAATGTGTTTTAATAAACTTGAACTGTTGAAATTTGGCTCATATGTAGTATTTACTGCTTGTTATCACTGGTTATTGTCTGTTAATCCACAAAGTGTTCTCTCTTATGAAAATGGTTTTGAAGACTTTCAATTTGAAAATTATTGTGTTACGAGTTACACTCGAAATTTTCCTATTTTTCTATCCTTTTCCTTTGTTTTCTCAAGAACAGAAAGTCGTTTACCCTTTTTACACCCTGTAAGCTAATCAACAAGGATAACCTTAGCATTCAGCAAAAATATAGCTTTATTGAAGACGTTAAACTGAATAAGTCAGGAAATGTTTCTGAGTCATCCCCAATTGGGTATGGTGATTGTGCTACACATTGTCATTTTGAGATGACGTTCTTGTTGCCATGACCATTGTCGTTGCTTAAGCTCCCTATTGTCAATAGACAACTTCTCTGAGAGTGAAGCAATTTGTCAGCTGTCAGCACTTACTGAAACCACTGGATCCTTAAAATAGTTTTTGCAGGGTTCCTGCTCACCTTGAAAAGTCAGGGAAAAAATCTGAAGTTTTTCAAGGTCAGAGAATTGTCAGGAAATTTAAACACAGTCAGAAAATTTGAAAGAAGATCTCAAAAATCAGGGAGATTCTTTCTTGTCTTGAAAATCCTAAAAGATTGTCAGTGAAAATTGCCTTTGGTCAGGAAAAAGTCAGGGAATTTTGTTTTTGTAATCTTGAGTGAGTGTGAGTGTAGATTTTATAACCTCATAACATATCCCATTTTCTTCCTACTCTTTTAGAAAATCTCTATTTTCTTTTAATTTTTGGTTAAAAGAATTATTTCCCTGTTCTTAACATCCTGGCAATTATTACCTTCCTTTCAATTTTTATAATACTGATAGTTTGATATGGACTAATGGTGTACCATAAACTACTGCACTTTTGACACGTAAGGCCAAGGACAACTGTTACAGTAGTTGGACATATTTACAGTGTAATAAAGCACTTTAAACCATTGCTTTGTTTTTTACATTTGTCATAACTGTGTTTTTGTGTCCACAGAGTCGTCATTGGCAATAGCAATGGCAGTAAGTGTGAAACACTGTCTTCATTATGACTTGTCACACAGTTTATTATTATTTTGGCAAAGTGGTCCAAGGTGAAAGGGGAATTCTGATTGGTTCTCTGAATGGTTCGAATTTTGCAATACAGACTGCTAAGGTGGACTGGTCACGAATCAGCGTATATATGCATGACATGTTTTTTATATACAGTACCGCTCAGATATACGTTAACTGCGCATACGCAGTGTATACGCATATACGCGTATGCTTATACGCACATACGCGTATACTTATACGCACATACGCGTATACTTATACGCACAGACGCGTATACTTATACGCACAGACGCGTATATTCATGCGCGTCTGATTTTCCTTTGTTATTCAGTACCATAAATTTCCTTTGTGTTGCATTGTTGAGTAGAACAAAGAACTTTTGGATCTGAACAAAGCCACGAGCCGATAACAGAAAATTTACATACTGCAAAAGCTATCATGTTACAAACGCGCGGGTCGCTTCCCGTCGCGAATTTTTTGGATAACAAGCAAAAGTAATTCAATGTTTATGAATCAGAAGGGAAACAAAAATTTGTCTTAAGTTTGGCATTCAAATGCGTGTATGGTTTGCTACCCTTTACGCCTCATTGAAAACCATCAAATTTTTTTCATTGCCCCGGTGCGTGAATTTCAATTTTCACGGCGTGAATACGCCGTAATCACTCTACGATAAGAAACTTTCACTCTTGGCATGAAACTATTCATGCCGTGAATGATCGGGAAAAACTTTCACGTCGTGAAATTAAGGGTTAAAATTCACGCGGTGAAATTGGGAGTGAAAAATAATATTCACGGGTGTGAAATTGATCCAATCGAAAGATAAATCAACAATTCATTTCCATTTTACCTTTCCGTTCAATTAAAAACTTTTTATGAAGAGAAGCGACCAACTCATAAATGGGAAACAATTTCTTTAGTATCGTATCATTTTGATACTGCTGGTTTTAAACTGATAGCAAAATAAAGTAGAAGGGAATACCCGAACAACGATCTATCAAAATTTGCATATGACTCACATCAAGAGCTGAGGAAATCGTGACAGGTAATGCAACACCTTTCAAATAGGAGTAGAACTTCCGTCGAATTCGGCGAGGTAAACTCAAAGATTTTCCGAGAATTGCATGTTTATTGATGGTGTGCCTTTTGTATATTATTAATTCTCTCTTTTGATAGTGTGGAACAAAATAACTCTGAACCTGAACTGTATGTTTATCGATGAAATAAACATCCGTGGTTCGTCGTATTCCGAACGCGACAGCTGTTTGTGGAAGTGCGTCTTTGTCATGTAGTTCGTAGTCGTGTACTATTTTAGTGCTTTCAAGCTTATAACAATAAGCAAAACAATAAGCAAGCTAATGAGGCAGACGCGTATATCGGTATACACACATACGCGTATGGTTATACGCACATATGCGTATGGTTATACGCACATACGCGTATGGTTATACGCACATACGCGTATGGATATACGCACATACGCGTATAGGTATACACACATACGCGTACAGATATACGCGTATTGTGCGCATATTTTGGTTAACGTATTTCTGAGCGGTACTGTAGTCATGTCAGAGTTCCAGTATTTACTCTCTGGAACCATTAGGAGAAGCAGTTGAAGAGGCAAGCCCTGCGCAAGAGGGCCAATATACACTTTGTAATAAAAACTTAATTGAACTACAACAAGTTGCAAAAATAGTGGAGACACTTCACTCTTGGAGCACTATTAATTTACCTATTATCTCTCACACTGCAGCCCCCCTCCCCCCTTATCAGTGTTGCTAGCAAGACAAAAAAATGTTGGACACTTAAACAGTCAACATTGAAATTGGGAGAGGGGAGGGGAAGTGGGAAAGGTTTAAATTCTAGATACTGTGGGTACTGGAAGCCAGAAAAAGTGTTTTTTCGTGATAGTGTCTCAACAATTTTGCAACTTGTTTTAGCTTACTTGGTCCAGACTGGGAAAATGTTGTTCTCGTTTCTTTTTTGCTAGTTTATGGACCTCGCATGAATTTGCAAAAAAAGGAACTTGACCAACATTTTCCCGCACAGTATTGACCGAGCAAGCTAGTTCAGTAACATTTATTTACAGCTGTATTATTTATGGAAGGTTTCTGTGTGTAAATATGACTGTTGGAGTGTAAATTTTGATTAGCTGAACCCTTTTACCTTTACCTTCCCTTTTTACTGGAAGTTGTATCCCAAAGTTTTTTGGCGTCCATTTTTAGTCAAAATACAGTTCCCAAATTCCCAACCAGAATTCGCAGATGCCTTTTGTGTGTGTTTGTTTTTGAAGTGTGACAGTTCAACAATAACAAATTTTATAACTTGACTGTGGAAACAATACTTTTATCCTGCATTTTACTTATTTCCTTTACTCACTCTTCTCATTAATCAGTTTAAAAAACATTATTGCTTAGCTGAAAAGTCTTTATACATGTAGCTCAAGCAACTGAATGTTATCGTAATGAAACCCCTTTTTTCAACAGTTAAATGGAGGAATTGGTATCATTCATCATAACTGCTCAGTGGAGTTTCAAGCAAATGAAGTGAGAAAAGTGAAAAAGTTTGAACAGGGCTTTATCTTGGATCCATTAGTTCTGAGTCCTGAAAACTGTGTCGGTGATGTGCTAGACGCGAAAGCTAAACATGGCTTTTCTGGAATTCCTATAACGGGTATGGGGAAACAATAATGCAAGTTGTGTACACATATTAGGGAGCGTTAGCTCCTCTTTTTCATCTCAGTCCATTAACTATGCTGTGTGCATGTACATACATGTAGAGTACTTTTATCTCACCCAGTAGAAAACTTCACTTTGCCTCTTTCCAGTGTCCTGAACTGTCCGTTGCCAAAAAATAATGTTATGCTGTAGGTCAAATAATGATAATGGTGGCTAGGACAAAGAGAAGGATGACACCCGAGATGATGAACATACAGTGATCTCGGAATTTGACAGTTAATAATAATTATTATTCTTTTCATGATTGTGTTTTAAATTTCAGACACATAAATGTACATGTAGGACTTAGGGCAAAGCCGCCGCTCTTCATCATTAATGAAATGAAACAACCCTTCCTCTCATTTATTAATTCCTGATCTTTATAGAAAATGGTCAGATGGGTGGCATTTTAATTGGTATTGTTACTTCCCGTGACATTGACTTTGTCCATGAACCAGACTTGTTGAGGCCGATCAAAGAGGTAGGATATTCACAAACTTTCCGATAAAATGAAGGCAAACAAAGAGTTTCTGATACTGACTATAAAATAATGCCCTGCAATGATTGAAACTGGAAATACTGTAATAAGAAAAGTGTTAAAGTTCAATTTGGATGAGTTCACTTCAGTATCACATTGGTATGTACTGGATACAAATTGCAGGGAACCACGGTTTAAAAAGAGTGTTCTGGGCTTAGACAATATAAATCTTTAACCGACTCTTTTATGAGACAAAGGGTTAATTATCCATGTTGGCCATCTTTAATCTTGTGGCATTCTTGTGGTAACATATCAGTGTGCAGGTAAACACTATTCTTTCAATTATTTGAGCCTTTAAAGTTGGAGATGACTGCCAGAACAAGGGTTTTTGTTCTGAGCATGGGCACTGAGAGAAATGTCTACCTCCAAACATAATGTGCGTACTCATCATGGACAGCTTTTTACAGTAGTTTTGCTAGTGGGCAGTACCAAGAATGTCATCTCAAAACATAAATTATCATTTATGATTAGTGTAATCACTTAACGGCTATTCTAGGCATGGCAGTCCCTCGGGAAAGAAAACGTTATGAGGGGCACTTAATTTAGGAAAGAAAATGACGTCCTCCATAAAACCTCATATTTGACTATTTTACGTTGTTGTTTTGCTGATAACGGCGAAGAAATGGACAAAAATGAAAACCGCATGTGCAGAGCATGCAAAGGTGTTGTTTTTGGCCACTGAGTATGCCAATTTGAGACATTTTCGTCACTGTTGTCATTGTTCCTAAAGCTCCCCAATAATTATTTAACCCATTGACTCGCAGGAGTTGGACTCTATAGATTTTTCTCTAATGCCAGACATGGGGGCATTCTAGGGCAGTTCAGGTGTCAATGGATTAAGTTCGCAAACCAAATGTTGGCATAACTGAGAACCACTGAGTCCCGATCATGGCTTCTGCTAATCTAACAGTAACTTAGATTAACTACTCTAACAAATTTATCCAGTTGTATGTAGCTGTTTACTGTTTGATTTGCAGTTTGTTGGCTGTGCAATGGCTACAGACATACCCCAATGTTTGTTATTACCCTTATATTGACCTTTTTATCAACCGTTACAACAGGTAATGACACCGTGTGAAAGCTTGGTTGTTGCAAAAGATGGTATAACACTCCAAGAAGCAAATGGCATTTTACAAAGGAGCAAAAAAGGTTGGTAAGAGTTTCTTTTAAATGATGAAATTGATGGCGATGATAATAACGATAAGAAGCATCTATCTCAATCTGACTCCAAGGATTTTCCCCCAGGCACTTCGGTTTTTCTCCCTCATCAAAATGAACTCTCAGTCAATTACATCCAGCTGCGGGCAGATACCCTCGATAGGGATAACCTCTGGTATCCTTCCTTTTCATTGAAGTGATTGAATTAAGTTAGTATTGTTATTAGTATTATTGCATGTGATGAGTAGCACAATCATGATGTACATTTGTGTAACATAGTGAAATTTTACAAAATTTTTCATGCTGCCATAAAATTGGATGAAAAGGAACCTGACAAAATCAAATAGCCTCTTAAGCTGATATCTTAATGTAAAATGAAATTTTTTGTACTGATGGATCAAAAATAAGCAATTTTAAATTTACCCATGACCCCTTGCAGGCATGGTAATTTCCTCATTTTGCCTAGATTACCCTAAAAAATTTTGTTAAATAACCCGAAATATTCTCATTTTTAACTTTGACATTACAGAAATGTTAATTTCAGAGTTGATTATATGCTTTGCTTGATTCGCAATTGAGAAATTCCGGCGAAATGTTCCACATGGATTGCAAAAAAACAGGGCAAAATGTGCTGAAGTCCAGAAAAAACTGGTTTAACTGGATAAAAACAAGTCAAGGCCTGGTAGCAAAGCTTGCTCTGAGGGAACGTTTCGAAACGTAATGGCGGATCTGCTAGGAGAAACTTTTGGTTCTTTCACGCTCTAAATTCCCTTTGTCAACCTCTGAACGTCAAGAAGTGTTTCAGACTCACAAAGAGGTCTCGTTCTTTCACAATTTGAATTGTTTCTTTCTGAGCTTTGGCATGTAATTTGTACATGAGATGAGCATTCTGTTTTTCTTTCGGTTTTGTAATGTGAGCTCGGACAAGCAAGATACAGAGGACATTTTGCGAAGCTGTGCTTTGGCTCTAAGGCAAATTGTAATGGCGGACAAAGTGTTTCAGACTGAGAAAAAATGCTCTGGCTTCTCGTGTGCTGAAAAAATTTTGTGTAAAACTTTCTCCAAAGCAACTACCACAAATGAGCATTCTCGAACCATATTTTATTCTTCCTAACCACAAAACATCTGTGGGTTACAGACGCAAATTGCAAAACAGCACTGAAGATTTTAGGAGCGTGACGCTCAAGACTGTTGTGCTTTTCGGCCTCTTTTCTCCGTCATTGGTGAGAAATTAACCACATTTTTTTATTTACTGGTTGCAACATTGTTTATGTGAAATATGTTGTTGATTTCGTTGTGAGGAATAAAGTACAAGCCGTCTGAAGAACCTTGTTGTGCTCGTCTTACTAGTTTGCGTGTTACGCGTGACGCGCCATTTTTTGTCCCCAAAGTGGACAACCGAATCCGTTTATTCTAAACTTAAGCGACCGATTTCGCTAATCTACACAGTAAATGTTACTTAATATGTAAGAAGCATATCTGCGAAATGTGAGTGGCTAGCACTTTTTACCAGCGGAGATATGGCCTGAAGTGTTCGTTCAAGATACTGGTTTCCCAAATGTACATCATGATTGTGCTACTCATCATGTATTAATAATAATGATAATAATGACAGCGATGGTGGTGATGATGATGATGATGATAGTAATAATAATTATTGTAATTGTAACTGTACTAAATTTTTACAGGAAAGCTACCAATTGTCAATGAGAAAGGGGAGTTAGTGTCATTAATTGCTCGGACAGATCTGAAGAAAAACAGGAATTTTCCACTCGCCTCCAAAGATGTCAACAAGCAGCTATTAGGTATGCAAGGTATTGTGCTTTTATCATCGCTCCAGAGGTTGGACCTTTTGATTTTTTAAATGATAATGTGGTTTGGTTAGACACGACTTGAAAGCGTCATCAGTTAGACCTTTGAAGTGGGAAAATGGCCATAGAATATTCTAGCCATGCCGTGTTTTTCAAGTGTCAAGCAGGCTTTTTGTTTGTAGCCGGTGACCAGTCGATTTGTCTGGTTGTTTACCATCTCACATCTGGTACTTTGACCCTGGTTGGTTACTAGATTTCTTGTGTTGTTAAGGCTATGTCTTTGAAACCAAACAGCAACCTCAAAGCCGTTGTGCTTCCTTAAAGGTTGCTAGCTGGTTTCAGGAACATGGCCCCAAACAACACTAACTTAAATACAATGCACCTTTTTAGCTTTACAGGAACAGTGTATGCGTCTGTTGCCCAATCCACATACCATAATTTCCGGCCGTTTACCTGCACGGTAGATTACCCGCATTAGTCATTTTTTGCAATCGTAAGAAAAAAATTCATTAGATTACATGCACTAGCAGATAACCAGAAAATGTCAGGTGGATTGCTTTTTGGTGTTCCAGCACCTAATAATAGGGGGCTTAAACAAAGACGATGACGATGGCTACGAGAATGCCACCTAACAATAGCTTCAATTAGCAAAAACAACAGCTTTGCATGCCCTGCACGTGCGTTTTACATTTTAATACATTTTTTTGCCATTCTCGTCTTGACAACGATGTGAAATGATCAAAGTTGAGGTCATGTGGAGGACGAGAGCACCTGACGATGAATTTTCAATTTTCTCTCTAAATGTCCATACTGTTCTCACCAGTTTTCTTCTTGGAATGCGTACTCACACTTTCCAAGCCGAGCAACTTACAGTAATCGCAAAATAATTAAAGTAACTGGAAATAGGATTTTTAGACAATGTTCTTGTAGCCGTCATCGTCGTTTTTCTTTACTTAATTAAGGTCCCTAATATTAATGTTTCAAAACAGAAAAAATAATTTCTTTTAGATATAAGCATTAGTCTTTTTCCTGAGAGAATCTAAGTTCTTTTGACAATGTAACTGTAGCCACTGTTTCTTTAGTTTCCATGCAAACATGGCTGCTTTAATATTGACTAATTTTGTTGTAATGCCAGTAACAATGTTAATAGTAATGCAGTGGAACCTCCATGTGGTCACCTTCAATTAAGCGGCCAGTAATCACAGTCCATTACTATAGAATAATATTGTAAATCAAATGCTTATTAACCTCTATTAATTGGCCACCAAGAGTTTAATACACTTAAATTTGGTTTTATCAACAGAGATGATAATGTAAATTGACCACTGTATAGTCTAAAAGCTGACGAAGGGCTAACGCTCGAAACGTCAGCTTTTAGAATCTCTGGATGGTGGCCAATTTACATTATCAACTCCATTGATAAAACCAAACTTTTGTATAACTTCCCCACCGACGCAGCACCACAGTTTCTTTAGAAACTGCCCCCTCATTTAATACACTTAGTTTGCCTTTTTAGCGACAGACTTCCTTGCATTTAAAGATTATTAATAATTATGGACCCGTAATGCAACATTTCAGTTTCAGACATGCCTCCTTTTCCAGTTATAAAATCAACTCAGTTTACGCCATAGTTTAGATTGCTCATGTTAATATAAGTTGAGAGAACCTCATCTCAACATTTTAAGGAGAATTTGTTTTTTCCAACAGTACTGTATTTTTATTCAGTATTAGAGCTGTCTTTTGTGCAAAAGTTGTCGCAAGCCTCTAAAGGTGTTTGTTTTAGAATAAAGTGATGTTTCTACTAAAGATTATGCTAATTACTGACAAATCTCTGTCAAGCGGCCAACCTCCATTAAGTGGCCAGTAGCCATTTCTCCGAGAGTGGCCGCTTAATAGAGGTTTCACTGTAATCGTAATATTAGTGGCACAGAATGCAGAAGTACAGAAAGCAGCACTATTGCTGATTATGTTGCTTTTTCCAGTGGGTGCAGCCATTGGCACAAGAGATGAAGACAAGGAGAGACTGGAAGCTTTGGTTCAGAGTGGAGTAGACGTTGTTGTCATTGACTCCTCCCAGGGAAATTCTGTCTTTCAGTTGGATTTGATCAAGTAAGCATTAAGATTTGACATTAAAGGAGTTGTGGTGGAAAAATATTTTTGAGGGCCTTGCCTTTTGCTCATACGTTATTCGACTGGCCATCATTTTTCTCCTGCATTATTGAGGTAACCTCAACAAACACAATTGACTCCTATAGGAGTCAGACTTGATGGATTTTACTGTCTAGCACCAATAGATTTTAATTGTCACTGGGGTAGGGGTGGTTGAGGAGTCTATAGATTAAAAAGAAATCAAAAGTATTCTCTCCTGAGAGTACTTTGGATGCTCTTCGTCCAAGCTTCATTAGGGCTGCAAAAGCTGGGTCTTTACACAAGATCCAGTGACGACTCACGGCAAATGTCACATGTCAAATGTGTTCATGATATCTTGAGTGAAAACCCTAGCCCTTTAGAACCTTTAATAATAATTGTAGTGGAAGCAGGAAAACCTTGAACACCTGTATGGCAGGAATGTTATTTCTATCCAATCACACATCCGAAAGCTGTATGCTGAACCGCAGAGTGTTTACTGTTGTTTGTGTGGCCCAAGAATTGTGTTGGCTTTAGATTTTCGGCGTAATTGATTTTATTTCATTTAATTCTGGTTGTTAGAGCTCTGAGACTTAGCTCATAGAGAAACAGAACACTGTATGTATTTGATTTGTCCTTTCACTGATCACTGGCGCTCCAAGACAAATTGTTGCTTTCAACATGTGGTGCTGCTGTGAATACCTGTATCGTCTTTTACTAAAATAATGGTCATTCAGTTTGCACTTTTGGTGCGTGAAGTCCTCAAACATGATTTGCTTAAAAACCGCACACCGATGGCTCAGTTGGTTGAGCATCGGGCTGCCAAGCAGGAGGTAGTGAGTTCAACTCTGGCGGGACCAACACTCTGGGTCTTGAAACAACTGAGGGGAAAGTGCTGCCTTTGTACTTAAACCTGCAAATGGTTAGACTTTTCAAGTTTTCTTGGATAAGGATTGTAAAACAGGCCCTGTTTCACAAATATCTTCCATGTTTATAAGCTCGCTGTGGGACGTTAAAGAACCTACGCACTATTTGAGAAGAGTAGGGGATGAAGTTCCCGGGATAGCTGTGGCTGTCCACTATAAGTGTGTTCTTTCCAGCAGAAGTGCCTTGGCATAATGTCTCCTAAAAATGCTTGTGGTGTATGAGACCACCTAAGCAAAAACAGCCATAAGTCAAAAGGACTTTGCTGATTGCTGGGATATTTAGATGTAGATGTAGAAAACGGTAAGCATTCCTGACATACAGCTGTATTTTAGGTGTTCCCGGTTTTCCCAGTCGCACTGTAACAGCAGCTCTTTTTACAAGCATCAGCCAAATGATGATAAATGTGGTCAGAATTGACTGAGACTTAACATCTCAAAACCTTCATTCTGTGAAGGAACTGCTAACCAGAGTTCTTAATCATACTTTGGTTTGAAATCTTGATGGCTACTTCTCTCTGTGGGTTTCCATTGTAAAATCAAACCAAGAGAAACTTGCACACAATATAGACACGACTGGTGTCTTGAGCTCCGACATTCAGGAATCAGTGTGCAGACAAAAGTTTTATTCCTGCAGTGATGTTTTCTTTAGTAATCTGATGGCTGGTGCTAAGCTTACACTATTACCATGATGTAGAAGGGTGTCAGGAAGGAATGCTAGAAGACAGTGTACAGTTTAATATTAAACAAAAACATTAGGCTCTTGCAGAAAGTGATGTAGGCTAATTTTGTCACGGTTGATATAATTTACAGCAATTTATCACGCACAGGTTCATTAAGGAGAGGTATCCAGACTTGCAAGTTATCGGTGGTAATGTTGTGACAGCTGCTCAAGCAAAGAATCTTATTGATGTTGGGGTTGATGCCCTGAGGGTTGGTATGGGGTCCGGATCTATATGCATTACACAAGAGGTCATGGCTGTGGGCAGGCCACAAGGCACTGCAGTTTTCAAAGTAGCTGAATATGCTAGACGATTTGGGGTTCCCGTGATAGCAGATGGTGGTATACAGAATGTTGGACACGTATCTAAAGCCCTCAGCTTGGGAGCTTCGACAGGTGATTGAATTTCAGTGAAGTATCTATTGAAAGTTTGGTATCTTTGGAAATAGTCTTGTTGACAGCTAGAGGAAGATGTACATGTATGTATTTATGCCGAATTTGACATGCATAGCAAATCATTCCCTGTTAAGGTGATGTGGCCTTTTTTTTAAATGCTCATTTCAATTAATGAAATGGCATTAAATTTTAAATTAAATCAACCTTGCTAAAACCAATCTTTCTATTTTCAGTTATGATGGGATCTTTGTTAGCTGGAACAACAGAAGCACCCGGAGAATATTTCTTTGCCGATGGTATTAGACTGAAAAAATACAGAGGTAAGATGCCTGTAGTGAGATTGGCACAGTAAACGTTTTCAATTTCTAGCTATATCAATCCATCTCTCTTACAAGTAACAGAAACCAAATAATGATTGTATACAAAAATTTGGTTTATCAACGGAGTTGATAATGTAAATTGACCACCGTACAGAGATTCTAAAAGCTGACGTTTCGAGCGTTAGCCCTTGGATTCGCTCTGACGAAGGGCTAACGCTCGAAACGTCAGCTTTTAGAATCTCTGTACGGTGGTCAATTTACATTATCAACTCCGTTGATAAACCAAATTTTTGTATACTACTTCCCCACCGACACAGCACCACAGTTTCTTTAGAAACTACCCCTTCATCCAAATAATTATTGGTTTGTTATGTACAGTCGAAGGGCTATGTGCATTAAAGTTGAGTGGATAAAAAACAAACAAAACGTTAAGTATAAACTCAGTAAGCGGAATATTCAGTGAGAATCAAGAAAATCTCTTATTTATTATTCGCCGTTATTCATTTATGTTTTCTTTACTTGAAGCTACGTGAACTCCAAAAAGTCCCATTTATAAATAATAATGTGTACGCTTCTTTCTCCCAGGAATGGGTTCACTGAGCGCAATGGAGCACAAAAGTGGAGCACAAAGATACTTCAGGTAATTTGAATCTTAGTTACTTCTGGGGGCTTTTCATTCAACCAGAGATTGCGGTATTTTCGTGTTACGAAACGAAAGTAATCCGAATTCATGATTTTAAAGGAATGGTGCAGTGGTGAGGGTACTCGCCTCCCACCATGCAATGTGGCCCGGGTTCGATTCCCGGATTCGGCGTCATATGTGGGTTGAGTTGGTTCTCTACTCTGCACCGAGAGGTTTTTCTCCGGGTACTCCGGTTTTCCCCTCTCCTCAAGAATCAACATTTGACTTGCTTTGCGTTAATTTTTTACTTTCTGTTTACAGTGTCCTCAATTAGTGCTCAAGCGTTAGAACGACTAGACCCTTGGATAAAGCTCCTTTCCTTTCCGTCGTTTGGCAAACCTATCATTTGCCAATTGGCACTCGGACGCAGCTTGTAACACATAACGTAGTTATGTGTGGGACGGGGCCTGCGGTTTCTAGTCCATATCCCAGTTGAATTTAAGTATTGCAGTTTGCAAATAAAATTAAGGGGCAACACTTTCTCCTCAGATAATTTAACCAACCAAATAATATAACTTGTGAAAACTTGACTTGTGCATACTGTAATAGCTGGTCTGACAACGATTGTTTCGTCGTCGCTCAGTGCCAAGCGACTCTTCAGAGACCTTTCTGATATTAATATTCGGCAAACTCTTTGAACATATCGATCAAAGTACGGTTCGCAATCAGTTCAGTACGAGCAATCTCGCCTTATATCGCGTCGAGGTGATCTGGCGACGTAATTTGGAGGACAGGGAAGAAACATTTTAACGCCGTATCCCACAACCGCGCGCGGCCTTAGGTGTTGTTTCCAAATTTTTTACAGTATTTTCATCGCCCAAACTCAACAGATACCTCCCACATTTCCTGTTCCTGAATGAACATTCAAGTAGAACCGACGAGATCTAACCTCGCCTCTGCCATGTTGAGTTCGAAAATAACATTCAAGGCCGCGCACGGTTGTGGGATACGGCGTTGAAATATGTCTCCCCAGTCCTCCGAATTACGTCACCAGATCACCTGGATAAGTATTCCCCGACTGCCAAGTTATTTTTTCACAACTGTTACAAATAATATGAAAACATTTCATTTTGCAGTGAACACGATAAGGTTAAAGTCGCTCAGGGTGTGTCAGGATCAGTTGCTGACAAAGGGTCCATTCATCGGTTTTTGCCGTATCTGTGCACCGGCATTCAACATGGCTGTCAAGACTTGGGAGCAAAAAGTCTCACTCAATTGAGGTTATTTTTTTATTCACGTAGCAATTGAACAGCTGAATAAGTAATTAAATCTTCTAGATGTTTTGGTGTGTTGTATCGCTGAGTATTTTTAACGAGTTGTAATGTATAGAAAGAGTGGAATACAAACAACGGGTAGAAATATTCAGCGATACTACGGGCGAAAACATCTAAGAACCAAGCTATTTGTTATCCAACGTTTTCGCACTAAATTTATTGCAAGTGTATGTTACACAACCGAAAACGAGTGACAAATTTGTGCGTGACAAGCGCAGGGCAAACGCCAGTAACCAAACTAGTCAAACCTGTCCTCTACTGTACAATAACTAATTTTACAATGACTGCAAAATTCTCGCTCGCTCATTGGCTAATTTTAGTTGAGTTTTTGACAAGTAAGGATGTCTAACCCTTTTTTCAAGAGAGAGAAAAGTTAGAATGACAGAAGTTTCGTGCTTTGCACGTTAGGCCATTGTCACTTCGTCCCCAAGCGTACGGTTGCAAGCTACCTAGTATACATTCTGTCCGTTTGTTTTTGTTTGTTTGGACACTAGCTAACTGCTAAGACGAATTAATATGTTAAAACTGATTACCGATGATTCAGCAGAAAAATTGGAGGGAAACCCGAAAAAGTCGCAGGGTTTGTGCAACTACCAAGGGCCTCTTCGACGCATGCGTTTGGGAAGCCCGGCTTAGGGACGTTTTTATTTCGGCCCTGTCCACATGTATCCGGATATTTTTGAATCCGCAACTTTTTCTTTCCGGATTCAAGAATATCTCATCCACACGTAGCGTATTCAAATGCTTGGGCATTGGCGGTCTTTTCATCGTTCAATTATGAAAGACGAATTTTGGCCATTAGCAAAGTTATGTTGGTAGCTTTATGCGAAGTGAGTTTTACTGCCATTTGTTTGTTTACATAATAATATAGATTTAGCCAAGCTCCAGGGTTATTTATTGTTACAATAAGTTAACTTGCCTTTAACCTGCGATCCAATCGAAACCCAGCACCTGGTCAGCGGTCAACTTAAAAAAAGCTGACCTCAATGAGCTCTAAACTTGAGCCCGCGATATGGACACGTTATACTGGTCACATTGGCATACATGGAGGGGCGGAAACCCAATGGTGCTCCGCGCACGTCTTGCGCGGAGCTCCGCTATCATCAAACAGTAATTATAGAGTGTATTTATTTTTGAGTCATATCCTTTGTTTTGGAATCCTTTTCACTGGCTGTGTATGGTCGTATTACTTTGGGGTGCAGGGATGGCGCAGTGGTGAGAGCACTCGCCTCCCACCAATGTGGCCCGGATTCAATAGGCCATTTTACAGTTGTTTGCTCAGCGACCAAGCCTATGAATGGCTGCGAGGCTGCCGGTGACCTTGCATTGATACAGACCTCACTGCTTTTATCATGTAAATTGTATTGTTGTAACGCTAATTAGTCCATATTAACATTACAAAAGCATGAAGGTTTGTATCAAAACAGGGTCACCGGCAGCCTCGCTTCCATTGTTAGGCCTGGTAACTTAGCCACAACTGTAAAATGGTCTATTCCCTGACTCGGAGTCATATGTGGGTTGAGTTCGTTGGTTCTCTACTCTGCACCGAGAGGTTTTCTCCGGGTACTCCGGTTTCCCCTCTCCTCAAAAGCCAACATTTGATTTGATTTGATTTGCGTTAACTTGTTAATTTCAATTTACAGTGTCCCCAATTAGTGCCCTACCGCGCTAGAAGATTAGACACTTAAATAAAGTTCATTTCCTTTCCTTTTTTCCTTTTCCTGTGATAGTTTCTTAACCAATCAGTAAGCTCGTAAGGTACAACCCGATCCCCATTTTAGCCTTGTTTTGTAAGACAGGTCCCAGCATCTAAGTAACGTGAATTCAAACGTTTCGAAAGGGTTGAGGTATTTTCGTCATTAAGTCTTACTCTCTGACCACTTTTTAGATCCATGATGTACTCTGGGGAGCTCAAATTTGAGAAAAGGACTACATCTGCCCAGATCGAAGGAGGAGTTCACGGTTTACACTCGTAAGAATGCGTTTTAGATCAGTACCTGGGTATTGGGGCAAACGCGACGTGTGAAGCCCCGATTTTGTTTTCCAGTTAAACGTTGCGACGTGTTTGAAAATGGTTGCCAAACCGATGTTCAAACTCGCGGCGACGAACGTACCAAATGTCGGTCAACATCACGGAACGAGAAATGTTGGCATAGCCTCATCCAATATGAGCTACTGAACATTCCAACATTTTGGCCAACATTGTTTTGGAAGGTTGAATTAGGGCTCTTACTAGGGCAATTTAAAGAGATTCAAGTCTCGTTCATGTAGAGCTTTTTATAAATCATAGTTTTTCGCCGCTTGCTCAAGATACGTGATTGGCAACTGTTAAGTCCTGCTAAAGTGCGTTTCACAAAAGCAACACAAAATCCAACTTTTCGGTCACATCATCTTAACACTAAAGGTGGCGCAAACCGTTGCAACGATTTGGTTTCACTTAACGGCAATTTTATGGTATCATATGTAACGTCAATAATTGCACAACATTACAGGTTACCATGGCAACAAAAGCCATGTAAAAGGTCCCTTTATTACTCGGAATACCTGAAAGGTATCCATGTTGTATTCTGGGAAGAATTTAGTTTTCTGTGCAGCAAATGGACAATAGAATTAGGAGGCGGTGATTTCATTGGCTAAAAGCAATGTACTACACCCCTCCGAGCAATACATTTGACCTCCCTCTGTGACAAAGCAACTGCAACAAAAAATAAACGCTAACGCGAAGGAGTAGATTTCAGATAGCGAGAGACTTGAAACAGCCTCTCGTCTAACAGAATTAGATGAAAATCGGAATTTATAACGTGCAGTGGAGCAACTAAATGATGGGTTCTACGCTGGGGGTTCAGCGTGACTCGTTTAATTTCGTTTGCTGATTCAAAGCCCATGTTCCACGATATAGCAAATGACACAATGCAATGCAGCTAAACGCGAATATGCTGGATTCAGTCGTCTAGAAATGTTATGAATAAGATATTTACTAAAATCCTGCCTGTTGACAACACGACTAAATTGCCAGTACAGAACTTCCAGCAGCGGTATGTTATAAATGGCCGACATTTCTTAGTCTCTTTCTGCCTTAGCTGTTCTCTGTACCAACATCATCCGCCGATGTCTATGTTTTCTTTTTATCGTTAGTTTCCTGATCTTCATGTTAGTTACCTAGAGCTGGAGGTTACCGGCCGCGTTATTCACAACACTCTTAATTTGGAACCTTCGCAGATCGTGTTGAATTTATTTGCAATTGTAAACATTACGCGATCTTCACCGGTACATTATCTGCGTTATTTGACTGAGCAACTGGCTGCAGAAACATTTACTTGTTTTGTTTCGTACTTGGCAAATTAAAACATAGGCGCTTGAGAGGCGCATGTGACTACTCCAGAGATGTGCAAGGGGAAAAGAAGTAGAATATTCTGTCATGTGAATAGCGGTGGCTGAATTGTGGGAATTGATTCACCACAGCTCCCATATCGATAGTTTTTCGACCATAGAAAAATTTACGTGCGATAGATCATTTTCACTGTCACGCAACAAAAAAATAAATTCGAAACGTTCGATGAAAAAGGCCAAAAACTTGGAATGTTGCGGGAAACAAATTTAGACACCACCTCCAATTTTCAGATCTGTGCGGTACATCGTTTCTGAGCTCTTTGTCGAAGCGTTGAAATGACACAACTTTTACTTGTGTAGGTGGATCAAAGTGGACTTTACTTTGCCTTGAAAGCGCTTACTTTTCGCTCAGGAGATAAAATGTATGAACACATCTCCTAATGTACTAGTTACTTGAAAGGCTCAAACTGCTTAGATTCATAGGGATAGATATTTTTTCAATCAAATACAGTGGAAGCCCACCTAATGGCCATACATTCTCTTATAGAAAACCCTCGTTAATGCGGTCACCCGTTAATACGGCCAACGGCCACAATTTTAAATCCCAAACAGTAGAGTCCTCTATAATTTCATCCCGTTAACTCGGCCACTCGCGTCAAACGCCTGTGACATGTTAATTTCATTGACCTTCGTTAGTTACCGCTGAAATCGAACAGCCGATTTACTTTACAAAGCACTGTCAGCAACACTCCTCCCTGTTTTCATTACAAACATGATCTTGACACTACTGTAAAATCCAGTAAGGCAAATCGCGAAGGGATTAAGTCTCTGTGCTTTTATCAAAAACACGATTGATAGTTAAGTCTTTCGGTTAGGTAATTACGGCGGCTTCCGTTTTTTAGAAGCATAATAAGCTGGGCCTGTTCTTGTTTTGATTTTAGGCTCAGAACGTACAGTACACTTAACAATTTTAAGCGTTTTACCTACTGTGCGAAGTTTCAAGTATTTTATACAATTACTGTACGTACATTCCCGTGTTGTTTATTAAAGAGAAAAGTGCAAATGCGATATTTGTCATTAAGGCCCTTTAGTCATGAATTTCACGCTACCCCCGGTAATACGGCCACCCCGATAATACGGCCAAATTTTTTCGGCCCGTTGATGACCGTATTAACGGGGTTCCACTGTAGCTTGACATCATTGTGTTACCATGATAAGCTACGTAAGGTGACAATTAGGAAATGCGAAATACTGTATTTTCGAAACGAAAGACGTCATGGAACTGGAAACTTGGAAAAAGATTTATTTTTCGGTTATGTTCAACCTCCTATAGATGACAATTCAGAAGACCTTGCTAATTTGATGATCTCACTGTTAAACCATCTATAGTTTGACAATTACGTGCAGCTACTGCAAAGCTTTGTTTATCTCGAAAACGGCGGCTTCATTAAACGCGTAAACGGGCTCAATTGGTTGGTTAGAAACAAACTACGAAAGCTACATTAAGTAACTGTTGTAAGAATTAAAACCTCACCTCAGAACTGTATTCTTCACAGATCATCATCTGCGAACACGGGGCACCCGAACATTTCGCTCGTCCTCGCGAACTATCGGCAATTCATCGTACTGTTTGCAGAGTCCGAACTTTGGTACTCTTCGTATGCGGATTGGCTCCGAAGTGTATTCTATTGTTACATATTCATTTTAGGAAAAACACAATGGCAATAGTGACTACGCGCCATGCGCAGTAGACACAAAAACTATCTCGTCCAAAATGTATCACCCTACTTCTGCGCCACTTGGTAATCCGAGTAAACGCTTTAAAAAAGCGTCTTGTTTTATCTTAAAACGCGCTTGTATCTCAAAACGAACTCGGTGACCCTCATTTTTTATTGCTGGAAAGCGATTAGCAAGCTAAGATAAAACACTTGACAAAGTTAAAGGAATTCTTGTGAGCGGAGTCTAAGCCTCCTTAAAATGTTCCTATTGTGAACAAGGCTCTGTTACTTTAAAAATGCTAAGATTCTCCTTGTCAGTGTAGTCCCTTCAATTTCTTACTGAAATCGTCCGCGTAAATGTTACTCGCAAGGTGCTAAGAATCTCCTTGTGTATGGTCTTCCATATCTCTTTATAAATTATACGTCAGTAGACATGGCGCTAGAATGATTTCCCTCTTTGCTTCGTTACTTGTGTGAGGATCTTCCTCCTTTTGAGTTTTTGAGTTTGAGTGAGGCTCCAGCACTTGGTTAAGTAGCCTGACTTCTGGCTGTTAGACACAGTTGTGGTCTCATTCACACAGAAGCCCTTCAAGCTAATCCTGCCAAGCCGACTTCATGCTGGAAAGGTCAGACCACAGCAAAGGGAACTCTGTCCCCTACTCTTTTCGAATAGTGTATGGGATCTTTAACGTCCCACAGAGTTAATGAACAAGAGCTGCGAGACTTGAAAGTCTAACCATTTGCAGATGTAGTTACAAAGGCAGCACTTTCTCCTCAGTTATTTTAAAAACCCTGAGTGTTGGTCCTGAGTTGAACTCACGACCTCCCGCGTGACAGCCTTGTGCTCAACCAACTGAGCTACCGGTGCGCGGTTTTGCTATGAGGTAGAAGTTCAATGAACGTCTTGAAAAAAGCTAACGCTAATGTCATCTCTTGTTGCCTGTTGTGAATTTTCCCAGTTATTCGATTTCATTTGGCACTGATTCCATGTAAGTCCTTTGCAGAATAACTTACGGGTCAATTTTCATCTTTTTGGAATAGGTACGAGAAAAGACTCTTCTGAGGAACAAGA
>NC_090891.1:35633586-35641086 GCF_036669925.1 Montipora capricornis | reverse complement strand
ATACTAGAGTAAACTCCCACCGATTTCCGTCTTAATACCGATACTGGAGAGTTAATAATATCCAGAAGTTTCTCATGATAGCCATTTATCGACACTGTTGAGGCTGAGTTGCGCAAATTTGAACTTTGCCCACTCGACTTTTTAATATTTTTGAGCGGGAATTTCTGGTTTCCTTAGTCTTGATAAAATCTTCAAGCGACTGGTCAGTTTCGTGAAAAATGATACCCTATTCTAGACCCAAACGCTCTGATTTATATACCCTATGCTAGAGTAAACTGCTTGAAAACCATACCCTTCACAGCGGCACATACCTATATAGCCCATATATGGCAGTACCCCCCCCCCCCCCCCGCCCGGGAGGTATCACAACATATAAGTTTCCATGGTAGGTATTTAATGCTGGTTAGCGCTAACCATGCTTCAAGCAACCCGGGCCAGAGTGACAGGTTTTTGCACATACATGCTAGTAAATTCAAACCAAATAAATATCATGTAAATATAGATTTCCCTGATGCAAAGTATTTTAACACCTGCACAGTGTGCTGTTGTAGCATTTTATAATTCCAGAGTTCAAGGAAAGAGGCCTGTTTAAAGTGACAACACAAACCCAAACCCCTAGAAGTCGCATCTTACCATTTCTTCATCTTCTGCCAATACTAAGTCATATGCACTGAGGGCAACGCAGAAGATGATAGCTGTTACTCCCTCAAAACAATGAATCCACTTCTTTCGTTCAGACCTCTGACCTCCAACATCAAACATTCTGTTGACATAGCCACAGCACAGAAATCAGTAATGTTAATCATTGCAAGTGGAGGTCAGGTACCCTAGTGCACTGTGGATGTTGGCCAGAAAACCCAGCACCTCCCCAGATGGAACTACCTTCTAACCACAAGCCCCTGCACCCAAAAGGGAAGGCCGGAGAGAAAGAGCAACAAAAAACCAGGGCACCAGTCACACTGAAAGATATTGCAGTGGAAGAGGAATAAATTTAAATAATAATAATAATAATATTATTATTATTATTGTTGTTGTTGTTGTTGTTGACATAAATTCAAAATGGCATCTAATAATGGGTGGATTAGCTCAGAAATTAATCACTCCCTGAAAATTGTCCCCAATTATTAACCCTATGAGGTCCAAACTGGCGGAAACCGGCCAGACTCTGTCTAACGCCAGACAATTTTACTCATCAATGGCGAACCCCTGGGAGTCAATGGGTTAATCACTCACAGAAATGGCTAAAATCTAAAGAGGTTCACAGCATTTAATGAAATTAGAGTTGGAGAAAACAAAAAAGAATGGTAGTCCAATAATTAAACTATTCTCTTTTTTTATCTACTTTTTTCCTTCTGACTTTGCACTTTGCAATATATCAGGCGATCACACTTCAATTTTTAGATGCCCTGGTACATTTTTAAGTCTGACACCACTAGCCCTGTTTACAAGTAATACTCGAAATAATATCTTAACATTGGGGGTTCCTCTGTGAGAATATCAGAGGATTTGACCAAAAATTAAGACAGTTTTGTCATAAATTTCATGTCTTGGATAGCTCACCAACTAAAATTCATTTGATACCTCATCCTATAATTTATCGTAGGTAAAATTCCATCCCAGTTAGGTTCTTGCATAGAAAAACTCACTTGAAATGTAAATCTTTAAATGTAAAATGAGTCTCGACAATTCCAGTTGTCTTCACTCGCGTTCTAAGAACATCTTGCTCGGTTGGAATGTAACTTGGAGATCCTAGCCTGTCTAGCTCATTCAGGTAACTAGAAAACATTAAAAAACAACACAAGTTTAACATAACCAAGTCATAACATTAATTTAAAACATTAAATAGCCAACAAAGTGCCGAGTTGGCTATAACCAGTCTCATATCCAACAAGT
This sequence comes from Montipora capricornis, assembly GCF_036669925.1. Classification (NCBI taxonomy): domain Eukaryota; kingdom Metazoa; phylum Cnidaria; class Anthozoa; order Scleractinia; family Acroporidae; genus Montipora; species Montipora capricornis. Next base: position 35,639,193 of record NC_090891.1, on the reverse strand, counting down.
GGGAATGGAATAATTGTTTTATTAAATTCCTTAAACTCCAAAAGTTTGGAAGTTCGAAATAAGCGAGGAAGTTCGAATGAAATCAAAAAAACCTTTTTGTTAACAACAGAAAGCATTAACCCTTTCACTCCTAGCGCCAGATGATTTTACTCGTCAATGGGGTACCCCACAGGAGTGAAAGGGTTAAACCCAGTTTAATTAAACATGTCTTCTTGATGTGAATGGGGTATAAGGTAAGCCTTAATATAAACATACTATGAAGCAGAATCATTTAGCTGATATTCCCTTGATCTTGAAAAGCAGTTTTGCACTCCAGAGTCATGCCATAATCTCTTCATTATTGAGACCAGCTCAGGTGTGAATTTCACATCTTCCATACTCCCTGCTAAAGCAAAAAGTTCCCGTGCATCATCCTGAAATGAAGAGAAGATTGAAAAAGAAGAAGAAAACAGTTAAGTTATCATGCCCACGCCAACAATGGCAAAACAGGTCACAGCGAGATATTAACTCCAGCCTGGTTCTACTCTGGACTTTCAAATTGAAGTTAATGAGATCCAATTAGTTATCATTCATGAGTCTCATGATTTGAATTGATCACTCCACAGCACATTTTTCAGTCAACAAAATAAATATAATCAAACCCAACTGAGCAAACACAAGTTAACAGCTGGAAAATAAAATTAATATCTCAGTTCAATGAGTAGCACATAGCTTTCCCATTTGCTCTCAAATTTAGCAATCCCAACATTACAAGAAAACCAGCAACTATTATTGTGAGACTTTCACACTGACCAGCTTAAGTTGCTGGCTTTATTGTGTTAACAGCCATTCAACAAACAAAATATGAGCCCGCAATACTTGTGTATAAAGAAACCCCTGCCATTGGCAAATGGTTGTGGGAATAGAATCATAAATAATTTGTTTCTTAATTTATTCTAGCAAAAGTGGCAAGTTACCCTTTTATTTCAAAAGAGCAAAGATGAAAAATTTGCGACTTCTCCAGATACTTTAGTCACATACTAGGGGAAAAAAGTTCAGTCACAAATGCGACTACTGTATATTGGTCGCAATTTCAAGCCCTGTAGTGCTGGTATTGCTACAACATGTACTACTGTAATAGTATTATTTCAAAATCAAAGATTAAAATTAAGAATATACTTACAGCTCTGTCATTGTGTCCAAATTCAATCTTGAGTGTTCCTAATGCCCTAATTATAGCAATCATTGATTGTATGGTGTTGCTGTACACTACTTGCTTGTACTGTGCACATTCCTCTTGCGTATAACCATGTTCGTGAATAATTCTAGAAGCAATAATCAGATTTTATGCATTCGCTCAATAAATTGAAAGAGAAGAAATTGGCAGTTTCTCAATTCTAGAACGCCATTTGAGGGAATCGTCCAGTCAAAAATAAGGACCTCTTTGTACATAACTCAATCATTCAACAAATACATGTGTATCATACAAGTCAGTGGTTGCTTTGTGCTCCAGGACTCTTAACCTTGCTTGAAAGGTCTCTCTCTTTTCCGCTCAAACCCCTGAACTTGTCTAAAATTGGTCATTGGTGCATATCAGCATGGTTTATGCAAATTTGTCACAAGTGACGGCCAACTGTGAAAACGCAAAGTGAGCACCGGATCCAAGATGGTTAAAACATCATCAGACTATGGTAAGACTTCAATTCTCCACTAATTTATAAAGTATATTCTTATGTGTTCCATGTGCAATCAACATGCCACATGCTACAAATTACAATTTATTGCTGATGAATGCAATGACAAAGAAACTTTTCTTTCTCAAAATAGTTCAAACAAAGGCTGTGAAATGCAATGGAAGTGGTTGTCAGAAATGTATCAAATTGAAATTTGACAAGTTTAAGAATACTGTGGAAGGAATACTTGCTTTTCACCAAAATGGTCATGATAAAATGAAGACCATCACATAAGTTTGAATTTCAAGTCTCCAAATAAAATAACAACAGACTCAGGCAAAAATATATAAATCAAACCTTTCCTGAAACCACACAAAATAACTAGTTTCTCACACACACACACACATACAGTATTATATGGTCGTCCAAATGTTTCAATATTCGCTAAATTCTATTCGCTGTCGCAAAACCGCATTCGCCGTCGCAAAAACTCATTCGCTGTTGCAAATGTTCCTTCGCCTAGTACTGAATTTACTTAATTTGCATTTGCTAAAATGAAAACATAATATTCGCTGACATTTAATTAACAGTATTTGTCATTACTACATCAACTTCGCTGTTGCAAAATATTGTTAGAAACCTCCAAGGCCGACCCTCACGCAATTCGTTTCCAGGCCTTCTGGCTGTTCGTACGTGTTTTGTCATTGTCTGCACGCAGTGAAGCGGTTAAGTTTTAGCGACAGCGAATGAAATTTAGCGACAGCGAATGACATTTAGCGATAGCGAATGCAAATTTAGCGATAGCGAATGCAAATTTAGCGATAGCGAATGCAAATTTAGCGATAGCAAATGAGTCTTAGCGATAGCGAATGAGTCTTAGCGACAGCGAATGATCTTAGCGACAGCGAATAGAATTTAGCGAATATTGAAACATTTGGACGACCATAGTATTACAGCCCAAATAACAACAAGCATGTTGTCTTGCACTTGACTAAAGCGGTAAGACATTAAGCAGACTAATCCGTGAATCATTTGCTATCGCCGCTGTTTTGAAGTCCTGGTTTGAGTGATGTTGACCTTTTGTGGTGCCGTGACCTTTCATCACCTCCTTAGTGATGTTCAATTTGTCAAGGAACTGAAGGTTTGTTCAGTTTCGGGATTTTTTGGGGGTTTAATTGAACTGTTCAATGATTTAAATTGAATCATTTAATTCAATCGTTTTGATACGAAAAGTAAAATTAAGTCAGCTTGTTGCATCAAATTTTTGCATCTTAGTGTTGAAACAGTGCAACATGTATTTTCATTCCTGTATATCTCAAATGATTTTATTTTTTTACCAAAAGACCACTCTAAATGTAGACAAAATCATTGTCCCCGGTGCTTTGCTTTCATGTAGTTAAAAGCTGCAAGACAGTTGAAAAGCCATTCACAGATGTCTGGCAATTGCGCGTTCTGGTGCGTTAAATTAAGGATTTTCACTACGCTTGTCATTGTAGTATTTTTTGGTTGCTTCAAAAGTTATCTTGTAACTTTAGTTTGCATGACACAGCTATCGGACATGCAAAAATCCAAAAACATTCACCTATTTGTGTTTAATAGGCCAAAAGCTAAACTTGGCATAGCCAGACGACGAGACTTTAATTTTGTGACATTACTTTTCGAAAGCATCGAAGCTTTTGTGATGCAAATTCTTCGCAAAGTTAGACTTTGGTCAATGCGTTTGTGTTTTTGAATGCAAACATGTTGAAAGTCAAACGCAAACTAGTTAAAGACTATTTTGAAACGTGTTTGGTGCTTCGCTTATCTCTGAGTGGTACTGTATGTAAAAGATTAGGAAATACAGTCAACTCTCTCTAAGACGGACACCACTGGGACCCACCTCAGCTGTCCGTTTTAGAGAGGTGTCCAGCTTATACAAAGTTGACGTAACATGACCAGGGGTTTCAATAGAAGCCGGTTACCGGCGGTATACCGCCGCCTGCTTTGCCTCTCACCGCCGGCTAGTTTGCCTTGATTTTCACTAAAAATGCTATCATAAACTTGTCAAACTGCCGCCTTCAATAGGCTATCATGGACGGCTATTTCAGAAGTTATTGAAACCCCTGCATGACCCCAGTAATTCTGAGATAATAATGCTGAACCTGTGCACAGTGAATACACGTATGTTTAAAGTTTGTTTTAAGTTATTTACTTGAACGCAACCTACCTGTTTTAGATTACAATACAATTCGGTTGTCACCTCCAAGTTATTTTTTGAATGGGATGATGACTGATTTAATTTTAAATTGTACTGTATGTGTTCCGATGACAAGATAAGAACTGTCAATTAAATGTCTGGTGTTAAAAAGAGTCACACACCAGAATTTTTCTTCCCTAAATTGTAATTTGAGATCACATTCAGCACCTCACAAGTGTTTGTTGACTATTTCAAAGTGTCCGTTGTCCGTCTTTGGAGGTGTCCGTGTTACAGAGAGTTTGGTTATAGTAAAATGACTAAGAAATGGCCGGGACCTGTCCGTTAAGTGAGAGTTGACTGTATAAATCCTTACATAAATCCTTACATAAATCGCTCTCTCTCCCTCTCATTTTGTTTACATTTCTTGCATTAAAAATCAATTCTTTGCACCATGAGATCTATAACTTGAAAGTCTACTGGTTCTTTCCAGCGGCAAACTTTGTCTTTTCTCCAGCAGCAAAATTGCGGCTCGATTTTGCAGAGGGAACATAATTGGCATGATGTGTGGGTGACGCTGCATGGTTATCCTTGCCCTACCCTGCAAGCAGAGTGTCCTTTGATCTTCCTACAAAAATCAGGAAGAAGGAGGAGGCTGCCAGCCGTTTCAACTTTCTGTGAGTCAGTCCAGTACCAACTTGTCAAACCACTATTTTTTTTCACTTTTGGGCATGTCTAAATTCCCATGAGTATTTCCTCCATCTGTCAATTACAGAAACTAGTCTGCCAGAAAACTACAGTTTTCCAGTAAAAAAATTTAAAGAATGAACTATCTTGAGTTTCCAAGGAAATGATTCCTTGGTTGTCATGTGTTTGCCAGAGTTGTTCGAAAATATCCCGTTATTTTTGTTTTGTGGTTTTCCGGTTACTGGTCATGCGTGACTGACACAAATACATTTGAATTTTTAAAACAATCTCCTCCCCTTTCCCAGGTTTTCTAGGAAGATTGATTGTGAAAGACACTCTGCTTGCAGGGTATCCTCCCACCCCCCTTAATTAGAAATCTCTGTACATGGGTGCAAGTAGTTACATCCTTGTTAATAAAGTGAATAAAGACTGTTGTTGTTATACAGTACTGTTGAAAAAGAATGCAAACGAATTTTGAAGAAATTCGGCTATTGTCCTCTCAAAATTTCAGCGAAATTTCAGTTCAGGGGAAGAAGTGTGATCTTTTGGCCAAAATTTCAATGAGCCAACAAAAGTTCTAATACAGGACGAAAACTCGCTAATAAAAAAAAAAATTGGTTGGAGTTCGTACATACTGAGACGAAAATTCAAGAACTTAATCAAAATATTGTAAACCTCAAACAAAATTTCGTAAAGCGTCAGTTAGTGTTTCGCATTTAATGAATGTTACAAGCGATTTCCTTTCCTTTACTCAATTGATTAGAAGAAGTAACACTTCAAAGTTAATTTCAATGCTTACAAGTTCACTTCTCTTCTTTCCACTTAGATAAATGATTAAGCTGTCTTATCCCTCCTGCCAAGTCCTAGTCAGTGGTGTTAACCTCTAGGTTTAAATCTGTTTCTGGAACTGTCATAAATTGGATGTCTAAGGCACCTGAAGCCTTGTTGCCTGAAGCTACTTGGGATTTGATTGCATAGCCACATATATGGAAGGTAGGTCCCACTGTGGTACTTTCTTGTTTGCATTTGACCGAAGACAGTTCTAATGCAGACTAGAAGCTCACGACCTTGAAGCGTTTAACTCTGGTTCAGAAC
>NC_090891.1:35611086-35626086 GCF_036669925.1 Montipora capricornis | reverse complement strand
AATGGGACATCTGTTTACTCCGTCGGTTACTCTGACTCATCAGCTATTTATTGACACGTTGCTATATGAACAAATTAAAAAGGGAATTTGAATGCTGTGTCGAGAATAATCGACTGGATACTGGTGACTTTTAAAAGAAGGTTGCATTAGACTTGGAGAATACAAAAAATACTTTGGTTATAAGTTAATACATCCCTCATACATACACAAAGTAATCTAAATTAAAAATTCTAGGAACAATTAAGTTTTATTTCAATGTTTTTTTTTCTTGAATAATTGTTTTTATTTCATCGAACTAGTAGTGGCAATCATTCGATTGCTATCTCTGCATTCGTCGATCAGTCGGTTGCTAGCAATCACACCTTGCGTGCTCAACTTGAGCGATCAGAGACAAGCAGCTCATGCAGTCACCCCTATAAAGACGGCAATGCTTGTTACAAACGCAACGACGTATTAACGCTTGAGCATATCGGGGAACTCTCCGCTTTTATAAACAGAAAGCCTAAAAATATATTTTGGTTTCCAAAAACACATATCTATTGGAGTTTGGTATTGATGAGTAAATTTCATTTTTATACATGATCCAATGTCTTTGACTTTATGCAAATTTTTGCATTTTATATTGGAATGACAGAATCAATATAAAAATACTCAGAAAATTGGAGCAATTTCCTTTCAAGGGTCAACGAAGTCTTGTTATGTCTTGCATTTCACCCAAAATTTTTTGTATCGTTTGGTTATAAAATAGCGGCAGTTAAAGTTTAACAAGATCACTGGCACTAGGGCTTATACAACATACGTGCTTGGATATACGTGTGATCAGGCGTACTTTTCTAAAAGGTACGCCTGCCCACCTGTCAAAAGTGATATTTTTTTGTGTCATGCTATAAATGTGAGCCAGTCAGATTTCACCGGAAATTAGCGGCACGTTGCCATTCAGGAAAGACGACGAACACAAAATAGAACTCGAGCTGGACCTTCTGTGAAGTTAGACTTTTCCCGCAAAAAAAAATCAAGAAGTGTCTTTTTTTGAAATTATAGGTTCACATTTATGTGCAGTCTCTGGCAAGAAACACGGTCCTTGGACCTAAATTACGATCGCCGTACCATCGATATTGTTCCATCTCCGGTATTATTTGTCTCAGTATAGATAAACTTGAGTTCATTTTCAACAGTATAGCTTTCAATGTTGTGTATTTATACTAACCCGCGATCAGGCGTACCTTTCTTTAGAAGGGTTCGAAAAGGTACGCCTGATACAATTTCTTAACAAGTCGTCTGCCTAGACTAACCCTAACTAACTGGACTAACTTAACCCTAAGGTTAGGGTTAGGGTTGAGTCGATCATCCGAGTCTTTAAATTAAGGCGAAGAGTTTAGGCAAAATCAGTCTGAATTTATATCGAATCGATTTCCATCCTTCCTTTCCCAAACATCACAAAACAGTAAATATTAAATGATCTCATTGAAATAACAAACAGCACTCATTTTTTCGTGTTTTTCACTGATTTTAAAACATCATTTGCGCATTCTACTCAGACATAGAGAAAACTGAAAGGTGGCCAGGTATGATGAATAAAATGTCTCCAAAAACACTGAGGCAAAATCTCAACAGGAGGCCATAATCTCAAAAGAACGTTATTAATTAAAATGCACTTGAAATATGCAGCTCTTAACAACTTGAACAATTTTAAATAGGGTCGGGTTTTTTTTTCGATGTCGCTGCTAACCATTGCGGAAGATATGGATTCTTCTTTTGACTAAACTTCACAGAGTAAAAGGCGGCCTGCATATACCCGGAATCCGGGCCTAAACCCTCCGAACGTTGGAAAGCATGGGGTGCCGGTTTGTGAGCGGAGCTATTGCTTTTATCCGAACTATTAATGAGAGGTTTGTCTTTTAAGCACATGATGAACTTCCAACGACCAAGTGTCTCGCGTAAAAAAAGTGTTCTTTATTTATGGATGTTGTAAAAACAAAAACCATATATATCCTCACAGCGGTACAACCAGGCTTGCGTTATTATTTTGTTTTTAGTCTACAAATTATATGCTGGTTAAATCTCCCAAGATCCGGCACTCCTACTTTCTTGAGCTCGTCCTTGCATAAAAAAATTGTTTACAAGTATCTTTATTTATGTTCTTGTGTGGGCAGCTGTGCGTGGGTAAAAATGGTGACAAGCATAATGTTAACAATCGCAAACTGAACGGGAAGCTTCTTTGAAAGCTTAACTAAGTGACATGATACAGAGCTCATACTAAAAAAAACTCCGCAATTACGTAACTACCAATCTGAACGAATTTTCGGAATTACCAACGGAGAATCAACAATCCAGTGAATAATGCTGGTATACTATTTGGAATACGTCGCTTTCATTGGAAGGGGACACCTGAAGAGAAAAAGGGAGATTTTTAAGTGCCGTATAGTATATAAAAAGAAGACTGCAAAGAGATCATCTGCCACCCATCATGGATGACCTTGTCTGTTGGCGACTCGCTTCTTTTCAGTCACTTCTTACGGCACTTTCTAAAATTAAATCAATATTTGTATTGAGTACTGTACTGGTTATGTGAGTATTTGAACTGATGTGTGACATTTGGTTTTCAAGTGGCAACTGTCCAAGTCACGTGCCCGGAAAACTGATGAAGGCACGGATTAGTAAGCGACAACCATGGTCACAAGTATCCGGCCAGGAGATCAGGGAGAATGTTCTACTATTCGCCGTGAGATTTACTGATGTTCTCTCTGAAATGTGACTGAACTGCAGCATTATGAGGAGCATTTGCAACCTCCCACACCACGAGCGAACAATTGTCACTGCACGACTCACACGAAAGACTATTCATAATCCCAAGGGAAGTTATTGACTAGTTTCTACAAAGGTCGGTTTCACAGTAAAATCAATCTTAAAATAACTCGGTTCATGGAAAGACCTTGACACGAATACATTGACGGTTGCGCGCTCTGGGTCATTGGCTGCTGTCACTTAAAGGGGTGCCTAAAACACCCGCCTGATATGTTAGCTACGCCATGCTGATGAGGTCTCACCAAGGCCGAAACAGTTGCCCATGGCTGCTAATTGACTGAGTGAAATGGTTTTGCACATACGTGATGTGTTGGCCACACCGGGTTGGTGTTTATATGATGTTTCACCTTTCTGTTTTTTTTTTGCCATTTGTGCCTCTGAGTAAGCACGTCCCTCTACTGAAGTAGGAAAATCAAGCTGTTGATGAAAATTCGGGTTCAGTAAATGATTTCTTCACCGCACAAAGCCGTTAAATTTTCAGACCATGATGTTCTTTTGATATGAACATTCATGGCGGGAAGGGGGAGGCCTGGAGTGTCAACTTGTAACGGGGATAAGTTCCGACTGCGTTGTCCCTTGTGACTCGTGTGTTCCTTTACCTATCAACGATAACGAAATCACATTGCTGAGTACAGTGACAAGAAAAGCATTGACAAATACTGATTCGTCGAAATGACCATTTGACTTGTCTATCATATACCGGATCCGGAATAATTAACGTCCATAACACAAAAGAACAAAGCTAACATACTACCTAATCAACAAGGCCTCATCAGAATAACAATGGTTCGTTTGTCTGCCGCCATTTTGGTCCGGTATATGAAAGTCTACCCCAGTATATTCGGATCACTTTGAGGTGTGTCATTTGCTTTAGTTATCTTGATAATACTAAAACGTTCTGCTCTTTTTACAAAGAGGTTCCTCGCAAGAGCATCGTGGTGTGTGACGGACTCCCAGCCACACGAGTACATTTTTCTGATGATCATTTTCAATGGCATTTGGCGGAAAATAATAAAATTAACGACTAAAATGAATTATACGAAATTTCATGTATTCCCTGTCACAAAGTTCTGAGCTTAGTGACCGAGCCTTTGAATGACAACGAGACCGGAGGATTTATCTCATGTAAAATTGTCATGAAGACTTCATGCTAACTATTTTTGCATTAACATTCAAAAGCAGTAAGCTTTAACTCCAACCATGGAAAACATTTCAGGTCAGGTAGCTATAGCTGAGGACAACATAGTTTCTTACACAAAGCTATAGGCTTTTTTCGTCCAAAGGTTTACAAAGACCAAAAGATCGATAAAATTATTTACCTCTCACTAATGAATTTCGAGGGCGGAAATGTTAGTCAGCACCTACGTTCTACTTAACCACAAATGCGAGAAGCACTTAACCCCAGGGATTTTCTCCGGTGAAACCACCTGGGGCATGAGGATGCGAGGGACAACATGGACGAGTTTTGTCTTTTTACACATCCAAGATCGCTACCTTTACGTCAAGCGAAAACACTTTAGCTACTTACTACGACAAATAACGTTACATCAACAGTAAACCGATTTGTACTTTTAGTATTACACTTGGCCTCGATCAAAGAAAAATTACTGAATGGTACGCAGCTGGTTCAAAATGCTATCAATTTAAATAACTTATTTCTTCTCTTAGGCTTAGTTGTAACTTGTGACAGGAAGACTTTTAGAACTCAGTTAAAATTTTGCCATCTGGTCGACTAACAATATTAATGACGTCAATTCTCCTTTCTTGACGTCAGTTTTAATCCCTTCAATTTAATAGCCCCTCCTTTAGATAAAAGCGGCAATTAAAATAATATTTGCTAAAATGCAGATAAGAGCACGTAAAGAAACTATCTCTGGCATTTTTCGGTTTTCAAAGTCTTATAAAACCAGGGCCGTAGCCAGTATGAGGCAAACCGAGGCACTTGCCTCAGTCATTTTTTCGTGAAATTTTAAAATATAGCGTGATACCAGTGTTGTCTTTAATACGTACTCATCATAAACACTTAAAATACTTCCAAAGATAATTTAACCACGGACATTGCCTCAGTCATATTTTTTTTCTGGCTACGGCCCTGAAAACGCTAATAATAGTAATAATAATAATAATAATAATAATAATAATCATGAATAATATAGTCTGTCAATTTAAGTTTCAATTTTCAGTATATAGGCGAGAATATGTGCTCTACCATTTGGACAGAATGCAAAGTCCAGCAGAATAGATCAAATGTCGATTTATGATGAGAGGGAAAAGCCGGAGCACCCCAAAACCTCGTGCTCTCCGGAGCAGGGACGGCAGAGCGTATTTTTTATTGCGGGGGTGGGGGGGGGGGGGGGGGGGGGACAAGCAAGCGCCGGAGAAGCTAACTTGTAGGGGGTTTCTGGGGAAATTCTCCGCCAGAAAATTTTGAAATCTTGAAGCTCGAAAAGGCTACTTTTAGCATTCTCGACGAGATATAAAGAAAATAAACGTGGATCAACCGCAAAATGACAGATCTTTTACTAATTATTTTTAATTTTTGATTGAAATTGTGGGAGGAGGGGAAAGCTAAATCCCCCCCCTCCCCTCCAGCCCCCGGCTCCGCCGTCACTGGTAATGGAAAGCAAGAGGTATTTCTGCGTCAGTCCATCTGTTAAAAGCACGTTATCTCAATTAAGTGAAGCCAGGCTCACGTCAAGATGTCTCAGTTCCTTTCATGAACACGCACGAGCTTGCCGAACTGAAGGAAGCAGCTTGTATGGGCTGACGTTAGTTAAAAAACGGCTAATCAAGACTGCTAACTCCTGCTGTTCCCTTCTAGACTTAACGTTACTCGTAAACAATTTTTTACGCACGTGCCAGGTGAACAAAGCAGAACTGCCGGATCTTGGGGGATCTAACCAGCCGAAATAGACTAAAACAAAATAATAATGCAAGACTGGTTGTACGGCTGTGAGGAGATATATTTTACCAATATTTCGTCAGGCATTGCCTGACTTCTTCAGAGAGTTGATTGATTTGCCGTTACAATTTTTTGAAATTCAAATATAAGCCATAAGAAAACTATGTATAAGATTACGGATAAATGTGTGAATCTATATATAGATAGATATATGTATACGATTACAGATAAATATTTATTTTTTACAATCAAAACCACCAGCCGTACAACCAGCCTTGCATTATTATCATGCACTTATTTGCTGTGTACTGCTTTCAATATGGAGATATTACATTTATCATGAAAACGATGACCATAATTACGTCATTCTCCTCTTTAACAGAAAGGGAACAAGTGGGCGTTGCCATGGTGAAGTTGTTGTTTTTTTAGCCCTATTTTACATCAAGTCGTTCGCATATCGAGCACTGAAAATCAAGAGTTGAAGGAAGATTAAAGAAGAGTGAGAATGACACTATATGGTGTTCAAATTCCTAGCTGATGCTATTCATGGGTTTAATTTAATGGTTCACATCTCCACTTAGAAAGGTGTTGTTTTTTCCTTCGGGTTCTCCCCATTTCTTCTCATTCTCCTTAAAAGACAGCAGACAGCATTCTTTTCATTGGGTTGGATTCGCTTGCTTTAATATTTATAAAATACGAGTAAGAAACTGCGGAGACTGAGGAAAATGAAAAAAATGCAGTCTATGAAATTATTATTAAATGACCCTCGTTGAATTCCTCCGAAAGGAACATGACTGTCCTACTGGATGAAATAAAAGTATGAAGACAAGTTTATTTAAAATTCGTTTTGAAGTAAGGTTCTTTTGAAAAAAGATTTCAAAATTTAGAAGCGTTCACAGTTTTCTACAGTAACTAAAAATATGAAAAACCTAAATAAACTAAGGAGGAAAAAAAAATCAAAAAACGGAGGTACGTAGCCAAAATAACTCGAACCGAGGCACTCGCCCGGGTAAAATATCTAATGGTTTACAAATAAAAAGTCTTCAAGTGTTACGTCGTGTTAGCAAATAATATATACCATCAGTTAAAAGGTCTAGTCATGCATAAAATCATAAAAGATGATCGTGTCCCTGAGATTGTCTTTGCTAGAATTCTATTCTGGCTACGGACAGAAACTGAACACTGAAACACTTGAACACTGAAACAATAGGAAACCAAGAGACTTATTAATACAAGTTATTATAACTATCTTAAATCTCTGTCTGGGAAACTTCAGGACAATCCTAAACATTTCTGGGCATTTTACTCCGTTAAATCTAAAACTAAGAGAATTCCAGAGACTGTTATTTATGATAATGTTTGTTCTACAGATACGTCTTCCAAGGTGGAACTTTTTAATAAGTTCTTCCACTCAATTTATTCAATAGATTCAGTTGATGTTAACAACCCGACTATAGATGTTGTGAATCCAAACTTGTTACTGAACGTTACAACCACAGCACTTGAAGTGCAGGGAATTTTAAGAAGGCATGACATCCATAAATCACCTGGTGTGGATAACATACCATCCAGAATTCTACAAATCTGTGCGGAGGAACTGTCGGTTCCCTTGTCACATTTGTTTAATCTATCTCTAAGGTCAGGAGTCATGCCCACTTTGTGGAAATCCGCTAACATCACTCCAATACATAAGAACAATAATAAGGAATTTGTGGAAAATTACAGATCAATTTCCCTGTTACCTATTCCAGCAAAATGTTTGGAGCGTCTTGTGCATACTGCTATTTATGCACATGTTTCGCCTTATTTATCTGAGTGGCAGCATGGATTCGTAAAGGGGAAATCTTGTGAGACATAATTGGTCCTCACTCATCATCGATGGGTCACAGCTTTGGACGAGGGACGACAGGTGGATGTTGCTTTCTTGGACTTCTCCAAGGCTTTTGACAGAGTGTATCATTCAATCTTACTGCGGAAGCTCTGTAGTTTTGGAATTTCTGGCTCCCTACTACAGTGGTGTGAGAGTGACTTGAGTAATCGTTGGCAAAGAACTGTGTTGGATGGTGTCTCCTCCACCTGGTTAGAAGTTCCGTCTGGTGTGCCACAGGGCTCCATTTTGGGGCCGTTATTTTTTGTAGTTTTTATTAGTGACTTACCAGATGTCGTTCTTCCTGGAAATACTATTGCGCTTTTTGCTGATGATTGTAAAGTTTCAAGAGTCATTGATGATGCTAGTGATCAATTTTGTTTTCAGCGGGACTTGGATAATCTTCATCAGTGGAGTATTCGCAATGCCATGGTTTTTAATGTCAAAAAGTGCAAAGTTATGAGATTAACAAAGAAAAGGCAACCTTTAGTCTCTAATTATTCCTTGGATAATTCTCCTTTGGAAGAAGTTAAAGAATTCAAAGACTTGGGAGTTACAACTACTGATAATTTTAACTGGAACTCGCACATTGATTTTATTGTGTCGAAAGCAAACAGAATGTTAGGGTTAATTAAAAGGACGTGTAGAGGTCTGGACGATACTAAGACTCTGAGAACTCTCTACTGCTCATTGGTTCGATCGAATGTTGAATACTGCTCTGTGGTATGGTCACCCTATACCAAAAAAACATAGAAAAAGTTGAAAAAGTACAAAGAAGAGCAACCAAGTTCATTTTGAAGACTGAGGACAATTATGAGACCCGTTTAAAGAAGCTAAATTTGATGTCACTTAAAAACAGGAGAATTCTAGCTGATGTTACTTTTTTATATAAAGCTCTCAATGGAATAAGCAATGTCAATATTGATTCTTACATTGATTTTTATTCTGATGCTGACCATTATTCATTTAGGAAATACGATGATCTATCTCTTAAAAAGAAATATGCAAGAACAAATCCACTCAAATATAGTTTTTTTCATAGGATAGTTGACTCCTGGAATCTTCTGCCCTACGATATTCGTAAGGCAGTAAGTGTAAATATTTTTAAGCGGGGAGTTAAGAAGTTTTTATTGGACCATACATTAAATTAGTTATCCATTGTTGAATTATTGATTTTATTTTGATTTTACTACTGTATTTTCGTATTTTGTATTAGTGTATATTCATTGGTGATCTGTTCTTTTTTATGGGGTCCTGGACTCCTTTACGGATTATCCATATGGCTATTAATATTATTCTTATTAGTATGTGTTACCTTTGATGGCATTAAATTGTAATAAATAAATAAATAAATAAACTGTGTTTTGATTAAAAAATCTTAGTTCCGTGAAATGCTGGCTTTTAGAGCCTTAAGTCCCTCTTCGTGAAATTTCCGTATTCACGACGACTGATAGGGTATAAGCGAATTTGTACAAGGAGAATTACTGTCAGATTAAATTTCGAATTCATGTTCTTACACTTCCAGAAAATGATTTAGCTTTTGAAATCCTTCGAAATCACAGAAACGATATCATTTTACATTAGGCATTTCAAATCCACTTTGTTAACCTTTTAATGGAGATTTAAATTCAGTCTTACTGTCAGCTGGAACTGGCTTTCCAGTTACAATGTATCTTCAACTTTTGTCATTTAAGTATGTGATGCCGTTAGTAAGTCCAAATTATGATGACCTGCAGCTACAAAAGGTTCACTTGTCTGAAACCCAATTCTTTTATAATATCAACTACAATTAAACACGGTTTTCATGACATCATTCGTCAGATCCAGACCCTGACAGTTGGGAAGTAGATTGGTCAAACTGGCAACTCAGTATTACTGAAGAGACCATTTGAAAACAGATTAGCAAATAAAGTCAACGGCAAGTTTTCGTGCGCCGAATGCAAAAACCTAGGCAACATGCGCAGACTCAGTAGCGTTTTTGTTAGAGCAAAAGACATGAGTGACGAGTGAGGTCAAGTCAATGCACCTGCGCATGTTTCTTACCCTAATGCTTGCGTCGCGAGCGCAAATCGGCCAATGGTCCTTTCCACGGTTAGTTTTTCTCATTTGCATTACAATATAATCTAGCATGTATGTGAGGCAATTTCGGGCTATTTTGTAGTTTTAACCCGAAATTGCCTTGCATTCACCTTAGATTACATTGTAATGGAAATGAGAAACAAATGAGAAACATTGGTTCGAAGCAACCGGAAGAGAACATTTCGCATGCCTGGAAAGTAGTGTCACCCAGATTTTTAATCTAACCACCTCTATGAATGGAGAAAAGATACTTAGCAATATAAATGTGGTTTTGTCACTGAAGACAAGTTAAAGGGAAAACGGCTCACTTCCTAATAAAGCCTAGTGGAGAGAACAAGGCGGTTCACGTACGTCTTCACCCAAATATCACCTCTTCCCCCGCATTCCCAACCAATACTTGAATCAAAAGAACACTAAACGAAAGAATCTGTATTGAAACCTTTAAAATTATTATTTAAAGACAATGGTATTTGACTCTTGACGCTCATCGGACAGACAATATAAAAGGCGTATCTGAATTCGACAAATTACAGAACAAAATCAGTGGAATGTTTCTCAGTTTCTCCGCAAATTCAGCGCCCGCTTTTACCCATTCATTTCCACGATCGAAACTTCATTCCCACGATCGAAACGTTCATTTCTCCCAACTTGTACCATAGAGGTCTTTGTTAGGTAGTCACGAGAATTTGGTATTATATCAAGATCACCCCTCTTAAGCTGATAATAATGGTCATTCTCAATACCTGTCTGTATGATATTTCATTGAAATTGTAAAGAGAATTTACATACGCATCACTCCTGGGAGTCGAAGGGTTAACCACTAGATTAACAGAATTCAACCAAAGGAATTGTTTACTTAAGCAATAGAGGACTTTTTTCTGTGTTTCCATAGCCTCATCTAAACACGACGGGGAGTTGGGAGAACTCGAGACAGTTATGCAAACCCTCGACTGCGTCTCGGGTTTGTATAACTGTCTCGAGTTCTCCCAAATCCCCGTCGTGTTTAGATGAGTCTATGGAAACACGGAAAAAGTCCTGTGTTGCTTTTATAAAACATTTCTCAAAGATAATTCAACAAATGAAGAAAAATGCTGGCGTTTTTACTTCTTGATTGAAACAGGTTTTCTTGACACACGCTTATATTTCCTACCAACCAATCAAACATAACCAATCAAAATTCGTGTGATGTCACAGACGTGTTTCCATATTGTTTCCATACTCTCATCTAAACACAGCTGTTGACCAATGAGAGTGCGCGTACTATCCTAATTATTTTATAAAGTTGTTTATTTCTGGTTGTGGCAACTAATATGCCCGTTGTTAAGTTTTATTGTTTTTCATTACCACTAAATACCGCGATGATGTCACAAGACTCAACCCTGTCCATCTGACATTCATAAACGAGTGCCAAAGTCAATATTGCGTATTGTAAAGGCAGTTATTTCTATATAACTAATTAAAATAACGAGCGCATATCAATATTTAGAGTTGGGTTGGATGGACTAGTATTCCTCAGACACACATTCCGATACTTTGTCCAATTTAATTACGGTAATTGATCTTTTGAAATAAAACACTTGTTCTAATGCATTAACTTCGCTATTTTAATGCATCGAGATCTTATAATTCCCCGTCAAAGGAAAAAGATAATAACAAGGGCTTGGTTCGAAGAATACTCTTTCGTGAATAGGCAGTCTCGTTAAGGTGAGGGCTTAAAATATCTAGAATTTGAGGACGCCGGAAAATTCAAAATAACTTATACTGACCCAATGATATAATACGAATTATGGGTTGTTAGCGTTTTATAGTGAAAGATGGAGCTACGCTATTGGCGGCGATATAGCAAACATCGATAACATGAACAGATTCGCTCTGACGACGGGCTAATGCTCGAAACGTCAGCTTTCGACTTTCTTGACGGTGGTCAGTTAACCATATCAACTCAGTTGATAGACCCGTTTCTGTGTTAAGAAAACGCTTGCAGCGGAAACATGCTCATTCAATCATCATCATCGTCATCATTATCACTGTCATTGAGATCAAACCAATAAGCAGTTTATACTGCATTTCTTTGTCTTTGTCTAAACAATTGAAGAAGCAAGGGGAACAGGCCCGTGCATTTAGACTAGTTTGTGAAAAAGGTGATAGTTCCCTCTCCTGTTGACTTCAGCTTTGGAAAGCTTCCCCAAGATCAGGAAGCCTCCTTGATAATACAAAAACATCAAAACGGAAGCTTCTTGGCATAAAGGGGGGCATCTTAGTCGTTGGCGTGCTTAGGAAGATTAAGTTTGACTTTGCAATTCTGTGTTTGAAATCAAAATAGGAAATTTAGTTAAAAGGCGTGCAGACTTAGGGTGCGTACGCTTGACCGTATTCCGGAACAGAAACACATGAAATAGAAGTTAGCGATATTTTGTTTTTACGGAAATTCACATTAAAACTGTCAACACCTGCTAAAATGCTATTTTAAACGTATCTTTATTTGCCTTGTTGCTTCAAAACGCCAGACATACCGTTTTAAATAATCATTCCACGTATTCTTACTCGGGAATAGGATCAATCGAACGCGCCCTTAAGATAACTTCAGAATGATGTAAAAATAAGCAAAGTGAATTTTTTAAATTGCGCGAATTCGACCACGAGGATTAAAAGCGAAGAACCGCACAAGTGCCTCGCCTCCTTTTATCGCTTTATAGAAACATGCTCAGTCCATTCATTTTTCTTGAGCGCTAAGAATATGCAAGCGGTTTCCTCAGCGACCTAAAGTGGCTAAGTAAGTTATAAGCTATGCTACTGGCTACATATAAAGAAAATGTCATTCTCGTTGTGTGATAATATGATGGAATTGTAATCTTGAGTAATCCGCTTTAAGAATTTATCCGCTTAGGCTCGCACACCATCTGATCACAGGGAGAGCATGTGTAAGTACCGATAAAGAAACAAGACAAATGCTATTCTCGGCGCCAGAAAGAATCCATACATCTGCGTAACAATAACATCTCGCAATCTCTTGCTTTGTGTAACTTAGAAGGTGCCGCATTCACTTTTGAGTGTGGTAGACAAATAGAAGAAGAGGAAATGCCGCTTCCATTGTGTTGAAATACGTCTTAAATTTCTTTAAATTTAAAA
The DNA here is from genome assembly GCF_036669925.1 of Montipora capricornis. Taxonomy (NCBI): domain Eukaryota; kingdom Metazoa; phylum Cnidaria; class Anthozoa; order Scleractinia; family Acroporidae; genus Montipora; species Montipora capricornis. The sequence continues at coordinate 35,613,304 of NC_090891.1, read as the reverse complement.
TAACAAGTACTGAATACATAACAAGGAAAATACACGTCCATTTCAATACATGTCGCGAAGCGTTCCCCACCCTGCGAGCAGAGCCTCCTTTTGTCTTTTTCTTTACTGAGGAGGAGAAAAGTAAGCTCTGCCCGAATCGCGTCAACTCTTTGAAGCCGCTGCAGCCCGAACTTCTGGACTAGTCAATCTTGTTTTCTCTCGTCAAACCGGTTTTTCCAGTGCGAGCGTCCGTTTAGTGACAAAACCGATGGTTATAATTGAGCCCGCTGTACCATGAAAAACCAAGATGGCGGCGAGATCTGGCATATTAGGCTTGGGTTCGAGACTGTATCCTGGCAACATGCAGCGCATATTCAATAAAGATCTTACTCGATTCATGCAGAGCCTTTCTCGAGAACGCCAAAATCGAGCAAGCAAAAGAAAGGCTCTGCTAGCAGGGTGAGCGTTCCCTTGTCAGTTCTCCCCAAATTCAATATAACTCGTGTCTGGAAATACGGACAATTGACGTCGCAAAGTGTCCCGTGAACTATATTACCGTAACCTATAAATAACGCGAATACTGATACATAAGGTGACTCTTAATGTTGGATATCAAAATTACTTGCAATTCTGGACATAAGTGGTGCCACAGTGAAGGAAGTGTTAGGTAGTCCAACTGGAGTTTAATTGGATATCAAAATTGGGCGTGCATTGAATTACTTGAAATTCTGCAGATAATAGGCCCGGCTAGTTCCGAGTTCATGTCTGCCTCCCCTTCAAAGCGAGTCCAAGTGCGAAGTTTTTGCTACGAAAATTAGTTTTCATTCAGATGTAAAGTAGAACTAATTACCATCACAAAAAAGAGGAGGCAGACATGAACTCGGAAATGGCCTAATGCCATAGAGAAGGGCCGGGACTTGTTCGGTAGTTCAACGGTTTGGCCTTAAGAGGCAAATCCAGTTGTCCGTGCCTCGCTGGTGCGGCTGTGAGCACGCAAAAGATACTGAACAGACAGTGGAGTTGGTATTTGTGTGTGCGCAATGCTGTTATTAAGGGGGGTGGTACGTAACAACAGAAAGACGACGCGATGGTTGCTAAGGAAGCTTTTTTGTAAGGAGCCCTACAAAAAAGGTTGCTGAATGGTTATTTGAAGTAACTGTTTTAATGATATTCTGAAATCACTTCAATCAGAAAGAGCATGCGCAACTAGTCCCAGTCCTCTACCGTGCGTTTCAGTGAAAAAACATGAAAACACTCTCAGGAAACGAAAAGAAGAGGCTGTTTTTTGACCGGATGGGAACCGTCCCATTATTCTTCGTAAACTTTAGCATAGAATTTCTATTTGGACAAAAAAATGGAACTGATATTTTGAAAACTGTATCAAAGGAGGGCCTTATGACGTCATACTTTTTTGGAGAAATATGTATTTTTAAAATCCATGCTACAGATTTGGTGTTAAAATGTTCTCATACTGTTGCGTTAAAAATTTGTGAAAAACATAGTTAACTCGCTGAGTTTTTAGGCATTTTCTGTTTTGGTCACGTGATTTACCAAATATGGTTGCGAGTCGAACCAGACAAAGAAAAGTTAAATAGAACACACTTGGCAACAAGAAACTATTTCAAACAGTGTTTCGTTTCCGGAATGGTAAGGGCAGGAGAAAAGATAAAATACTGTAGTGTGGTCTGTCATATTTATTTCGCTTCGTCTATTGAAACTCTCGACAAATAAAGATAGAAATGTGAACGCGAACTCTCTGAAAACGGTGAGAAGCCTATCAAGGAATATTATCCATTAGAGAGAAGAACAGATACTTGTTTATGAGCACAATACATCAAAGCATAAAGTCTACAAATACCTATTTTAACTTCAAATGCCACTGCATGACATTTCAAATTCCGTTTTCCGTGAATCTTCCATTACTTGTGTTACATGTGAACCTCGGCAGTTACCGGTACTAGCTCAGTTTAAAATAACTGGTTCCTGGTTAACCCAATTTATTACTACGCCTCACCAGTGCGAAGATTGTTTACATTACCCATTAACACGAAGAGAGGTAGCTTTGGATTTTTCAACAATATATCGCTTCAATCTAACCCAAAATCATTCAGATAGTAAAACTTCATATTTATGACCCATTTCCTTCGCTTTTTGTTTGTCAGCATTATGACTTGCGATACTTCAGGTTCACATGTTCCTAAGTTTGTTTTTACATTTCGTAGAGGATTGATTGGTCACT
>NC_090891.1:35593586-35606086 GCF_036669925.1 Montipora capricornis | reverse complement strand
CTCAGTGTTTCCCTCGGCTGCGCCTCGGGGAAACATTGAGATTCTCTGGAAACAAAATGAACTGTTTCCCTCGGGACCAGTCGTTAAGTGTTTACCAATGTGCGAAGGCCCGCAACAATGGCTTGTGAGCCCCGGTACTGGATGCAGGCCAATCTCTACAGAGTAAAACTTAAGTTTGATTTTCTTTCCTTGTTAGGACCCATTTCTATGACTAGGGCTAACGCTTTTTCCTTGTTACTCCGGTTTCCACCTCCCACCTCATCATTTGATTTCATTTCTTCTAATGTGGTTTGTTTTAAGGGCAGCATGATAGATAAAAATACAAGGTTAATGCGCGGCTTTCGCTCGAAATTATTATGATGATGATGATGATGTCGTAGTGAAATCCACACTGCCTTTGGAGTTGCGTTTTGTCATAAAACACTTGTGTCCATCCAACGGTCAAAGTGCAAGCAAGAGACAATACATTCTTTCAATGCAGTACATAGATCATTCAACATTACACTAATCAATATTAAATAACATCATATTGAACGGTTTAACATGTAATACGCGCGGATATTTTGCGACTTGCGTAGAACGAGCAAAGAGCACAATGTCCGCAGGCATTATAGGTTAAACTTCAATTGGCCACAATCAAAAATACCATAATACTCTTTGTTTGTCCCGCCAACCAAAGTTGGTACAATGGCGTAATAGCGGAATAATTGAGGTATTTGAAATGCGAGTTATGGACGAAATGGAGAAGTGATCCTTGCACTCATCTCATGGACACTTTAAGAAATTGTCTCTTACAGAGAACCTTAAAGATTCAAGTGGTTTCAACGGGCTTCAAAACCCTGCATGATCTCCGTGATGCTGACAACTGATCTATGAAGCCACTCACTTTTAAAGTCAGGATATGAGGTGGGGTGAAGAATACTGCGAATTAAAATTTACCTGTGTACCTTGCCCGCTGACATTTTGAGCAACCAAAAGCGTCGAATTAAATACTCTTCTTCCTCAAGGACTTCTTTCATGATATCAAAAAGCTTCTGATGCGGAATAGACTCGTAACAATGACGTACGTCAACGTGCACAAAATAAAGCGGTCTTAGGTCTGATGATTTACGAACTCGCTCAGCAAAGGGCTTCAATACTTGATACAGATCATCACTTCCAAACAAAGTTGTCCTCAGGCTGTCAGGGTTGCGCCCTTTCTCAAATTTGAGAACTTCAAAAAGATTCTGCAGTTTCCTATTGATGGGCTGTTGTTTCTGAGCGTTGACGGGTTCCACGGTTGGTGGGCAGTGCTTCATGTTGGTAATGGGACGGACTGTCGAATTCTTTGGAATAAATCTGAGTGGAAAGAAACTCGCTTTAAACAATGCAAACATGTAAAGATTCTCATGCCTGATCGTCTAATTATTAACATCACCCCAATGCTAATCATATTAATAATCATAGGAAAAGAAGTCATGTCAGAGCATTGGTCACTGACATCATCATCATCATCAGTTATCATAAAAACCTAAAAAGGGTAGGAAGATGATGACAGGAAGTCAGTCAGTCAGAGAGTCTTCTTGTCTGTGGTTCAGCAAGTTAGTCTGTGGTAGTCGGTGTCGTGAAAAAGATACAAACCTGAGAGGTGAGAAACCAAGGGATAATTTTCTTTGCAGGAGGTTTTCAGCTTCTTTGGTTGAAAGTGGCTTGAAAAACTCTCCACAAAACGTGTTGACACCAAACTTTTGGATCTTTACCCAGACCGGCTTTCTGTAGTAAAATACCCTTTGGCGATGAGTGCCACTCTCTGTGATGTAAAAAAAGCCCTTGAGAAGGGGGATGAGGTACTGAGTCACAAGCCACCAAACAAACTGAGCAAGAAGTTGCTGTCGCTTCAGGTAATCCGTGAGTGGAACATTTTTGTCTTCTTGTTCTTTCATTTTCAGCCACTTGCAACTCGAAATCTTAATTCCTGTCATCATCTGACCCAAGGAAAACTTCTCTCCTTTTCGAAGTTTCACAAATTTGGCCAGATTCCTTAGAAAGATGCGCTTGTTTTGAGGACACCCCCAGAGATCTTTTGGGACAACTTTGTGGCAAATGCACTCCAGGAAACGCACCACCTGCAATAATTTAAAATAAGCTCAAGTCAATGTTAAAGGTATGCCATGAATTTATTAAAAGTCCCTCCAAAATGCTGCCATGCTTGGCAGATCCCTCTATCGTCAGAAAGAAAGGATACCCCTGCAAGGATCTCCTCGATGCTCTGTCACGCATGGGTGACGTGACGTCACGCAAAGTGACTTCCACTCTCCCAGCATTGGGCAGCTGTTGAAGTACAAACTGGTTAAGAGTTTATTTATTCGTTGAAAGTTCCAGACGACATAGAGGAGAACTTTGCAGAGGTTCCTTTCCTTCTCGCTAGAGAGAGAAATCAAGGAAACATCTACCTAGCAGGGCATTAAGATGTTTAAAGGGGCTAGGTCACGCAATTTTAGGCAATTTCAGCACTGATCGAATGGTCATAGAAATTAACTAAAATATCAAAATAACTGTTCAAAACTATAGAAGAACTCTAACAAAACACAGGGAAGCCAAGAAGGGACATGGATGGACAAAACTGGAGAGGATTGAAATGATTGAATTTGGGTAAATTTGAAAAACATCGGCCCACCTTTTTTCAAATTTATATCACTCTATATCAAAATGTCATTTACACAGCTGGAAAATCATTCTCAGTTGTTATGTGGCCGTGATTTTGCAAATGAAAGACTCTTGCTCTGCCAATTTGACATTTAGAGTTCATAATTAACAAAATTAAACAAAATTACCTAAAATAGCGTTGACCTAGCCCCTTTAAACTCCACAAGTCAATTTCAAGAGTATAATCTACTTATAACAACTGAACAAATTGAAACATTTTACATAGGAAACCTGAAGGTACTTGAAGTAGGTCTGACAGGTCGCAAGCTGTTCAGGACATTTGGAAAATGTATAATATGGACTTTCTTTAATGTTTTATTGACACAAAAAAATAAACATCAATGGTAAAAGACAATGCAAACTCACTAGAGGAATGCACACAACTAATGCAGTTGCTCAACCAACACAGTTTAATACTGTTGACAGGGAATTCCAATTTTTTATGCTTTTGGATGTAATAACTTAATGTGGTCTGTATATAGTGCAGACTACAGACAAAAGATATAAATGATCCTCGTTCTTATCTCCAGACAATTTAAGTAATCTTATTATTATTATTTTCGTATATACATTTCTTTCATAGTGTCCTTTCGCGGGAACGCATGAGCCCCAAAAATTGAGCTGCTGCCAACTGTGTGGCTTCATAGCTCAGTTGGTAGAGCATTGCACCAGCATCGCAGAGCTCATGGGTTCGAATCCCGTTAAAGCCACCTCAATTTTTCAGGTGTCTATAAGAGACTATTGCTTAAGTGCAAGGATCATTTGTCTCTTTCATGAAGCTTGGAAATTGCTTGAAAATGAAACATTTTAAGCATGTAATCTGGGTGGGATACTCATTTAATCAGACACTGGATTGGAAATCCATGTATTAATTATTTGGACAATTTTTGGGGGAGTAAGGATGGCCCTGAGGAAATGCTCATGTCTCCCACCTCTGTGGAGCCGTGATCGCATCCTCAGTTCACTTGTGGGCTGAGTTTCAGTCTCTCTCAATCTTACTCCGAGGGTTTTTCTCCAGGCACTCTGGTTTTCCTCCATCAGCAAAATCGACTACCAGCCATCTGGCTGTGGTACTGTGCTCCAACGTCATGCATGGGTTGTGTTCAGGGGCAAGCACCTAGCTGGCTGCACAGCTCCTTTGGTACGACCGCATTGAGCTGTGCCTTAGCAATTCAGTCTCTGACTGCGGGAAAGGGCAATTAGAAGGCCAGATATTATTATTATTATTATTATTATTATTAAATGCAGGCATTTACAACTGCCATACCTTGCTTTGCTTGGTGTAAACACTAACAGCATGCTGATACACAGAGCTGTCAACATTTGTCTGCTTCTTATGAAAAGATTTAAACACCTTGGGGCATCCTTTTTTTGAAGAATGTTTCTGCCAAACCCTTCCTGTAGAAAGATTAGACACAAATGTTGCCACAGCTTTCTTCTTTTTTCCACTCTTCATGAACTTCCTGTACCTTGCCTCTCTCTTTGGTTTTCTCCCCTCTGGGGTATAGAAACAGTGACACCTCAGCAGGGTTCTAAAGGGACACTTTTTGTGTCTTGCCAAGAATTTAGCAAAGATTGTTTGCATTCCTTTAAGTCTTTTTGGTAGGCGAAATGGTTTCCCTTTCTTGCATTCAGACTGCTTTTGGCTACTTGTTGGTCCTGTTACATTCTGATTTGAAGACTCCTTTCTTATGCCTCCCTTTTCACAATCACCCACCAAACACTGTCCTTTCACAAAAATGTGATGAATCAGACGTCGTGCTCCAGACATACTCACTGGTGTAGTCTCCATGATGTGTTTCTTTGGAAATGACTGAGACAGATTTGACGCATAGAACAGTCTTGAATGAGGCAAGTAAACTTCATGAAGGTGGATTCCTTGACTCCTTTGCTTTGATATTGGTTGTACTTTGCTTTTGTGATTTTTGATTCTCTGTACTTTTGGTTTTTGGCTTCCCCCTTTTTGTGTTTGATCTGGTCCTTCTTTTGGCAAACACTTATTTTTACTTGATTGGGGAAGAAACCTCAGAAGAACCTGCCAAGGTTTCCTTTTCTTACATTTCTTCCTTGATCCCTTTTCCTTGTCATCAGCATCTGAAAAAAGTCTTCTTTTCAAATTGTTTTTATTTTGTGAAAGTGAAGCAGTCATGCCGATTTTATCTTGGTCCTTCTCCACAACACTGCTTGTAACATTAGAACATTCCTTTAAGGGAATCAATGGAGAATTCTCTTGCATTGATTCCATGGGTGCATCATTTATGATGTCAAAGCTACTCGTGTCACTCAAGAGATCACATGAAAGAGACAACTCGCCTTCAGGAAAAAGCAATGGGGATTCTTCTCCCATGTTCCCTTCAGTTTCAGTTTGGATTTTATTTCCCTCATCCTGATCAGAGAGAGAATAAAGAGAACATCTACCAGCTGAAGACTTTGCAGCACTTTCGTCAGTTTCTTCTGGAAATAAACAAGGGGATGCTTCAACATCATTGAGAGTCACCCTTGATTTCTTAAGTCTTGGTTCTCCTTGTAGGTCATTGACCCTTTCAATCACTTTCCGCTTGCAACATTCTGCTTGATCTAAATCAGTGAAGTTTAAGGTAGTGTCTACTTTATCACATTCTAAATTGAGCGAGTCATATTTTTGGACACTTTGAGGTCCACTACCGGTCCTTGTATCTATGACACCAGCGAATGAGGATGACTGTTTATTCTCCTGATTTGGCAAATTCTTGTGAGCCCTTTTCACTCTTTTACCTCCCCTTTGAATTTTCCTTTTTCCTGTAGAGCGACTTCCCTTAGTTGCTGGCTGTATACTCTTCTTTTCCTTCGGAACTCTAGGTTTTTCTGGTACTCCCTTTTTAGACAAGGAAGTCAAACGGCATATTGGGTAGCCTGCCACTTGAAAGTGACATTTTGAATCTCCTTTGACAAACAATGCTAGATTCTGTAGCAGATGAACCATGAGATCATCTCCAAGGCGCTCATGTAACCTTTGCCATTCTTTTGACGTTCTCAAGTAGCTAACTATGGTGTTCGGATAACTGTTCTGTATTCCAAAAGTCCCAGCCACTGGCCCATGCCCAATTTTTTCATTGGAACTCAAAGTTTCAAAACCAAACCCAAGAACGTTCGATTTGTTTGCACGACAACAATGCTCTATTACTTTGTTGATAATCTCCTTTAAAGTGAACCATTGAGTGTGACTGGGATGAAATGGTGGCGTGGCAGACTGATTTCGAGGAATTGCAACTAAAGTTGACTTGAGAAATTGTCTGTATTCTGGGGGATCGTCGGCTGTAATTATTTCATCTTTTCGCACTTGTCGAATGTAGGTCAGCAAAGAGAAACAATTTAAATAGAAAGAGGAGATGATATTGTGAGCGCTGCTCACCTGAATTCCTTTCTTCTTCCCCTTTTCGTTGACCATTTTTTACTCCGCAGCGGCCGCCATTATTAAATTTAGTATAAGATGTCACTGACTCGTTGTCTTATGGGCTCATTCTCTCCGCCCGAAAATGCAGCGCCAGCGGGGTAGCCTGCGAGCAGGCTCCCGGCGAGGTCGGAAAAAAACATTCGCCGAGCGCGAAACAAAATAATTCGGAGAGCGAAACTTCGCTCGGGCTCACCGGGAGCCTGTTCGCAGGCTACGGTTCCACCAATGTGAAGTTATTCTACATTGTCAAAATCAATCCAAGAAGAACTCTTTCCTCGAACTCTTCTAATTGCAATTAAAACGCTCTTCAATAAACAGAATGTGAGTCTTGTTCTAATGTAGTTCAGGACATCCGCATAGCTTTCTCTTCTTTTCTCAGATACAAGAGGGAGGCAATTCGTTTGTTATGTCTGTCAGCTTCATAACTAACACCCCCTGATGTCGACATTACAATAGGAGTGAATGTGCCCTTTTCCATTTGTATCACTCGGTCATTATATGCTCTTTTCTTCTCTTTTTCGTGAGCAATATACACCTGATCAATATTCTTGTCAACGTATGAAGGCCCACTCGGTGCCATAACTCTTATGTCTAAGAAAGGTCTTTCAAATGGCCCCCAAACTCCAATACCTGACACATCCAGACGAGCGTTTTCTGCATTGTATACATTCCTCATCAAGTTGTTGTCAAGTGGCATGAGCTCACGTTCAATTCTGACATCGCACACTCAGCTCAGCTTCAAGATGTCTTATACAATTGTCTCATCATCACATAACCACCTTTTTTTCATGAGAGGACATGATTGATGTCGTTCTTAACCCCACATAAACAATAGCTAGGTCTATTTGGGATTTGCCAATCATACCTTAAGAAATACTATCCTGGAATTCTCGCTTGGTTAAAGTCATCCCAGGGATTTGATTGGTAGGGCCGTTAGCCAGGATCCAGATCCCTTTTCTCGATCAAACATCAACTTCTTCAAGTAATTGATTGCGTTCGTCCCGCAGTATCTGTTCTTTTTGTGCCTTGACAAATTTGATGTTATTCTCAACTTGTACTCGGTCATAGTTGGTAAGATCCTTGTCTTGGCCGTACATGACATTGGTAAGATTTTCAGTAAAGCTGGCCCAGCATTGTCTTTTAATTATTTGATCAGCTATGCAGGGCACGGTTCTCTGTACACCTGTGGGATATAGCACTGGTAAAAGAGGACAAGGCTGCTTGGGCTTCGTCTTTAGCAAGGTTGGATAATTGTTCAATATCTTGAACCCATTTCTCTACTTTCTTCGAAACATACTCATCTTTGAACCTGTCGCTACCGACAACTGCTCCAATATGTCGTTCACCCCTTGTGGATATTTTAATCCCACTCTTACCGAATATCGCTTTGGCTTTCGCTTCAAACCTCTCCTTTACAATCAAGATGGTTCTACTTGCTTGTGGATAAGCCTGCTCTTAGCGCGCGTTATACCGGCCAGAAACACGAGCCATATAATAAAACACAAGAATATCAATATCTATGTCTGCAAGAAAAAAGGGATGAGCTCTCGAAAATCGGCAAGAGTAATCAGCCTCTGGTCTCGACCTTGATCTTTAAGCTTATCACAAAAACCAAATTAAATGATTTATTTATTATAAATTGTTTCAGGGAAATCGTTTAATTGAACTTAAAAAGAGGACTAAGTTTCCAAAACTGCAACAATATGAACGCCTCTCTCTGGTAATCTGGGTTGGTAGCCTCTGATCTTCTTTGGGACTAATTTCTTTTAATTATTTTTTATTTGAATTACCTTAACATATGAACATACCTTTGCGCAATAAATTATATTTTTCAGGCTACAAATTATCAGTTATTTAATACCAACTCTATTAAATGAACATGGGACACTTTGTCCCCGTATTCGACTAACTGAGATCATGCGGCTTATGGTGTTATTGTCTCCCTTTGATCTTTTTGGGTACACTTTCTTTTTCGGACTACATGTATTCCAGCACAAGAGTGCACGCAATACTCAGTTTACCCAATCTTTTGGGACCTATTCCGTTTCCGGAGTGACTGTATATTCCGCTCCCGATAGCAGAATGAAAGGAAAAAAAAAGGTTTTCTTGGAATCCACTGAATACGAGTACTTCTGACATTATTTTGGCGCAAGAATTGCGCGCGATCCACTGACCACATTCTAGTACTAAAATTGTTTTGTTTCTGGTAAATGTGTTCTTCAGTGGAAGACTTAAGTTGAACAAATCTTATTAGCCGGAACAGAATTCAAAAGAATAGTTCCAAAAGACGACACCCTAAGTGTAGCTTGCCACCAGGCCCTCTCTTCGCCATGAGAGGCCTCTTTCTCTCCCTCCCTCCGACCGGGAAGAGAGAGCCAGCTTGCAGGCAACTCTAAGTGATAACATAGGATGCAAAGGTCCGCTGTTGCTATAATAATTTTCTCTTGAGAATAAATATCTGCTATTTTCTTTCATAATTAAATGTACGTTGCGCTGTTAAAAAGACATTTTATAGAATATCCAAGATTATTTCGCATTTGTAGTCCATTACTTCGAAAACAATACTTTGTAAAAGTTTTTTTGAAAGTGAGTGACTGCCCAGAAGTATAGTTTCAGCACCGCGTTCAACATATCAGGGAGCTTACGAAACGAGGACGACGAGGGCTACGAGGACTTCATTTAAAAATACGAGTTCGTGTTATTCATATCACTACAAAACTATTTCATGTCGTTTCGCGTTAAAAATGTGTAGTAACCGTCGAGGAATTAAACTGGTATGAGTGAGTTGGAAGCGTAGAGAGAGAACTGAAAATTCCTCGTCATGTGCTAACGTCCTCCACAGAACCTTGAATTTGGTCATTTCACGTAGTCATTTTGGAGATGACGGCAAAGAAATGTGCCAAAATGTAAAACGCACGTGCAGAGCGTGCAGAGCCATTGTTTCTGCTCACCAAACCTATTGTTTTGTAGCGTCGTCGTTGCCGTCGACGTCGTCGTTTCGTAAGCTCCCTATTAATAGAGATAGAGGTTCGTGTTTGTATGAGCGACGAGCGGCAAACGCATAGTTGGTGCTTGTTATTCAACCCTGAAAATTCCCTGTCACTTACTTTTTTCCATTTTCAGGATTTGCTCAATAGCTGTAGACAGTTAAAAAAAGTTCCTTGGTTTTGCCAAACGGATTCAAAGTACCGTTTACCTTTGACAGCAAATGCGAGTTTTTATCTCACTACTTTTGCTATGCTGGGCTAAAAAATATCAAAATTCTATGCGCCCTTTATAAAAACCATTTTACATCTGAACGATAGAGCGGTTTTCAATCAAGTGTCGTAAAACCAAAACGAGGGTAATTACTTTGACCGATCAAAAAGGACGGTGACAATCCAGTAAACCAATCAAAACTCGAAGTGATTACACGTAACCGACACAAAGTGGCGCGAGAACTATGCACCAATCACTGCGTGAAGTAATGCAAAACCAAAGCTTTTCGCTATTTACTTTCGACACTCAATTGAAAACCGCTCTAGCCTTTGGAAAATTATCGATCGTTTATGTAAAACGACAATCAATGTACTCTACCAGTACAGAGATTCTAAAAGCTGACGTTTCGAGCGTTAGCCCTTCGTCAGAGCGTGGATTCGCTCTGACGAAGGGCTAACGCTCGAAACGTCAGCTTTTAGAATCTCTGTACGGTGGCCAATTTACAATATCAACTCCGTTGATAAAATCAAATTTTTGTATACTACTTCCCCAACGACGCCGCACCACAGTTTCTTTAGAAACTACCCCCTTCATCCTTTACTCTACCAGTAAGCGACGAGGCAATAACTAATAACAATCCTGGCTAAAGATTAACTTAATAAGATAAAGAGATAAGACAAGGCGAATATCTCCTCTTTTTTGGTGATACCTCTGGTATGCTTGTCTGCTCCATTACAGTGCAGTTGTAGAATCCTTTCAGCTTTGATTTATTACTTTCCCGCCGACGGAAGCTTCAAGATCTCCACGTCCACTTCAGCGGATCTATCATTAGACTAGTGCATACTAATACGATACTTCCACAGCATAGCGCGTTGATACTGGTATATCATCCTGACATTAGCTGAACATTGTCCAACGCTCGTTTGACATGATTTTTCTACACGAGCTTCTAATCATCTAGCTGGCATAACATGGCGACTCCCCGCACAACCCAATGATTCTCTTGTCTGTTGGACGGCAGATTGACAGACAAGACGTAATTTGTTGAGTGGCCAGTCGTTGATAGAACACCACGTCGAGCACTTGTTTTGTAAACTGCAGACAAAAAAGATATGATTGTGAATGACAAGATCGAAATTAAAAGCAGGTCATTTACATCCCTTGGTCATCTACATCTACATCTACATGTTCCAGCACTCGGCAAAATCCCTTTTTGACTTATGGCTGTTTCTGTTTAGGTGGCCTCATACACCACAAGCCGGCCACTGCTAGGCCGGCCACTTCTGCTGGAAGAGAATTGGACAGCCACAACACCGGGGACTTTATCCCATACTCTTCTCGAATAGTGTGTGCGTTCTTTAACGTCCCACAGGGAACTTATGAACATAAAAGATATTTGTGAGACCGGGCCTACGGTTTATAGTCCTTACCCGAGAAGACTTGAATGTCTAACCATTTGCAGATAAAATTTCAAACGCGGCACTTTCTCCTCAGTTATTTTAAGATCCTAAGCGTTGATCCGGCCGGGGTTCGAACCCGCGACCTCCAGCATGACAGCCGGATGCTCAACCAACTGAGCCATCGGTGTGCGCTCTCTCAATATGGACCTTTAGATCGGATAATGAGGACGACTACGAGTAGGACATTTCCGTTGTGAGCATGCGCACCTCAAAAAATGTCGGCCTCCAAGCCTTATGCGCATATTCAGAATGGAAAACTGGTACTCGTAGTCGTCTTCGTCCTCCGATCTTAAGATCCCCAATGTTAGCATCGACAACGAGTGCGACTTCGTTTACGAGTTTTCCGTTCTGAGCATGCGCACTTCAAAAAATGTCGGCCTCCAAACCTTATGCGCATGCTCAGAATGGAAAACTCGTACTCGTTGTCGTCCTCGTCCTCCGATCTTAAGGTCCCCATTATTCTGAGCGCGCTACCGCTTAATCGAATTCGTACAAGCAAGACATCCTAAGGAAATGGATCATGGAAAAGATCACTTTGATTTATACTGAGTTTCTGAGCGTGTTAACCGCTCTTGGAAACATTCGATCTTGTACAGTCTTGTTCATTTTTGCCGGCCAGCTTTAGACCGAAACATTAAGAGCAACATGTTAAAAGCGAAGGCCAAAAATTTGAACATGGTGCTTGTCGTTGGTTTGAATGAAACAACTTGGAACCCTAAGGCCGAAGTCAGGCTGTTTATCAAGAAAAATTGTTTCATATGTTTGTTTAAAGAGTCCCTATGATAAAAAAAAAATCAGTTCCTTTTTTCTTCAGGTTTTGAAAGTGTGTTTGCTTAACACCTGAGTGGCAAAATTTTGAGCTTTAATTTTTATCCAAAGGCCGTTTACTTTGAGTGTAAGTTTTGGATTTCATGATCCGCCATTACTCACGTTCAAACCTGACCGATTTGTGCACCAATATGGCGGCAAGAAATCCACACGAACATCTGGAATTCTGCGATTACTTTTCGCTCATGAGATAAAATAGATGTGTATGAACACATCTCCTGATGTACTTGAAACGCTTAACAACGAATAATTCCGAACATAACCTCTAATTCTGACAGAAAAAAAATTAGCCCTTTTGCCTCGTTGTTAAACTTAAAATTCAAAAGTATATTTAACTTGTGAACGAGGCAACAAGGCCTAATTTGCAAGCAAAAACAAAGGATACTAAAATGGAGGCCATTTTGGAATAAGGTATATCCTAAATAAAAACTGCGCATGCTCATTTAAAGCCTGTGCCATTGTCCGGCTTCCTTACCACTGTTTAAAGTGCACCCGAACTCAAAATATATTTCCTTGATTAGAAAACTGGATATTTTTTCCAAAAGCAAAACATATTATACAATTTTGCCGTCAAATTTCGCTTTTTATGTGTCGGCAGAAGCAATGTGAAGACAAAAGTAGAAAAATGAAGAAGAAAGCCATGCCTTCTGCTACCTCGGCCGTGGTTACTGAAATGTAAACACACCTCGTTCCTAAAAGCGAAATGTTCAGGATAAAATAGTAAAATGTGTTTGTTACAGGAAAAAATTTAGTTGAGCGACGAAAATGCGTTTGGGTGCACTTTTAGTGAAATACATTACTTCGATTTATGTAATTGTGTGTATACCTGGGCAAGAATACGTTGCACTGTCTTTAAAATCAACTGTTCTTCCAGGTTTTAACCAAATCTGTTACAG
>NC_090891.1:35533586-35583586 GCF_036669925.1 Montipora capricornis | reverse complement strand
CGCATATGCTTGCCGTCTTTGTAGATCATGGTATAATGGTCATAACCCATGATGGCTTAGCCAATAAAAACTCTCGAATTGCATTATCCAATGATCCAGTTTTTAATAATGACTATTAGACGAAGAAAAATCAAAATTGAACTGGTTTGAAAAATATTAAACCAAGAAAAAATTTGAACCACAATATATTCAGGTATTCAACCAGACGTAGAAAATACTGGTTCGTTGACTAGTCTTCAAAGTGAGATCAATAAATCCTAAATTGTAACCTGTCTCTCTCATCAGTGACTCTGCCTCCATAGTTACACTGGCCAGTGAGATATGTAAGAGCATCTAATGGAACTTCTTCATAGTCATTAAGAAACATCTGTGAAATAATTCAAAATGCAAAGTAACACTGGGATCTGGCGGGATTGAAGGCGTTCTCCCTGGCGATCAGTCAGGTGGAGCAAAGAATCTAATGCTAGCATCAGGACGAGAAATCTGCATCCATATGGAAACGGTTCATGGCTGCAGAATACTTGGTCCTGATTTATACGGCACATTTTCTATGCATAGGGGCGCTGCCAGCATATTTGTCGGCGCAATAAGAACTTAGAATCCTTTGAAAATATTTTAATATTTCTTTTATGGAATAAGAGAAAATTAAACCGAGTGACAGAAGCTGCAAAAATAACGAGAATACCACAAAACAACAATGGTGAACACATTGAGGAAATGTGAGTATTTGAGGATGAAAGAATTATCTTACTCCCTCACCAAACTTCAAAGCCCTCAATGCCCATTTCATTTTGTAAGCCAGTGACAGTTACTGCATTTTGAAATAGTTGAAAAACCCCTCTTCGCTACAGAATACGGCGGATTCATATTTTGACATCTGGTTTTCGCAAGCTCTCACGTCATCTTTGCTATTGCTCCATAAGACCAGAACAAATGCACCGGAAAGTATGTCCCTTTGTTCTCTTTAATGTCCCTTGCACTTGAAAATAAACCAACAAGGCCAGGGAGAAATGGCCAATGGATTGACGTCTCACCCCAAGATCGCGATCATGCGGGATGAATCGAAGCCTGGTCTTACAGTTATTTTCAGATACCGCGCCAAATCCCTATTCAATGGATAAGCGCTGTCAAGACAAGTTGAGTTAACCACGAGATAACCATTAGATAATTCTTTTACCTATTCTTGATATCTTCAAACAACTTGGGCCAGCTGCATGGCTGGCTCTCTTACCATGTAGATACCACATTAACCAATAATTGGCGCGAGCAAATTGAAGTAAGTACAACAGAAAACAAGAAAACTGAGACGTATACCTGCTGTTGTCGCACACTTATCCTTAGATCGGATTCGTTAAACTCATATGGGATATTCCAACCCAACGGACCGAAATTTCTTCTTTCTTGAACCAACGCGTGGAAAAAACAAAGGCTGAAAAGGAGTTTCTTCCAAACCTGTCAGGATAATTAAACGCATGGAGTACAATAATTGACCACTGATGAAGCCCGTCTCGGCGTGACGTTGGTTATAGAATAAGGTCTACTAATAGTTTTAAAAAAGCTACTCGCTTGCAAAGTCTTTCAACTCGCGGGCTGACATCCTCTCTCCTCATCATATCCTCTTTGAAATCAGTGATAGTACTTTTGAGTGGACTGTGGACACCCGAAGACAAAGAGCTTCAATTTGGAGTGAAAGTTAAACCACGAATATATTTGGACAAATATCTTACTTTTGGTTTATTGCATCCACTGAAGAAGGTGGGGTCCGATATAGGATCACTGTGGTACGATCGCAGCAAATTGGCTCTCAGACCCATTGGTGGTTCGTTTGTCATCTTCACTCCTGTTGAGTCATAGTGAAAATTTGAATTAAAAAAAAAACCGGCGTTAAATGACTCGGTTACAGTCGCACGTTTTATTGTAGTGTAGTCTCTCTGCTGAATCTTATGTTTCTTGAGAACTCCTCGCTATACTAACTAATAGATTAAGAGGTAGTAAGGAATAATTTCTGTGCATTGTTTAAGGGGCACTGTCGCGCAAAATTTGCTGTTTTTAGGTCAAAACTGGGTAAAAAATCTAAATTAGTCCTTAAGCTAACACGTACAACAGTTTTTACAAGTTTGGATCCATTTCCATCCTTTCCATCCTTGGCCGCAAATAACAAAGATTAGTTTCAGTGCACTTCAGTGGTTATTGGTAACAAAAAAGACGTCTTTCAGTGTTTTAACCTAAAATAACGCGACACTACCCCTTTAACTGAAAACTCTCAGCAAAGTTTTTGAGACATCGGCTCCTTAACAACGCTGTTTCAGTACGGTTGGCAACAATGTGAATGGTGTTGACGAGAAAGATAAACTGGAAGACCAAGCTCTCAATTCAAAAACGTTCAAAACGGCTATTCTTCAAGTCTTCTGTACAGAAGGATTTGTCTTGGGGACTTACCGATATTTTACGCGGGCAGATTTTTAATAATATAAGCCTATCTCAGAATCTGACCTTGTTTCTTGTTCAGAATCTTGACCTTGTTTAACATCTCTCGTGTTAGATGTCGAATGCTGCTGCGCAAATAGCTGCAGTTACTTACCATTTTGAAGGATCGAAACTGGGAATCTTTCCGTTGGATAACTGGTCAACCAAAGTCTAAAATTCTTGTGTGTTTTCTCCGGAACGATAACCTAAATATGACGGAAGAAAAAATTCAACCCACAGGCGAGAAAAGGTGTATTACTGTTCCAACACTGCTATCCATAGACATTACGTGAATTACCTCCTCGCATATTTTCTCCAGGATGGGCATCCAGGATGTTGCAAGATGGCAATTTTGCAGTACAACCCAATCACCCACTTCAATCGCCTAAAACAAAGAAAGACAAGGTACATGAACGTCTCAACATAACCCATAACCACCCAGTTCCACTGTATTATCCTTGAAAACAATTATACAGTTTTCTTGAAAGCTTATACATACAGGTAAACGAAAAATTTCATAAAACAAAAAAAATAATAAATAAATAAATTGTGCACTTAGTTCAAAAGTGGCACTAATTGTTAACTTATAGACCGTATTCAGAAATGTCGGCAAAGGAATTATTCTTTTGTCTTTGTGCTAATCACCCTCACTAGCTAGCCTCGTTAGCATGAACAAAATTCAAAAGAATTTTTTCTCCAAAAAGAGGCTAGTGAGGATGATTAGCACAAAGACAAAAGAATAATTTATCGGCCGCCATTTATGAATACGGTCTTTGGTACTATCCCTATAAAACTGAGAGCACCAATGGTACGTTTAACTTATGAATTCCAAAAGGTGGAAACGGATCGAGGGAGCTAAAACAAGATGCTTACTTGACTGATCATCTTTGCTGCAATGGGCCCTTGACCTTGACCAAGCGAGATGGTCTGAAAATGAGACCTTGTAACACCTAATGAAACAACAACGTAAACAGAAGAAAACATTAATTACTTTTGAGAAAGCAGTGAAAACTCAGTCAGTTTTCACACGAAGAAGGAGAAGCGTTTGCCCTAGAATATACTTCGAAAGACTTATTATTAACTGGAATGATTTAGATTATCAGCGCAAATACTTATTTTTATTTATTTAATTCAATATTTATCCAGGGGCATCCAATTTAGCAGAGCTAGTTTAAAGGAGCCCTAAAGGGGTTGAAAGGGCTGAAAGTACTGATACCTTCATGACACTAGAGAGATTAAGCATAACGTTTACGGTAAAAGGCAAACGTCGGACTAAAATTTGCGTTTTGCCAAAAATGGAAGAAACTCGTTTGATGTGAGCTCATTTCTTGCTTGTCAACAGCAGGTATCAAGTAAATACTTTTCAACAGAGAGAGACGAGTTAGAATAAAATAACTTTCATGCTTTTATGACAAGCAGCAGCCCTCTGTTTCGCGTTTACCGTTTACTGTTTCACGTAAACGCGATGCTTAACAATCTCTCTACTCTGATTCGTGATTGGAAAAATATGACATGGGAACATTGAGCAGTGGTCTGGCAAGCCAGGCAGGAAGACCTTGGCTAAGAGTAGCGTGTTGAATGACACAGGTAAAGTAATTACTTTGGTTTTGGTTTTACGACACTCATTTGAAAACCGCTCTAGTGCATGTTAACTGGTGTTATTTTCACGCGTTTCACTTTTCATATCATACCAAAAAGCAGCAACAAAGAAATAAAAATAGAAAGTAGTAAATGATAAAAAAAGGTTTCCATACAAAAAATCCATTGATAAAATTTTAATAAATGACAACCAGAATTGTATTCAACGTAATTAAATTCAGTTGATACCCTTCGTTTCATTGCATAAGCTAAGGCCAGTCATCGTATAATCTTACCAATGTCCTCTGCAAACTTGACCAGACTGGCCATAGGATCCGCGCCAGGTGACAACACGAATATCAATGGTACACAGCAGTCTGAGTCCTCATAGCATTTGGACAAGTCAAATGTAGGAGGTTCGATATAAGTTGGACTCATATAAAACGTGATGAAGTCACGAACACCTAGTGTGACCTAAAAGGACAAAAGCGTGACATGATCAGATCGCATCTTCTCATTTTAACTGTCACAGCCTTTGTTCTCTTTAAACTATTTTTATACTTAAAAGCGTATTTACAGTACACAGTCACGATAAACTATTCACACAATAGGGCACTTTTGAATCAATAAAAAGAAATTTAATTCAATTTTACAATAATAACTAAGCAATTCTTACAAGACATTTTAACGAACAACTGTTAACAAAACAATCAAGAACAAAAAACAAACTGAAAGAGTTACATTTAAGCATGAAAAGTTAACGCCCATTTTTCATTCAAGAGATTTAAGGCTTGCTTGTCTTGATGTAGTAGCGAGGTCATGTCGTTTTTTTGTATCAAACACCATTACTCCATTTTTTAGTTAAAGTGCTACTATGAAAAAAAAAATCAATTCTCATTTTCTTTGGATTTCAAAACTGTGACCCAACATTGTAAGGCTACGTTTTGAACCTGGACAGCCTGTTTGCATGGAACAGTGCAAATTCTGTTACAGATCGCAGTGGTGTTTACATGGGTCCGTGCAAATTTTGAGACCAGTCGCGGCATTTGAATGACTTTTTTAAACTCTCTGCTGTGATTGGTCAAGCTAATGCTTTTAGCCAATCACGTAGTAGCTAGGTGAAGTACGCGCAAACCAAACATGCCGGCAGACAAAAACTTTTATGTGGACAGGTAAAATAAATGCGTTGTTGCATGTAGTTTTAGACTACAAAGTCGGAAAAGCACGCGAAGGAGTTGACTGGGAGACAGTGAGGAGCAAATACGAAGACATAACCAAAATGTTTTTGGAAAAGTACCCTGATAACGACAAGAACAAATACCCCCGACACGGCAGGAAGCTTCAACAAAGACAGAATCCTAAACAAACTAAAAAGTATCGTGCTTTTGTTAATTTGGTTTTTGTCACATTTGATTTTAAACAGAGGGAAATGTGACTTGACGAAAGTAGCAAATTGCGACCTTGCAACATTTTTGCTGAGCAACCAAAAAACATAAGTAAATTTCAGGCCTCAACCACGCTAACCGTGCAAAACCTTGCACGGTTCGGGTGTTTCCACGAGTCCGTACGCATAGTGGAACCGTTGACCTGCTTTTTTCAGGTCCCAAACTTGCACACTTAGCCGCTGAAAATTTGTCCAGTTCCACCGGTCCCGTGTGAACGCAAGGCGGAACCGTGCAAGTTTTGTCCGTGCACAAATTTGTCCGGATCCGTGTAAACGGGTTCTAAAAGCCTTGATTTGACACCGGTTTATTTTTACTGGAATTTTTCTATTTGATGATCCACTATTACTAAGTTTAAAATCTTGAGAGAGTGGATCGACGAGAAAATGACTTCAGACTCATTGAATTAGTATGCAGAACGGGAGTTTCGGGCTTTCAGACTTTTAAACTCGCGTTTTACATATATAATAAAATGCATTTACAAGCTGAAAGTTTAAAAGCTAGTGAGTAAATGACGTCACTTTTCCCTAGATCCAACCCTCTGAGGTGCAATCGGTAAGTTTTACGTGAGTATGGCGGACCGTGAAATCCAAAACGTACACTCAAAATAACAGGCTTTGGATAAAAATCAAAGCTTAAAATTTTGCCAGTCAGTTGCTAAGCAAACACACTTTCAAAATCTGAAGAAAAAAGGAAGTGATTTTTTAATCATAGCAGCACTTTAAATTAAGTCAATAAAGAGAATTTTTCTACGCCAGGAAGGAAAATCAAGCATTTGTATCATTTCTGACCTTATCTGGCCTCAGGCATCTCAATATTATAAGATGTTGAAGTTTGTTAAGTTCGTCTTCCCACGGATCTGGGAGAGGCTCTGTTTGAGGACTGGTCGAGTCATAAAAGGCCTTCCATTCAACAAGCTTAAAAAAAAGAAAAATATTTGGAACTCAATCATTCGCCTCATAAAAGACCTGAGCAGTCATACTTCACCCTAAGCCAATCACATTTCCCTGCGCCAATTCTATTGTAAATCTATCTTCCCAGTGACCAAATTACACAAGTTAAGGATAACAAAACGTTTATCACATTCTCATTTTGTCCTGTTTTCCATGTAAATGTTAAGTCCCACTGTCCTTTTTCAGATTTTCCAAGGAGAAAAAACAGGCCTATCTAAGTGTCTGTATTGGCCCATTTGAATCCCCAGCCATCAATCAATGGCAGGATAAATCAGACCATTTGCAGATGTCTTTTACGCGCGTTAGCTCGATATTCGCCCTAAACAACTAAACCAACTGGTCGACTGCTCATGTTAAATAACAATAATAAGAAAATGCAATTAACGGAAACCTATTTACTTAAATGAGCGAGTCAGTCTACAAGCAAAGAAAATTTGTCATTAGAAACTGCGAGGATGGGAACGAAACAAAAGCTCACATGTTCAGTAAAGTGATTCAAGATTCCTTGGAATGACGGAAGCCCCGAACAACGTACTATCTCAGCCCAGGACTTGTCGGTCAACCAACCAGAGGCAGGGTTTGGGAACTTGTTCTCGAGGGCCACTCCCCCCGTCAACAGGAACCGCCATTCTTGTTCATCAATTTTACCACTGGAAAAGATGAAACAACAATACTTACACATGAGAGTAATAGACAAGGAATACATCCTAACTGCCACGTCCCGCCCCACAATCCATGAGTCCATGACGTGGAGCTTAAAACTCGCATATCTCTCACGTGAGTTAAAATTCCCTCAGATCATCTATATTTAACCCATTGATTCCCAGGGGTTCCCCATTGACGAGTAAAATCGTCTGGCGTTAGACAGAGTAAAACACAGTAAAACACAAAGTGTGGCCGGTTCAGGCTGGCTTGGCAGTCAAAGTGAGTGAGTGAGTGATTAAAACGGCTTCGCTTGTCAGGTATTGTTTGCTTAGCCAATCAATGGGCGATGCCTCTGATTGTTAATTGTTATTTTGTATTTATAAATTAAATTTTAGTTACTATAGATTACCTTCATCTTATTGAAGTATTTTATTACCTAGGTATTCTCAGCTACTAAATTTCATATGAAGCGCCACCCCGTGGAAACGCTGATGATAAACCATGATAATGATGATGATGATGATGATTACTTTACTATTATTATTATGATTATTGTTTGTTTAGCCAATCAATGTGCGATCCTCCGATTTTATGCATAAACTAACTTCTTAACTGACACGACAAAATGATAATCTAAAATTAAGTAAAGACATGACTACACGATCGTTCGATAGGATCCTGCTCACACCCAAACGCAAATCTAAGAACGTTTTAGCCAAACTTTTACGTTAAGACTGGCAATGGGTTCTTACCTTCCCTTGCGTATACCGATGCATAACAGGAAAGAGAATAATAACTTGTCCTTCTCAAACAACGACCGACACACGTTTCGGTAGATGCTGAACAATGAGAATTACAAAAAGAGTTAGTTAATAAAACAGCTAACGATACACAAATTACGAACAACAAATTCCATGTTTGCTTAGTAACGCTTGCTTTCGAGAAGTGAGTAAATACTGCACCGAAAATGGTCCAGCTTCCAAATCCCAGTGATTCAAAGATAAGGGCTCTTCATGTCGAAACCTCAATAAAGGCTTAAGTTGCTTGAAATGTTCCGCTTAAACTGTGAGTAAAGTTTACTCACACTTTGCCCGGTTTTGGGCAAACTATGTGTATAAACCACAATACGTCAGCAACAAACACTTATCTGTTAGTGCAAGTGTGTGAAATCTCACCTGTAAGTGAAATGTTCGTTCAGATTCATGATTCTTCGCGTCAAATCGGACGACGCTTCACTGTTCATGATCGACTATATAAAAAAAATTCGACAGAAAATATGTTACGGAAAACAGTGCCCGCAAAACGCATATTTCGATATTTTTATATTTTAAACTGTCACAAGGATGAGGAACTTACCTGAAGATACAGATTGATGAACCATGTTAAAGAGTACTGATACATTGGTTCAATGTTTGCCAAGTCTGATATGGTAAAAAATAGGATACTGGAGTGTTTAGCAACCTGAAAGTCAACAGAATAGAGGGACTTTTATTTTTTTTCTTTATCCTTGATTACTTAAACGTTAACCGTCAAGGACAAACTTAGGCAAACATTTGTTTTGCGTTATTCTAATTTTGTTTAGACGGAATAGAAACGAATCAAGCACAGTGGGTCTAGACGAACTATATTGATACACTGCGATACAGTACGTCTTCTCTGATGCATGGATTTCCAATTTTTAAGATGATGTAATCAAAAATCATGCAAACCAATGTCCATTTTTGTATTTCAACACGACCATTTCTTTTCGTCTGATGCGATGTTAGCGGTGATGGTGTCTCTTATAGGAATCTTCTAGTTTCTCACACCTCTTACTAGCCTCATTTTCCATGGTCGTACTGTAGTTTAGGACCCGTGTTTCTTCCGATTAAGTTTATTCGAGAATAATCGCACTTTTAAAAAAGCCCAATTTTGATATCCAGCACGAAGAGTTCTGTTATACGTATAAGTGGCGCTTCCCAAAGTCAGCGTACACCTTATTACGCACATTTATGGACATGTCTGTCAAATCGCACGCACAAACTGAATCGAGCGGTTTGCAATGTAAAATACTTCCCGCAAAATTGCAACAGTAGCGCGTGCGCGAGATATAAACCTTTTTTGCACACGAACAAAGTAGCGGCACTGTACCAATATTTGGAGTGCCGAGCACACCCCCAGAGATGTGTTTGGAACTTCTATAATTTCTGGCACGGGTGTTTAATATGCCTGCTGTTTGTTCGTTTACACGCAAAAAAAATATCTTGCCGTGCCCGAAAACCGAGATTTCGGAGTGCCTTGCCACATTTTGTGCTAGTGTAAAGAAGGCCATAATAACGCAACACTTCATCGTTTGCCGTACCGGTTTATAGCCACCTCTTGTCTTGTCGATTTCTTCTTCAGTTTTTGAAGCAATTTCTTGTTTTTCGGAAATCTCCTCGGAAAGTTTCTTGCTGGATGACAGGACCTGAATTAAGAGTAATGTATTAAAATCAGCTATATAAAACAAAACATTCACACATTAGGAGCGAGGATAAGGAGCGAGGATGGCACAGTCGGTTGTCAATTGCTCTCTCAGATGGCACAGTCGGTTAGTGCGCGACCTTGGTGAAAGAGGTCCAGAGTTCGATTCCTGGATCTCACATCCTTGTTTCGACTTCCTTCCGTTCTGTGTAGTTTAAGTAGCTTTAAATACCCGTAGAACGGAGCACTGATGAAGAGGGGGAAGTAAAATGAGCGCACCGTCGACCTCAGGTTTGTCAGTTGAATTACTGTTACGAATTATCGACGTTAAATATGGTTGCTTTACTTTACTTTACTTTACTTTACTTTATCATCACCTCCTGAAGTGATGGGTGATATTACGTTCGTGGAGGAACTAGTGTTAAAGATGTGTCGAATACGTAAATAAATCATTCTCACAGCAAAACGTCGCACTTACCTAAGAAACATCTTGTTGCAATAAATAAAGTTAAGGTAAACAGTTGTCACAATGACTAAATCCATCAGAGCGCACAATGTGACAATATGTGTGGCTACTCCTCTCATCTGGTTAGGGGTGGGGATTACTTGGGTTGTTGTTCTCTGGCCGGAGATAAATTCATGACCTCCCAAACAATACTGCCAACAAACTATAAGCAACTATGCCAACCGATCGGAAGGTATGGCAACAAGCTATACTGCTTCACAGCACATGATCTCCACTTAAGATAACATTTTCTTTCGTGAATTTTACGTAAATACCTCAATTGCTCTCTCGTCTTCCAAAATATTTCCCTCGCTTGTAGACAAAACTTCCAGAATCTTATCCTCGATCTCCTTCAGTTGCTTCTTGTTCTTGGCGCTCTCGATGATCAATTCGTTCTTCTTCTCTTCCAATTCAGGTTTCTCTTTAGCTGCTACAATTCCAAGCAATTGATCTTCCAGACCCAAGGGCGTGATCATGAAGTTTAGCAGGGTGACCTGAGGTGAGGCGAGAGGATGTATACATGTTATTCCCACATGCTGGGGGTCCCCTCTTGAAAAACTGTGCCCGAAGTCTCTGGTTCGAGCCAAGGCCGTTTGGCTCTCGGAGTGTGCCCTCGGCTTATAAGACAAAGGGCATGGCATTTTTTCCCCTAGGCATAGGTAGGCAAACAGTATTTTCACTTTTTTTCACAAGGTTCCCGGCTTAGTTCGATTCAAACAATAAAATTCAATATAAGCAAAAACTACAGAATGAAAAGTTTCTAATGCTAAAGCTATTCTACTCGTCGAGTAGCTTTAGCCGTTTTTCTAGCCGGCTACATTTTTAGAGAATAATGAATAGCCATGTAATGACATAGATTCCTTTGACTGTGGCCGTTGTCTTCGTTGTCCTTCACAAACCGTTAAAACAACAATTTGAAGTAAGAAAAAAAAACCAAAAAACGTTCGAGTATGTTGTGAAACAAGATGGGCCGACAGTGTTTAACCTACCTTAACCGATACTTCAGGAAGATAGTGGGGGTTTCTTAGCTTCGTGGTGAGGTAAAACCTGAAGTCCTGCGAAAAGAAAATAAGCAAATGTTAAAGGTAAAGGTAAGTGGGTAAAGGTACACCTTATTTAACGTCGGAAGTTCCTTTACTCTCTAGAGAGTATTCTCCCAGGAAGCCGTTTGCCGTGTTGGTGGACTTTCAATAAAAGTTGCAAATCACAGACAATTATTTCACAATAAAGCTTCTTACCCTACTGAATTCAACCACGTGATCGCCCATACGTAAATACTCCACTCCACCCTGCAAAAAATCGCTTGATGTTATGAAACTTTTTGCGCGTGAGAAGAAAACAAAAATCTTTTTATCTTTTACTATAGTAGTTGTGATCTGTAAGTAATGTTATCCCTATTTTAATATAGCTTCATATTGTAATTATTTTCACACGACCCCACAAGTTCTGAGCTTTAAACCCTATCGTGTTTAAATAAAGGATATGATGATGATGATGATAATTGAACAGCCAATAGGTGCCTGCAATAGCTCCGTTGAAGAGCTCTTGTACTGGTTTTGCAAAAATTCCAATCTAGTCCTAGCAGTATAGCAAGGAAATTGTCACAGTGAACCTAGTTCAATGGCCAATGTAGCTCTTACGAGTCCGCGATAGCTCAGTAACGATCACTTGAATTTTTTCCAATTATCCCCGAGTCATTGTCGAAAAAATGCCGACTCAGACCGAGGCGCTCACTGAAAAATACACTTTTCCTGAATCAACTGAAAGACTCACACAAACCTGTTTGAACGTTTGTTTCAGCAAGATGGGCTCCAACAGGGGGTCTAATTCCTCTCCAACGTTCTCCAACAAGACAGGAGAACCAAACTAAAGACGAAGCAAAAACGTAACACAACGTGTACGAGAACAACGACTGTAAAGTACCAAACTACCAAGCAATGGCTTGGATACTACGGCCGACTCAGTTAAATACACTGAAATAACTTAAAAGCCTCAACTTTAATAAATATTATCTAAGGTTCTGAAAAAAAGACCTCAACTCCCTCCTCCCTACTACTAAACGATGAAAAAATAAAGAGATCTCTTGAGTCAATTTTCAAACAAAAATCGTAATTTACCTGTATGGCATTTTCCAGAGTTCTGACATAGTTTTGATCCGACAGCTTAATCACCTGTCGAGGGAGGGGAAAAGGTACATTAGACGCATTCGAAAGGGATCAAAGCAGGTCACCAGTCACAATCTTTTTTTTCAGTCAACGTGTGAAATTCTTGATATAAGAAGGAAGACTAATTTCATTAAAAAGACATGGCTTTGAAAAGGAAACAAGTGTGACCATTAGGGCGTTGCTGGGTTCCAAATGCATTATGGGGCGGAGACCAGTCATGGCGTAAATATAGTTTACGCCATAGAAAGTGCGGCGTACGGGGTTTTATGCACGAGTTGTTTGTGTCAAAAACCCGAACGAGCGAGGAACGAGCGAGTGAGGGTTTTTGACACAAACAACGAGTGAATAAAACCCCGTACAAAGCACTTTCTATGACGTAAACTGTTTATTACACATAACATGAGAATTTTCATTAAAATAGTTTTCTGAACGCGAATTAGAAACAAAAACTCACTAACAATAGAACCAAATGCAAATTTAATTTAGTTCAATAACAAAGTACGATTTGCACGATTTGCACGAGATGCACGAGTGATTGGCATGGAAACGCCTTTACGCTATCGTTGATTGGTTATACTTCCACATGTGAAATAGCTGTACGCCATTCTGATTGGCTGTATAGGCCTTTTTCACATGTGAAAATAAAGCGTATAGATTTGTACAAATGAGCTTTATGGAATAAAATTCTCATGTTATGTGTAATAAAATCAGATACAACACATCTTGTTCATTAATCTATTTTATATCCATCCAGAGATACTCCTAAAAGGAATAAACTCATTATTATTCCAAACACCATTGTTTTCTGTTCAAGTCGCAAACAACCACCACTTAAGCAACAATTACTGCAATCGATCGATCTAACCAAAGGTGGAGATCCCTATAAAAATCTGCATCACAACTTCGGTCAACCCCTTTAAACTAACCTGCAGATTGTTTGGTTTCTCCATGTTCTTAATCCACTTGTTAGCTTGTCCTTGAGGATCAATCATGAGGGGCCAGCGGTGCGAATTTGTCACAATAATCGCGTTATCAAGCGAAAAGCTGAAATCATTCAACGAAAGGAAACAGAGAAGGATCAAGGAGGAGTCAAAAGAACAAATAGCAAAAACACAAACAGGGAGCCGGCAAAGACGATTTACGGTACACGAGGAAAAAGAGAAATGGTAAAGAAAGCGCTTTGATGTCTCGCACCACAGGACTTTCTCTGCGCCAAAATAATCCCTTCTCCTTGAAGCTGATCAACTGTCGTAGCGCTTATTGTCTTCATATTCAAGTGGTTATCTTGTATTAGTATTTACTAAAACACTGGATAGCGATGAACGCGGGCGCTGATCGGCTCGTCAAACTCCGAATATCCTGTGCTATTTACCTCCGAGCAACTCGGGAAAAAATGGCGTCCCGATTTGCATCGGTGACAAGTGAAGAAAACATCCAAATTAATTTTTTGTGCTGTATATTATCTCACTGTTTTAGTATATACTAAAAACAACTATTCACCTCAATGTCGGTGGCTAGCGTTGGATATTTACCTCGCCGCTTCGCGGCTCGGTAAATATCCACCGCTAGCCACCTCCACTTCGGTGAATAGTTAACTATCGTACGTATCAAGGACTCTTTAGGACATAAATTTGACTTCCTCAAGAACTTCAATGGTCCGTGCGGACCGAGTTTTGGAGTTTGGTAGTCAAGATCGGCATGACACCATCTCCCTTGATACTGTCGAACAGTTCATGTTTTGCTACATATCGCAATGAATTATACAAGCATTCAACAAGTTCCTCACTTGTCAACTGGCAACCCTGCAATCTGCCACGTTCGCGTGGACAAAGGATCTCCAAGTGTAGCAGACAATGAGAAGTTATCCGAGACAGGTACACTTTTTTCTCTGCATAAGCTCCACCACTCTTTAATGCAATCCTGAAATAAAAATGAGATCACAACACCTTTCATTGAAAACTGAACAGAGCAATGGACAGACTTATCAAAATTCAATAACAAGCTCAAATATCAAGATCACTCCTCTTACGCTGATAATATTCTTTATTCTCAATTCCTGTCTGACTGATATTTCATTGAAATTGTGAGGAGAATTTACGCAACGATCTCTCCTGGGAGTCAAAGGGTCATTAAGAGCGAGGTAATCCTTTCACGTATGTTGTTCGTTCTTATGTTGCGTTTCTAATGTAAACCAACCCATATTGTTAAAGATGGTGGTGTAATCAAGGAGAAACCGCCTTACCTGTCGAAATTCCACAGTAAACGGTCCGAGATAAGCAACAATTCCTCCCGACAACAAAACGTCACCGACAATATTATTGTACGTCTCTGCAAGTTCTTGTGCAACCTATAGGAGCAAAGCCTTTTAGCAATTGTTTGAAAAAAACTTTGAACTGGGAAGACCAGATTATGCAAAGAGACCTAAACCGGAGTAATCATTTCGATTGCTTCGTATATTACAATAGTATTCATTTATCGATCACGTGTGATAACAAGCTCGGTTTTAACTAGAAAAGCCGATCACTGACATTGAATCCCCAGCCCAGGGCCATGTTCTTATGTCAAACTAATTAGACTAATTCAAATGGCAAGGCCGGTGTTTTCGACTGAGCTAAAGGGGCTATGTCACGTTATTTTAGGGTGTTTAAGGGAAATCTTCAGTTAATCACGAGTTTAAAACTCGGAAATGGTAATGTGGGATTGTTACATCACAAACAACATGATTCTCTCTATCCATGCGATTGTCCATAAACTTAAAAAACGTCGGATTCATGCTTCTCTTTCCTTTTGTTGTATTCCTTGTATGTTGTTCAACAGTTGTAAGTGGTTATTGCAATGTTTCATTCTACTTTTCCGGCATTTAGGGTGTCATGAAATTATATCATTTGGCGTGACATAGCCCCTTTTAAATTTTCTTCAGGGTCTTCACGAGGTACCTGGGTCCAACGAGACCGTTCTCCTCCAAGCCCACTAATGAGTTTCTCAGCTCGCAAGAGCTTCTGGGAGCACAAGGCGATATTTTTTTCCAGTTCCTACAAAAAAAAACCAGAAATCTTAGTTCACTTTTCTTGCTTTACTTTACATTTGGCCTTGTTTAGAAGTGAATCAAAAGAAGCATAGACTTTGAGGAAAGGGAAAAATGTTTTCGCAGACCCGATTACAGGACACATTAACCTTCGATTTGGTTATTAGAAACTGTCCTTTGTCTCAAGTAAAAGTCTCTGTTACGAGTCTCCAGTTTCCGTAGCATGAAGCGACAAGGAGTATTTCTACTCCCCCCTGGATGGAATACTAGTCCATCGCAGGGTTACCCCCCGGTACCAATTTCAGTATACACCTGGGTGGAGAGAGGCACCGTGAGAGTAAAGTGTCTTGCCCAAGAACACAACACAATGTCCCCGGCCAGGACCCGAACCCGAGTCGAGCACTCTAACCATGAGGCCACCACGCTCTCCCCTTTGTCTCAAGTACGACGACAATATTCGCGGTTTGTGTAATTATTATTTTCAACCCGAGCTTGTGACGCTCTGGTTGTCTTACTAAATCTCGGTCATTTTATCATATACCGTATCATCGCTCCGAGAGTTGTCAAGCTAAAAAATTCATAGCGAATCGTTCAAAATTTCTTTTAAAGAAATAACTAGTAGTTCGACCTCTGGTATTGCCACAATAATATTCAGAGAAAGTGAAATTGTACAGCATCAAGAAAGAAGCGACTCGGATAGTACGATTTCTCCTAACGTGGAATGCAATAAAATAAAACAATAATGACTAAATATCCATGCTTGTCATACTTGATATATAGTTTGATGTTTACAGTTAGCCCTAACCTGCTTCTTGTTAACTTTTGATCTATAATCGTCGTTTAAATTTTGCAGTTTGTCCATGACTTCCTTAAGCTCGCCTCTCTTCTCGTTCAAATGAGACATCTGCAGTGCCAGAGTGGATTCAGCTTCCTGAAGACGCTTGCGTTTGGGGGCAACGAGCTAAAATGTATAATCATGACTAGTTAGTATCAGCATTCATCATCTTCATCATGAACTAAAACTGAGGCGAAGTAACTCTGTGCGTACTTTAGAGGTGATGCACAACAATGAAACTTTTCCTACTACCCTTTGAAGCACCTCTTAAGCGACAACTGATGTAAAACAAATAAATCATGGTGACGTTACCTTAGCAACCCTATCGTACACCTCGATGGCACGCACCCAGGAACAGAGACCTTCACACGCTGACGATACGTTCTTTATCAAAGACGGGTGAAAGTCTGGATTGGTAACGTATTTTTCACGGATCTTACGGATTATAGGAACCGGAATGTTTTCTTTGTCGAAGAACTTCAGACTCTCCAGAAATTTTAAGTCTCCAAGAACCTGCAAAGGTAATCAAAAGGGTAACTCAAACTGAATCGTGAGTTTTTATTCACCACGGCAAAGAGGGGCACAAAACAGAACGAGACACCCATCATGGACCAAAGAGACCACACCACAACACCGGGAACTCCGTTCCCTACCCTTTGCGACCAGTGTGTGATGCTACGACAAAGGCAGCTCCCTCCGCTCTTTTAATAACTTAAAAGTTATTTTAAGTCGACCCTAAGCGTTGGCCCGCACAGTTGGAACCCGTGACCTCTGGCAAGATAGCTCGTTTCAACCAACTTGGCCAACCGGATGATTCACTGGATAAACTAAGTATAAACTGACAAACCTTTTTCGAAGACGCCCAATAATCCTCCACTTGTTTACCATCAACCATTTTCTTTTCCGGTTTTACCCCCTGTACAAGAACAGCAAGAGGTGAGAATAGACAAAACAAAACAACACGCTAAAAACAGAGAATAACTGATGCTGCTGCTGCTGATGATCTGTTGATGTTGATGATGATGTTAACAGTTGAAAGCAATGAATTACTTGGCAATTGAAGGTTGATTTTAACTTTGCAATGTGCACCTTATCTCTGAACTTAAGTGACTAAGTATTTCCAATAAATAAACAACCTAAACCTAACCTACCTATCTGCAAATCTAGTATTAGGTGCACTCGCAAAATAATAAATGATCTATCTTTCTACCTGAACTCTTTTTCTGCCAGTGTGGCCATGTTGTTTGCACTCAGGAATAGAGTACCATTTACGTTAAAGCGTCTTTCGATGTAGAAGGTCCATGTATGTTCGCATTAGCTTATAGTAGTCATATTAAGACCCACATTGAAAATGAAGTATGAATGTATGGGATTAAGTGTCGTCAATCCAAATTACTTTAGCCAGTCATAACGCCAGGCGCTAAAAGCGTTGCGTCTTCATCTCTTATTGGAGGAGAATGACATCAGGGAGGCGTCAGTGGTTAGCATCGCCCAGTCAATCTCAGTCCAGGAGTTGGATTATTTTTGTGCCAAATCAGCATTGTTCTAGACAAGCAAAGAGAGCGCTGTTCAACCAACTCGGCAGTACGCGCCTCGTTGGTTATCTATCACTTCATATCCAGCGCGCCCTCGTAGAATAATTGTTAAATATTTCATTCTCCTTATAAGCTTGTTTGTTTACTTTATCGTTTCATCACAAACAAGATAATTCTGGGCAAAACGACCTTAATCCAGCCGATTTCCCATAAACTTGAAAAACGTTGGGCCGACTTTTTTCAAGATTACCCAAATGCAATCCGTTTCAATCTTGTCCATTTGTGTCCATACATAATTGTCTTTCCTTCTTGCTGGATTTCTTTTATGTTGTTCAACAGTGGATATTGTAATGTTTTGTTCTACTTTATTGGCATTTTGGGTGTTATGAAATTACACCATTTTGCGTGACAAAGCCCCTTTAACTCTTCCCCACCTGAGAGCGAGACTTACATATTTCACTCTGCGCAACGCCAGAGGATTTTACTCGTCGACTGGGGCCGCTTTAATTGTCAATGGGTGGTTCTGACTGGGTATATATGGAAGCCATATTATTATTTTTTTTATGAACGTCGAAATTTACATTAATTAGCTGTGAGGGAATAAAGTTAAAGGTAAAGGTTAAGTCCCTATATTTAACGTCGGTAGTTCCTTCAGCTACGAGGCTGGTATCAATGGAAGCCGACGGTGCGCCTTTCACCCCCTCCCTCTGTCATTGCTCTATTTTACGGGTATTTAAAGCTATAACCACACGGATCAGAGGGAAGCCGAAACAGACGTTGAAGTCACCGAGGATCGAACTGGGGACCTCTTGCTCCGAAAACCGCGCACTAACCATCTGAGCTATGACTTAAACTTTAACACAACATCGACTGGAGAGCCTCTTGCTGGGTCATGATGCCTCACTCACCTTCAGTATACAAACAGCTTCCATGACCATACGCACTCCCGAGGGAGGATTGGTCATTGCTTTTACCAATGAGATGTCCTGTTGTTTCAGAATATCCAAAGCTGATACTGCTGCGTTCAGCGCTGGCATAGCAACGGCTAACTGCTCTTCACATTCATCCTGAATTAGTGAAGAGCAATAAAGGCCAACAGCATGTTAAAAGGGAAGTGCTTTGTAGACTAAGAATCGCTAGATTTGCGAATGGAGGAACGGCTATTGCGTCATTCCGCATTTCATATGCTTCGGTCACTCTGTCAAATCTTTTCAGGAAAACAAACGGTGATAAATTGAACTGTTCCCAAGAAATGGAGCTTAGTGAAAAAGTTGGTAGAGAATTACACCAGTATAGAGGTACGGGAATCAAAACCGGACGCATCTCGAATTTTTCAAGGCTTCTTTCACGACAATGTTATAACTGCGAGGATAATTCCTTCATTTCAAGTTTCATTTACTGTCGATTGAAAAACTAACAACATATCATTTGGAACGTCCCTTTATATGCTGAATATTCGTGTTTTAACTATCGAAAACAGTATTTTATCAAGCCGATCGCCAAACCGAGAAGTCACATACTAGACCATGTGTTTCACTTACTATTAATCTCGCTTTTAAACGACTTCTATTTTCAAAATGTTGTGTTAGAAGTGTTACAAAATGCAGCTAAATAATTAGTAAACTCTTGAATAATATTAGGACAGAAGGAAGGTCCTCATTCGTTCACCTTAATAGCTTGGGCTTCCTGTGCAGCCTGGTTCGCAAGAGCTTCGTCAGCCTGCACAACCTGTAAAAAATAATAACTATTAAAATTATAATAATAATAATAAAATAATAATAATAATAATAATAATAACACAAAAATACTCCACTTTGAGAAAAACATTGAATTCTATTGTCTATTCTTGTCCACAGAATGTTCTGACTGTACTAACTTGTTTCTTCTCTTCAACCTCCAACGTCTCATCTGCTATGATTTTTATCAGTTGTTCAGTTTCTTTACTTGTTTCTATCAGTTCTGGCTGCAGTTCTTTTAACTCTTGCTGCATGATTGATACCTGTCGGTTAAACCAACCAAAAATGGCGTTGCGTCAGTCTGGTTGTGAGTTCATTAGTGAAAATCGTCATGTGATTGGCAAAAACATAACAGAGGCTATATGCCAAAATTGATAGCCTCTGTTATGTTTCAATGAGATCCGGTCAATCTAAATTTTTTTGAAAACTTTCGGTAACCGTTCCTAGCCCAGCTCACCACCCACCCCCTTCCTCTTCAGTACGTTAATGTCGATTATAAACTGCCGTATTTGATCAATTTAGAAACAAAAACAAAAACCTTTGTAAGTGGCGGACAAATTTAACACCGTTCACATGACGTCTCACTCGTCTGTTAACAAATTGGCTGACAAACAAACCGCCATAACGACCTTCAGTCAGACACAAACCCCACAAATTTCTGAGTTAAAAGAAACACATTCTGTTTTAATGAACGAAATGATATATGAAATGAATCATATATTAAATTGCTGATATGACATCAAGTAAAGCTACGATCCTCGCAGTTATGAAGGCAATTTTGTGCTAACAAAGTCATTGGCTCATAGCTCAGTTGGTTAGAGCGTCGCACCGGTATTGCGAGGTCACGGGTTCGAACCCCGTTGAAGTCCTGAATTTTTCAGGCTTCTCTACCAATTGCTAAAATTGCGTTCATAACTGCGAGGATCATAGGTTAACCGTTTACTTGACATTGTGTTTTGCTTACCTGGGAAGAAGCGAAGTCAAGTTTCTCCAAGCCCTTTAGATATCTCGTCTTGAGAGTTAAAATCTGGAGTCGTTTCTGTCCAAGTAGTGACTTGAACGTTTTTATGAGTTCAAGGTATGACGTGGGTGTGACGTAATTACGCCGAAGAAGGACAGCATAAAACCTGAAATAAAAGGACATCAGTAGCAGCGCATAATACCAGTAACTGCTGATAGTGTGTTGGAATCATAACGTAACTTGGTGACGAAGGATCGCTCAGGTGACAGCTAAGTTTGACAAAGCCGGACTATTGCTTGTGACTCAGGAGTGTGCAAAGTCATCTTCAGAGGAAATTTATTTATCCTGGAACGTTGGGTCATATAAACACCCTGGTTATTAACTTACAGTTGCAATTCGTGACTTGAGTTTCATCAGTTACTGCCCGAATATCTATTTGTCTATTGTCAATAACACTAAGTTAAGAAGACAACGTAGACAAAAATTGGTTTCGTGGAGAAAGAAGAGGTAGAGTTTACCTTTCTGATAAGCTTCGCACACTTTGGTGAAAATGCTTGCACAGTGAAACACACTCTCCTCTCACTTCGCGGGACATTTCAACTTCATCCAAATATTTATTAGCAACCATCCCCAAAGCGTCCTCTGGCCACGCCTGTAAACACAAAGAGAAGAATCTAAGATGACGAAACGCTGATGAACATAGGTTTGTAATATGACTGCGTGTTATGGGTTTCGGTAAATTTTGGTTACTTTCTCGATGTTAACTTAACATTGTTTTCCCCTTTGGTTTGTGATCTCGGCAGTGTGCATTTCGGTAGGGAGGTAAGTAGTCGCAAGGACCCACTGGGGATCACACCACTGAAGCTTTTCACGGTCGCTTGCTGCAGCATGAAGCGACTGAAAGTATTTACACCCCACCCTTGAGAGGATGCATGTCCACCACAGGGTTACCCCCAGGAGTACGAGGTTGGCACCTATTTATACACCGCGCACCGGTGGCTCAGTTGGTTGAGCACCGGGCTGTCACGCGGGAGGTCGTGAGTTCAACTCCGGCCGGACCAACACTCAGGGTCTTTAAATAACTGAGGAGAAAGTGCTGCCTTTGTAATTACATCTGCAAATGGTTAGACTCTCTAGTCTTCTCGGATAAGGACGATAAGCCGGAGGTCCCGTCTCATAACCCTTCAATGTTCATAATCCTGTGGGACGTAAAAGAACCCACACACTTGTCGCAAAGAGTAGGGCATGTAGTTCCCGGTGTTGTGGTCTGTCTTCTGTGGTGTATCATGGTTGGGAGGGTAAATGCTCGGAGATATTAGCTACACCAAGCTACTCTAAAATCCGAGGGTAAAGAAAGATATATGATATGATATGATGATATAACCTGGGTGGACAGAGACAGCATGGAGCAAAGTTTTTTCGTAACTAAAAGAAACCGGTGACAGAGCTCGGCCTACGACCAGCGATCCTGGGACGCACAAGCAAGCCTTGTCACGCTTCAGGGAAAGCGTTCCTGTTATTTAATAAGTCTCAGCGAGCGATTTCAGGCTTTGCCTTTCAGACGTCAGTAACAATACGTTAAGAAAATGAGGTAAGAACCTGAAACCAATCGATGGTACAGCAGTTGATGAGGGAGGGAAACATCCTGAGTCTGTTTCTAAAAGCGTCACCAATCGGACTCATGCATAACACCACGTGCAAGTTACGGCAAACACGCTCAATGAAAAATTTGTACATGGCCAGTGGACTAGAATCGACCTTCAGGTTTCTTTCTTGAACAATGTTTTGCATCTGAGGAGGAAAAAAAGAAATATATCGGTATTGGTTGCATAAGAGATATCTATTAAAGAATAATTTTAAGTGCTATCTTTGTTCCCATAACAATAAATAAATAATGATAATGATAATAATGATGATGATGATGATGATAATCAACTGAAATCAGAACAAATCAAATCAAATGCTGGTTTTTGAGGAGATCTACAGGGGAAAACCGGAATACCCGGGGGAAAACCTCTCGGAGCAGAGTAGAGAACCAATAAACACAACCCACGTATGGCGCCGAAACCGGGAATCGATCCCGGGCCACATTGGTGGAAGGCGAGTGCTCTCACCACTGCGCCAGCCCTGCTCCATGTAAGACAGCTGAGCGTTATCCCTATTAAATAATGGAAACGGGCGAACACAAGGACAAAGACCGAAAAAAAAATATGGCCATGTAGCGTGAGAATTGAACCCACGACCTCTGGATTAGACCACCGTTGCCACAGGGTCAGATGTAGCAGGTCGTGGGTGTTCCAGAAAAATGACCATTTAAAGGAAACATATATTTGAAAACAAGTCCAAACCCGAAACTTCATTTAATTACGATGATTTAAAATACGTTATCCTTCCCTCACTGATGTTGCAACTTGATATCGACTCTTCATGCTAGTCCACAGATGCAAGCAATCCTACCTGTTCTGTAATTTCAGCTTTTTCGTCAGGCTCGTAAATATTTGGAACATCACCCGTGTTCAAAATCATGTTGATGTCCTCCAAGAACGCTTCGTCCTAATAATAAAGCAAAGTAAAAACAAGAGCTGTCGTTTGGATTACTTTTTGTGTCCCATACAATACAAAATAACTGTACAGACACCCAAAGACAAGCGAGGAGTCTTTTAATTTTTCTGGAATTTTGGTCTTAATTATCAACAGACGTTTCGACTGACACCCAAAGACAGTTAAGGTAAGTAAACTAATTGGGTAATCAAAGTAAACAGATCCGCCGAGAGGGAGGCTTGCTTTAAATTTGCGCCATATTTTCACGAAACAAACCTAAATCAACCGACATTTTCGACACAAAATAAACAGCACATGTAATGTGCCTACCTTTATTTGATGATCACCAAACAGGAAAACCGTAGAAACTCCGTCGAAACCCGCCCTTCTCAGCATCTTCTTTACGTCTTCTCTCCAGTCCGTGAATGTGTATGTCTTGGTGATTTCAATTTGAAAGAGTTCATAGTCGGACATGAAAGCTGCCAGCTTTGTAGCGCTTGCTCGACCAGAACCACCAATACCTAACACGGCAAATCAAGAATTGACTCCAGAAAAGGATTGAAGTGTATTTTTCAGGTAGGCGAACATGGAAGTTAAAAGCGAAAACATGCCATAGTCCTACCACTTATTTCAAGATGCGCAGGAAGGTGGCCTGTAATAGTGCCCAACAGGGTCTTAAACCCCCGAAATACCACAACACATTGTCAAAGATAGCTCAGTTTATAGAAGGGAAACTCCCACTACAAAATTCAAATTGCTCGTTCATTTTAATGGAGTGACGACCTCGTTAAAATGATCAAGATTTAGAATTATTATGATTTTTTATGGTCTCTGAAAAATGGTTCCATGAAGTTGTTCTTATCTTACATATGCCAACGATCCCTGCTCAGAAAATTAATTACTAGCAGAACTTGAGTTCGTGTGATGATGGATCTCATCTCCAAGTCAACATTCACAATTTGCTCCAGCCAGTGAAATAGCAGAACTCCCATTTATGGAAGTAAGGATGGCGCAGTGGTGAAAACACACACGCCTCCCAGCAATGAATCGCAGACTTGCCGTCACATGAAGGTTGAGTCTGTTGGTTCTCTACACTGGGGCCCGTTCCTCGAACGTCCCGAAACTTTCCGGGCATTTTTCGGGTGCCCCAATTCCCTCTGTAACTTAAGAACGATGAGGTCTTCAGTCACAAAATTTCACAGTCAGTTAGTCTTGAAAATTTGTTGAAAGACTAGTTCATCAAAACAAGCGGATGGCAGTGTCGTAATTGGCTTTTCGGGCCTGAAAAGTTATGGGGACTTTAGAGAAATGGGACCCTGCTTCGAGAGGTTTTCTCCGGGTATTCCGGGTTTCCTCTCTCCTCAAAAATCAATCTATGATTTGATTTCTGTACAGCGGTTTCCCCAATTAATGCCTCAGCGCTATATACAGTTAACACTTAAATAAAGTTCACTATAATTATTTTTTACACCCGGGTAAAAGCCACGAGAAAATCTAACATTAAGAATAGTAAGAGAAATTTAGCATCGTGTTTACGTAAAAACGGCAGGCTCTTGTTTGCCATAAAGGCGTGAAAATTCTCTTATTCTAACTTGTTTTGCTCCTCTGAGATATTAGAGAATGTTAGCATCGACAACGAGTATGACTTAGAGTACGAGTTCTGGGATTTTGACTACCGCGCATCCGTACTGCGCAACCCGGCGTGTTCTACTCGTCCCGGCAAGTTGGTCTGTGTGACGACTTTACACCGAAAAGTCATAGCGGTAGGTACGAGTTTGTCAGAAGGAAAATGCGTTTGATTTACGACTGTTTCTTTTAATTTAAAGCTGTAATAATCATATGCTAACAATCCTCAAGTGTTAGGTAAATAATAATTATTATTATTAAATTCTCAACTTCGGATAATGCATTTCGCGTGCTCTGATTGGTTCACTCAATCTCGGTTATCAGCTCATATACCTTAGTTTGACCTTATATCGTAAATGATTGCGCTAAGCGTCGCTAAGCTAAAAACGTTTTCGCCGGAAAGCGAAATTTCTCTCTGAATAAAGCCAAAAAAGAAAAAAAAACTTTTTTTTTATAGAAAATTTGGACCAATTCCGACGTTTAGAAGTACGCGAATAGGCAAAAATGTTTTTGTGATGAGCCTACGTCTGTTTGACCACAGGTATTACACAACATCGCATCTTCGTCAAGTTTTTTCGATTTCGCTCGGATTTTCTCTCTTTTTTCGCTCGTATTTCGTACTTCCAAATTTTTGGAGTTTAAAGAATTTAATAAAACAATTATTCCATTCGCGCTCGTTGGATATGAGACTGGTTATAGCCAACTCGGCGCTACGCGACTCGTTGGCTATTTACCATCCCATATCCAACGCGCGTTCATGGAATAATTGTTAATTATTTGAGGGGTTTTCAAGCGTGAAAAGTGGCTTAATATGCCGATATTTTGCCAAAGAATAGTGCGCACAGAATAGACTGAAACTCGTACTATAAGCTTACCAAAATACGTCACAGTAGAGTGCGAGTACGAGAACAAGTACAACTTGTATTCGTTCTCGAAGATGTGCTCTACTGCCGACTGCCGGATATCTTTTGCTATTCACCTTCGAGTGACTCGCGCGGAATTTGCCCCCGAAAATGTTGTAGTCTTTGCAGGGCTAAATGAGTCAAAATTGTGCTATATTATCTCACTGTTTTAGTATATACGAAAACAACCATTCACCTCAGAGTCGGTGGCTAGTGGTGGATGTTTACAGAGCCACGAAGCGGCTCGGTATATATCCACCGATGAATAGTTGCTAACTATTTGCCCGATATCTACAGCTATTAAACATGAAAGAAATGAGCTATTAATATCAAACAAGCTCCTTCCATTTGAGGCAAAATGTAAATTTCAGTCCTTCGTTTGTCATTTTCCGTAAATGCGATGCAAAATTTCTCTGTTGTTGCTTTCCATCGTGATCAGCGGCCATGTTTTTCCACGGGAAGAAAAAGCTTCCATATGAATAGAGTTCAATATTCCAGGAAAATTGGTCCGGAAAACCAATATGGTGGCCGTATCTTTGAACAGGGTTACCACTATGGTGGCTGTATATTTGATCAGGAAAACCAACATAAACGCCAAGACGTCATGTGAAAAGTACTCTCAGAATATCTCACCAACTAAAAGAGCATGTCCACTGGGCTGACGAAGAATCCTACAAATTCTTGACACATGTTCAATAGCAAACCGGAATAATACCAAATCCATTGGAGCTTTGCTTGAGATGTTAAAATCCTCGAGATATCCTTCCATTATCTGGGAAAAGACATTCGGCATGGTTAATTAAAGGACCATCGTTCCTATCAATTCAAGGTTGGTAGCTAATTTTTCGGTTGTAAAATGTTCGAATCGTGACTTAACAAATATTTTTTCATTTCATTTACCTCTTTTTTTCCTTATGAACTTCTTTAATAATACCAGTGCCACTTCAATTTTTGATATTAATATAACTCATTATTCAGCATGGTAACTTACCAGGCTGAGGTTTTCCGTGTCTTGTATCTCATCATAAAGACGCGGCTTAGCCTTGCGATCCATGTAGTCACCGAAAAATAAGCTGCAAGGAGATAAATACGAGAGTCGATGAGGTGAGCACAAGAATTGTA
The DNA here is from genome assembly GCF_036669925.1 of Montipora capricornis. NCBI lineage: Eukaryota > Metazoa > Cnidaria > Anthozoa > Scleractinia > Acroporidae > Montipora > Montipora capricornis. The sequence goes on along the minus strand of NC_090891.1, from coordinate 35,557,107 downwards.
ATGATAATAATATGATAAAAATGTAAGCGAATGGAATTTTTTCTTTTGGTATTTATTCGATTCCACGTCAGTCCCCTTCCTCGCAATTCTGTTGTTAACTCGCAAGTAACACTAATCTCCAAATTTGGAAGAAATGGAATGCTCGTTCATCTTTGGTTAATGCCAAAACACACGCTTTCCCAACCGAACGAAGAGCTCAAAAGAGGTTGTCCGCATTCTTGTAATGTGAAAAATCAAAATCTTTTTTGAGTTCCTCGTTCCAGCAAAGGGAAGCTTGGTATGCAGGCTAGTAAATAACCGAGTTACAATTTCTTTAGTGACATCGTTAGCGTATTTTGAGGTCAAGGTTACATTAACTGTTTATGATCAGTTGACGAGTAGACATAGTAGGGATACACCTGGTGACGGTTATGAGCCTGCATTTTTAAACAAGAGTGATGTTGAAGTTGAGAACAGGGTTACTAGGGACACTTCGTAAAGCTTATTAAATCGGCGTGCATCTGAACAGATGTTGTCTTCAATAAACATCTGCAACGAAAGTAACATGTGAAGAGATAGTCTCACCTTCTTAAGCTGTCATCTGTGACCACGCCTCCTTTGCCTGCCAAGTGTCCAAGAACATTATTTATCTTCTCCTTAAACTCAGACGCCATCACATTCTACAAGAAAGAAAATTCTGTGCTTTTACCGGCCCCAAATGCGCCAACTATCTGGGACGAATTGAATGCCTAACCATTTTTTTAAGACTGAGTGATGTTCCGGTCTGTTTTCAGACATCACAGTTACAGAGTCAACCGTTATGGATTTCAGTGAACTTCACAATCCGAATATATGTACGAATGAAGGGCGAAGTAAACATTCCTAAGAACGCGGTTTGAAGGACGCACCTTGACAATTTCAAAAAAGCGCTGTCGATCATCACAGTCAACCAGTCTGTCGTAGAACACACGGTAAACCTCATGAACCCAAAGCCTGATCAGCTTTTCTGGAGATGTGGCATTGATTCCAGGAAACAAGAGAATCCCCTAAGAATTCAATCCAAACAAGTCAAAATTATATTAATTGAAAATATTAATATTCGATCAACAATCCTCTTGGAGGACGGAGAGAGCTCCCAATTTTCTTCCTTGAAAGAGAATGAGAAAATTTTGTCAGGCGTCTGTTTCTCTTAGTGCACAAGTTGTGAGCAAGATTTTCTCATGTAACAAACACCCCGGTTTCGAAGCTAACTCATCGTCGCATGGTCTTTTATTGCAATCCTTATAATAAGACATAGAGCGAGTTTCAATCGAGTGTCGTAAAACCAAAACCAAAGTAATTACTTTGGTCAATCACGTAGCCGACACAAAGCGCGAGAAAATGTGCAGGCGCGAGCAAAGATTGGTTTTGGTTTCACTTGTGATTGGTTGACAAAGTGGCGCGAGAACTTTGAACCAATCACTGAGTGAAGTAATCATAAACCAAAGTAATTCGCTTATTAACTTTCGACACTCAATTGAAAACCGCTCTATCCACAAGTCTACCCTATAAGAACTTTGCTTACTGGTGGATCTCGACCAAGTTCATTTATTTAGGTCTGTTTTGCAGAAGCAACTTTAACACTTAAGGTTAGAGGAGAACAAACCTGTACAACTCTGGCAAAATCTCTCAGATTGAATACATAATGTGATTTCGATGGAGTGGGTAGAAAAGTGGTGATAGCCATGGTGTAGACTTCAGTGATCGCGCTAATTATAATCTGCAAAATAAAATTTATGTTACGGAACTGTTAAGTTAAAGTGCCTACAACCTCAACACAGCTTTCCACTTTACTTATTCTCCGAAATCGTCCCAAATACATTGTGTTGTTTTTAGAACCTTTGGATCGAAAATTCACTTTTTATTTGCTTTGAAAGACGGAAAAAGTGGTTACTTATCCATAACCGAGCAATGAAGGGGAATGGGCTCGCAGCTAAATGCACAGCAGTCTACGACGTCAATTAAACCCATTTCCCTTCATTGCTCGGTTATGGAGCAACTGAGAATGATCACTTTTCCCGTTTTTCAAAGCAAATAAAAAGGTTAATTTTCAATCCAAAGGTTCTTACAACAACTCAATGTATTTGGGACGATTTCGGAGAATAAATAACGTTGAAAGCTGTGTTGAGGTGATAGACACTAAGCTTCAGCACTTCGCTGTTTTGCAGCCTTGGAAAGTGCGAAACTAGCGCTTATGTTTTCTGAAATCCGCAAATCTCGGCCATATGCTTGCTCTTCCTCTCTCTGTTTCTTTATTTTCTCTTGTTTGATACAATATGTCGTGGAGGTTCTCCCCAGAAGGAGATCATTTAAGTAAAAACAAAAATCCGGGTGAATTTTCTTCAAGATATTTACTTAATCTAAGAGCGCAATGATTGTTAACGGTGTAAAACTCAAAGGAGTTGCATTCTTAACCTATCTGAAAATAAAGTTCGAGTGAGAACTGATACCGAAAGCTTCGCACCTTTGAGAACCTCCGTATCTGCATTTCGAAGCCGTGATTGTTAAAATGCCAGTCCATTATGATGGAGAAGATGTTTCTCATTGTCTCCGTGCTAAAGGAGTCAATGGAGATGATGTTAAAGTGTCTGAGGAATCGTGGAGTGATATCATTTCTTCCTCCCCCAGGAGGACCCATGGCTGACACCAGAAGCTGATCAACGAGTTTCAAAACTGATGTGTCCTTCCTACAAAAAAGGGAGATCACATCTGCATCACAGAGTATGAAAATCATGGGAATTTGAAAGAGGAAATTATCATGATAACGATGATGACGATGGATATGATGGTGATGATCTTGACTCGACCAATCCGTATCTTAACCTCCTAACCAAAATCTTCATCTGTTAAGCCGTATTGTTACCCGGCAATCAAACAAATTACTTGAGCCTCTCAAAAGTAGTTACTTTGCATTATTGCTTGGTATTCAGGAATGCATTGGAATGCACTCGGATAATGTTCAGTACTTATCTTTATCGAACAAAACAGCCTCCACCAGACAGACAATTATCTTAATAACTTTTCAAGCAGGGAACAAACCTGTTAAACTAGTATCGTTACCTGTCAAACCAGTATCCATGATCAATCCACTGTCGCAGAACTTCGATTGGGGGCTGGGCACCATACTTCTCCTTGGCTGGCATATTGAGATCATCTACAAACACCACAACCTTCTTACCAATAATGGGTCCATACACACCACGTTTCCGTCTGGACAAAAAAATAGTACAAAAAAAATTAAGCAAGGATAACGACGACGGGTAAAAGAACGTTATCTAAAAACTAAATATTACTAAAGTGACTGAGTTATTGTAATTATCTCGTGATTACTCAAAGTCGTTCGGCATGGAAGGCGTGTCTAAACATTCCAGGGATCAAATTGGTACTACAACAAGTTGCAAAAATAGTGGAGACACTTCACCTTCTTGGGGCGTTATTAATTTACCTATTATCTCTCACACTGCAGCCCCCCTCCCCCCCCCTTCCTTATCAGTGTTGCTAGCAAGACAAAAAATTTGTTGCAAACTTAAACAGTCAACATTGAAAGGGTGAGAGGGGAATGGAAGTGGGAAAGGTTTAAATTCTAGATACGGCGGGTATTGGAAGCTAGTAAATGTGTTTTTTAATGAAAGTGTCTCAAACAATTTTGCAACTTGTTGCAGCGTTGAAGAGGTAAGTGTGAAAACAGAAATTTATCGTCAGTTGCTCTACATAACCTTATCATAACCACCTCTCCTGATCATTTCACGTCGTCGTTGTCAGGAGAACGGCTAGAAAATTCACAAAACATTCGAAAGCAAGTGCGGGGTGTGCAGGGCCTTTGTTTTTGTTCATTACGCTTTCATTGCTTTGTGGCGTCTTACAGCCGTCGTCCTCGTCGTCGTCACTTGCTTAACCCATTGACCCCTGAACCGCCCCCCTCCCCTCCCCATTGACGAGTAAACCCCTCCCTTCCCCCCCTCCCCCATTGACGAGTAAAATCGTCTGGCGTCAGACTTGTGTTAGACAGAGTAAAATCTACGAAGTCTCACTTCAAGGGGTCGTACGTCAATGGGTTAAAGGAGACATAGCGTAGTTTTTTGAGCGGAGGTAGAGGTGGTTGACCCATTGACTCTTCAACTGCTCCCCATTATTGACGAGTAAAATCGTCTGTCGTTAGACAGAGTCACATCTATCAAGTCTCACTCCTAGCCAGGTGATCTGGTGACGTAATTCGGAGGCCTGGAAAAAAAATTTTAACGCCATATCCCACAACAGCGCACGGCCTTAGGTGTTGTTTCTAAACTCCCTGCAGTATTTCCATCGCCAAAACTCAACAGATCATTCCGTGTATACCACATTTCCTGTTACTGAATGAACATTCAAGTAGACCCGACGAGATCTAACCTCGCCTCTGCCATGTTGAATTCGAAAATAAGGCCGCGCGCGGTTGTGGGATACGGCGTTAAAATTTTTCTCCCCAGTCCTCGGAATTCCGTCACCAGATCACCTGGAGGAAGCAAGTGGTTAAAGGGGTCACTGCGTTTGAGTGGATGTTAAGGGTGTTAAGCTCCATAGTCAATAGAGTGGAACGGTTGCTTCTCTTTGCGTGCTGCCTTATGACTTTTGGTTTTATAAAAAAAAAAAGTAAGCAGCAGGCTTTGTTACTAACTGCATTCTGCCCTTCGCAACTAAGCCTACCTGTCCAGTTTTGACAAAATCATGTCCTGAGTCTGGTTTGACGTGGTTTGGGCGGAGAAGTTCATGAAATTAGCAATGTATCTGAAAACATAAATGTTATGAAAACAAAGTCAGCAAGACTTTCCCCGTTTAGCACAGGCCGACTTACACACGTATTTTTTTAAAATTATTATTATTATGATTACTTTGTCATTATTATTTAACATAACAGAAGTTTACATTGCACAAGATACATATAAAAAAAGAAAAAGAAAACAAATACAACTAATGATCTGACATGCAAGCCAAAACAGGTTACGCACGTATTCATAGAAATAGAAATATGTCTGTTTGAGGATCGATAACTAACCATGGGATTATTTGGTTTCCTGTGACCAGACGTTTTCAACAATTTCGCAGCAGCAAAAAATGTTCCATGACAGACTTAGTGACATGTTTTCCCGCTCTTAATGCCGGATGCAAGTATTTCATGCAAGTTTTATTTCTATGGAAATCACTTAACATGCACAGTTCAAATATGTGGCAACTTATATATTCGCCAAATTGCATTCATTGCTCTCGAGACGACCATGCAATTGACCACCCAGATGACTTTGCAAGGTCGATAATATTCCTAGCAAAAAGGAAAAAATTACCATCGGCGTATTCTTCCCGATGGGTTTACCCGGTTGGCCTTGTTATTGGTTAGAGTGAATAACAACGCTGCCGCTTCAAGCGCAGGTCAAATGAACAGAGCTCTACAAACTAAAGCAAGAATGAAACTGCGAGCACGATCTGGATCTATGAAAATTGTGTCATTTTTCATAACTTTGAAGACTGAAAGAGAACGCGAATGCCTCTTTAAGTTGTAGAAATAACTTACTTGGATGAGGGCATTCTGAGGATGTAGTTATTAGTAATGGCTGATTTTCCTGTTCCTGTTGGACCAACTAGCAGTAAGGGCTTTTCATGACTCAGAAATAATTCCAAGAAATATCGCTGACGAACAGTTTCTGTGGTGGGAATAATAAGTTCATTCGGCTGCAAAGAAAAATTATAGTACACAAAGTTGACAAGGACGTGTAGTCATTAATTAAGTTACATTCTGTCACCTACACACAGTTTCAAAGACCCCGGGCTATCCAATGTGTAAGAACCATGCAAAATGACAGAGCTGGGCTTTGAAAGTCACATCCCTTTTGAGGAATTTCACAACAACAGGTTTATCAAACAGACTCAAAAGCCAAAACGTACCAACTTAAATGTCCCGATTTTAATGATCCAATACACTGATTTCAAAACTCAGGGGAGAGCTGTATTGACGAAGTGACGAAGTGCCTTAAATTTACGTCGTCTTTGCCTGCAACTGATGATGAATACGGCACAGGAGTTTTCAGCTTTCGAACTTCCACCTTGTGTTATGCACACTAACTAAATTGGTGACAATGTTACGTCAATGTCTCTTCGGTCTAGCCCTCTGACGCCTATAGGGCGTTTCAGGATAGCACGCAACGAAGAACCTAGGAGATAGCGGTACACACACACACCTTAGCTTGTGCCGGTATCTCCTCGATAACCACATCTTTCTCCCATGGATGCCAAGTGCCAAAAGTGGACTTATCGAAGAAGAAGTCATAAATGACTCCCTTTCCAGGAAACTGGAAATTCTTTGGAAGCTTCAGTTCCTTGGGTCTAAGAAAAAGAAGAAGATCGGAACTGAACGCTCTTGAAAATCGGACACCTAAATTTCCCCTATGGTGCTCCAACTTTCTTTATTCCTCATTTGCTGAAACGAAAATGATAAGCCGGATCTTCTTTTACGTTTTTATATGCCATGCATTCATGTAAGTAATCGACTAAAACTAGAGGATAAGGAAGAGCTAATATAAGAAGTACGCGTACGGTAAGTGGTTTGATGACGACCTTGTTTGCCAGATTTGGTCCCAAATTACCTCCGCCATGAATAATTATATTAGGAGCTCATCGACAAATCGTTTTGTGCATGTTTATCTCTTGGGCGCTTTTTCGCTTTATTCCCTACTATTTGTAAAGACGAACCTTTGGTGTTGTTTGTTTGTGCCAGCAGCCAGGACTTTAAGAAAGTCGCTGAACTTCAACCTGGAATCCGTGTCCAGGTTTCCGCCAATGCTCCAACAAACAGAGAAGAGAAAAAGGGACTGGAGCCACTGCATAATCTCAGCCTCAGTCTTCGCTGGCTTCTCGTCCACGGCAGTCTCAAACTCTGCTTCGTCCATGACTGTTTTTCGCTTCTCTTCCTGGGGTGGCTCTCTAAATATTTAAAACAATGCACGAGTTGCATTTCACAGAAAAACGCTAAGGAAACCGATTGCAAAGCAGAGCAGACAAGACATCCGCATGAAGATTTGAGTCCTCCAACGACTTAAGACCGACGACATTAACTTCTGCGCCTGCGCCGGTTGTTGGTCTCGATAGCATATAACTCCAGCAAATAAATCACTGCTTGAATGAGATAAAGCGAACGAGAAAAAATTAATCGTTCCCCAAAGGAGCTATAGTAAGGGCCCTGGAAACGAGAAGGAGGGAAAGTAATGCTGCAAAATACTACCTTACAAACGCGTTTCACATTTTGAAACAATTCTTTCCCGTTCCCTTCTAAAGACTAAAATAACGAAAATCTGTAAAATTGTACTTCGAAATGCTCTCTGTTCTAGTTTATCGCACCTCGCCGCCCACATTTCTTTCTGGATCGTTGGCGCGCCCGATTCTTAAACAGAAGAATTAAACTTTGATTACCTCATTTCATCTAGGAGAATGGAATACAGATTTAACATTGAGCTGACCATGTGCATTGCTGAGGTACGAACAAATTCACGGCACTGCCTGGTAACAAACTCCAGACACGGAGGAATTAACCAATCAAACATCATCTGAAAAGACAAAACAGGCACAACGTTACATAACAATTGTTGTCTAGTTTTCTCTGGGCAGCAATCCCCAGCCAATAGCGTTCCTTCCTTTCGTAGCTTGTGGCATTTGCCATATATTACCACTCCAGGCACTTACCTGTATTGAGCTCTTGCTTGCAATGCTGAGATTCGGTGGGTACTCTTTGTCCATCCATGAGGCTACCAGAGGCTCCCAGCCTAGCTGACTAGGCTCCATATATATCATGCCACACCTTAAAAGCAAACACAGAACCTTGATTTAGAACAACGTGCAGGATATGGACACGATTTGAGTGTTTCCGAATGCAGTGGGTGCAACATCATATAGAACGTGTTTACCACCAATATGGATAATGTAACAAGAGTAGCGTTATCTGTGAAGGCATTTTGGTCTCGCGATTACAAGTCAAGTATACATGACGTTTGCTTTTCAAGCGAACAACCTGCTGTAAGCTTGGTTACTGCTTGTCATAGAAGCACGAACATTTTCTTGTTGTAACTTTCCTCTTTCTTTTGAAAGAGTTGCGCGATATCTGTAGCTAACAGGCAATAAATAAGCCTACATCAAACAAGTCGTTTACTTCATTTGAAGCATAAGGCAACTATAAGCCTCACCTTTGGAGTCTGTCGAAAGCGTGACGATACATTTCTCTAGTATCACGTGCTACGGATAGTTTTTAAATTCAGTTCTCACCGACTGACTGTGGCTGGCGACGCTTGTTCCAAATCTTGAGGCTCGAAAATCATGTTCTGTTGTGGGCTCATTTGAATAATTTCTCCGCTCATCAAACACAACTGCAACAACAAGAACAATATTATGTGTTCCCGTGTAAGCTCGAACGAGATTCGAATGCCATAATGGCTCGAATCCGTTGCATAATGCAAGTTTTCTGATTATTTAATTCGCACTCCGATGTACCTCAAAACAAACAAGGTTGGAAGGTACATACTTTCCTGTTGTCGTCGAGTACTGTGTTCATATTTTCGATCCACACGGCATCGACAGGTCCATCAAACACAATCCACTTGCGTTCTTCACTCACCGCGCTGGCGTGTTCACGAAACGTATTAGCAAGTACACCTAATACGAAACATAGTTTAGATTCTGAATCTGGATGACAGTTTTGCCCTTTCAATGTAACTCGCTATGCGTAACCGATCAAGGAGAAAATATTTTCCCACGCGTATACAAAAAACCGTAATGGGAGATTGCAGAGGTAGAAACACCACACACTGCAATGACATGTGTACCAATGCCGAAAACAAATTTTATTGAAACTGATTATTTTGGACCGATTAGACGTATTTGGCCCACGTTTTCTTTCCCACTCAGAAACAATCTGATTCACCTCAGGCCATGCGCTAATCCTGCATCAACAACTCCACTGACATGACCAATAAATAAATAAAGCTAAATGATGGCAAAAGTCTTATTTTATACAATACCGTCTGACCACTCGTGCGATACAGGATCAAATCTTCCGTACAGTTGGCCCATAGTGACTGCTTTAGGGTTAATGATCCTGTACTGGACCTGGAAGTAGAACGAAAGTCACTCGTATGAAAAAAAAAAAAGGAGTTTGAGTAAGTAATCACGTGGTCTCGGAGACAGGTCAAGGCTTGGGAAAAAATTGACGTGTACGTTATGTCACAAAACTATCAACGAAGCATTGCAATTCGTAGGCCAAGTAAATTAACCCTTTCGTCTCTAGGAGCACAAATTAGCATTCCTGATAAAACAATGGTTTTCGATAAGAGAGAGAGAGAGAGTAACGCCGCCATCCTCTTCCCTCCCCCTGCAATGAAAAATAGCCATGATCGACAATTTTTAATACAGAAATATGTCCTCCTTTATTTTCTTCAAAACATGCAATTTGCGAGGATTAACTACAGCTTGAGACGACTGAATTTATTTAACGTGTTGAGGTAGTTAATGGGGTGAAAAAAGTGCACATAAGTTTCATTAATTTTTGGGCCCATGCCAGCGAAGCTTTTTCTCTTGTTAAGAAATCGTCACGCCAGCAAACGTCACAAGATATCGCAATACTGTAAATTTGTTTTTCATCTTCAGGCCTGAACTTAGAACCACGACACAGTAGAAGTTATGTTTCATTCATTACCAAATAAATGGAAAGAAGGAGAAAAATCAATACCGCAACTTCGTCCGAATCCGGATTTCTTCCTAGCTCAGACAGAGATGCAGCCAGGACTTTCCAGGCTGATGTTTTTCCTCCAATTGGATCACCCACAATCATAAAGCCATGCCGAACCAACATCATTTCGTAAACCTAGCACGCAAAAACAAACATTTGAACAAAGATCCATACGAGAATGAGCATTTGAAAAAATAAGAGATGACTTTTTGTCTATGCTTAACGCCATTGGTGAAGTCCTTTCAGTTTTCAGTGGAAGAAAAACATTAAATTTCCTAAAAAGACAACAAGAGCTTTATTTGACATTGCAGGGTTCATACTCTTTTAAGCTCTTCAAATTCCATGATTTCCATGACTTTTCCATGACCTTTTCTAGCTTTCTATGAACTTAAGTTTAGCTGTCACATAAGAAATTTCTAAAAACTCTCCTTGTCTTAGGATATTTTCTGACATAACTCAGTTCAAATTTCAATACATTAACGACCTCTGTCCGCCAAATTTCCTTCCGATTGTTTGATAGAAACTCGTCTTTGTTTCATTTTATCCTTGCTTTGACAACTGCAATTTATTTATAATTATACTTTTCCATGACCAACCATAAAATTTAATGACTTTCCAAGTTTTCTATGACCCATACGAAGCCTGCATTGATTATAACATTGTATATAGATTTGCGCTATATAAATATTAAAATATTATTAAAATATTATTATTATGCGTTGGTGAGCTGCTGTACAGCACGGCACAAGCGAAAGAACATGAAATTTAAGGGAGCGCAATAATAACGGAGATGCGTGAGGTGGTTTCAAGGGTCAACACTACACACCTGTATAACTTTGTCAATAAACCAAGAAACTGCTTGCAACCCCATGTTCTTGATGTTACGCTTCAGCGCCTCTTCCAAGACACCATGGTCTGGGGAAGGCAAAGTAATGCCTGGAAACAAGTCTGACACAATCCCTTCAAACAGAGGCAAGTCTTGCGATAAAAACTATGAAAAGAACAAGAGAAAAGAACGAAATATAGGAGCACCTTTCAATAAAATTAAAACGAGAAAAATACAAGGAGAGCAACGAAAGGAACTACAATTATAATACGAATCTGAGCCAATCAGAAAAATGTTTTAAAATAATAATTAATTATAATTATCGATCAAATTATATATGAAATGAATCATACATTGAAGTGCGAATTATGACATCAAGTGAAGCTATGATCCTCGCAGTTATGAACGCAATTTTAGCAAGGACTTCAACGGGGTTTGCTAAAATTGCGTTCATAACTGCGAGAAAAATAGTTTCACTTAATTATTATTATATAGATGTCGATGACACACCGGGATTTTTCTTTTCCTAAAATTTGATATCTTCGTCGGGCAAAGTGAAGATACTATGTTCAATAGCACTCCCAGGCGACAAAATTCGTATCCCTGCGCGGTCATGTAATATCTTCAGTCAACTTAACAAAGCTTTTTAAATTAATCATGCTTACGGTCTTTTAGAGCGATTTTCAGTTGAGTGTCGAAAGCAAATAGGGAATTCACTACTTGCACAAATCCCATAATACACCTCTTTTACCCCCAAAAATCTGCATAGGCATTGTCTTCGACTTCTCTTGGGACATTTTCATGTCCCAGGAAAAATTGCAAACAATTGCTATGCAAAAGTCTTGGGAGGTAATAGAGGTGTATTATGGGATTGAGCAAGTAGTGAATTGCTTTGGTTTTGCATTACTTCACTCAGTGATTGGTTCAAAGTTCTCGCCGCCACTTTTTCAACCAATCAGAAGTGAAACCAAAACCAGTCGTGGCTCGCGCCTGCACATTTTCCCGCGCTTTGAGTCGGCTACGTGTAATTACTTGGAGCTTTGATTGGTTTACTGGATTGTCTCCGTCCTTTTTGATTGGCCAAAGTAATTACTTTGGTTTGGGTTTTACGACACTCGATTGAAACTCGCTCTATATCGACTGCTGCTGCTTCTACAAAATCAGGGCAAAAACAACAGACAAAATTATACAACAAAGCCTCCTGTCATCCTCCATTATCAATAACGATCTTGTAGACTATAAAACAAACAAACTTTTGTTCCCCGGGATCCGTTTCTCGAAAGTCCCACAACTTTCCGGCCCAGTAGTCAAACTCTACAATCAGTTTGCTTTTTGTTACTCAGAAAAAAATTTACAAGACTAGCTTATCAAAACAAGCGGATTGCACTTTTGCAAATGGCCTTTCGCGCAGGGAAAGTTGTCGGGAATTTCGATGAACGGGCTCCTGATCTCACCTTGGGTAAATTGACGTCCATGATGGATCTGAGAAGCAAAATATCCTCATCTTGCTCTGGATATTTCAGCTTTAAGTTTCCAGCAGCTGTGAGAACCGACTTGACAGCCCGCATTCCATAATCATAATGATGCTGGGAAGACAGCTAAGGAGGAAAAACACTTCTGAGGTCAGTTTCGCTTTCTTTACCTGTGTTATCTCCTAAACCCAAAATTTTCCGAAGTGCATTTCTATTAATACACACCACTTGAAAATAATCCTATTACCTAACTTATCATAACCATTACAATTTTCTCAAATTTGATTCAGTGGTGCGTTAACTGCTTTACTTTTCACTAATTCTTGTGTAGGGTTGTAATCGGACAGTGAAATCGGACGCCTGTAATCGGATAGTTACATCAGCCAATCATGCACTCAGGCTTAATCGACCGATCACAGAATTTATCACAATAACCATAGCAACAGCCACTTACCCTACCAAACTGGGGATTTCCCAAAATTGACGAATTTGTAACAGTGGACAGTGAAAAAGGAATGCATTTGTTTTCTCGGAAATTGTAATGGTTATGATTAATTGGTAACAGGACTTCGTGCCGTCCAATTCATTCTGTAATCGTACTTCTAACGATGAGAGGTTTTGAGAAACATTTTAGAATAAAAAATAGCGATATAAAAATATGACGTTTCGGCGACGACATGTCACCATTATCAAATGCAAATTATAAGATAGTGAACGTCATATACTCAAAATGACTCCATTCCAGCGAATCTGTTTATTTAAAATTTTTTTCCCATTCTTTTATTTATTCCCGCCTCGTTTATTCCAATGTAATTTGTCACTCACTATTGTAATCGTTAAACAAATCGGACTCCCGCTGCGCGACGCGACGGCGTCTTCGACCCAGTCCTAATCGGCTATTTCAATGTGCGCGCGCCGTCGTCTTTGCCGTCGCGTTGTCTTTGCTAAATCACTCTATTAATCACTCGTATGATTACAGACCGTATTGGACCCCACTCAGTCCTGATTCTTCGAATCGAACAACAGGTTACGTATTGATCATTTTGGATATTTTTTTTTCTTTAGTTATATCACACAAGTATTGAATTCCGCTTTTACTCGTAAAATGAAGAATAAACGATCACTTTTCAAAGGTTGCTGAAGTTGTCCTCGTGGTTGCCCGACTCGAGCAAGTTTAGCAACTTCTGAATAGAGGTGTAATGATAAATCCCTTACTTTACTGAGTTGGCCTCATGAGGTGGCCATTGTAAATTGCACGAATGCTACATAAAGGACAGCATTTCCTTGCACTTTCAACGATGAAATATTTTCTTAATAAGGAATACGTAAAAGCGGCTCAATCAATGGGAGTGACGTTTTTCTTGCCAAGGAAATAAAACTCAGGAAAACAGGTGACGTGGGTAACACAGTGAAGCAATTCTTAGAGTGAAAAGACATTATCAAATTTTACTATTAAGTCGTTCAATTCAAATAATTCAAATTACCTGTATTTGCAAAACAGTATACACTACATTAATAACAATAACGAAAATTAGTATTTAATTTTTGTGTGCAGTACTGCTACAGTGAATGGATTCTTACTACACTCTTAAAATTACCACACTTTCCACACCTGTTCAGAGCAAAGCCTGTAGACAGCCACAATCTTGGCCGACAAGCTGCGAGCATTAACGAATCCCATAGAATAAAGACTGATCTCACTGATCAAAGCATAATCAGGAACCATCATCGCTACAGTGCGGAAAAGAACCTGAAAATGATAATGTAACAAACGAATTCAATAACAAAAGGCAATCTCAATGAATAACAGTTCTCCTCGGTTTTCTTCTCGTATGAACTGTCTCATGAACTAAGCGATATCTTAAGTTAGGTCGTCGCTAGCTAGAATGCCGCCATGGTTCAGCCAATGGTAAAGCTTCTCTATCTCCTATAAACATCACTTGAAACCCACAATTACTCAATTCGTTTTGACAAGGCAAGTTCTTAAACACGGAACGCTGGAATGGTGGAATGCCGGAACGGCGGAATACTGGGGAGCACGTGCGTTTTTGAGAAGCGGACGGCAACCGGAAGAGAACATTTCGCGTGTCAGGGCAGTGGTGTATCCCAGATTTTTATACTTATCATCTCAAAAGGAGAAAAGATTCTTAGCAATGTAAATGTGGTTGTGTGAAGACAAGTTAAAAGGGAAAACAGCTCACTTCCGGTTGCCGTCCGCGTCTCAAAAACGCGCGTGCTTAAGCTCCCTACTTGTACACGGAACCCCGGAATACTTAAACACGGAACGGTGTGAAAAATAGCGGAACAGTTCACCTCAAGGTCGTTCCCACCACTTGACATGAATGGCTTGGTAGAGCGTACACCGTTTTCAGTGATTGCAGTATATTACTCTCACAACCGAGAACGCAGCAATACGTATCCCCAAATCAAACCCAGTAAAATCGCGATGCAATTCATCCTAATTGCATGTTTATGTTGAAAGAATGGGGGAAACGGTTTCAACTTCATTCAAAAGAAATGTTGGTTGTTAAAGGAAAGTTTAAACGCTTTTAAACTCATTTAACATTTAGGAGGCAGTGTGGCCCAGTGGTTAGGGCGCTTGCCTTGAGATCCGGAGATCCCGGGTTCAAGACCCGCTCTGACCACTCGTTGAATTTGATCCTGGTAGTCCCTGGTTCAACTTCCCAGCTGCACTTGTAAATTAGCCAACTGGTTTGCCTCCGGCCAGTTGGGATTCTTAACAGTTGTAGTTGTTGTGTTCTGTCGTTTCGTTGATTCATTGGCCCTGAAAAGCTCCTATGGGGAGCGGTCAATTAAGTATGTATGTATGTATGTATGTATGTATGTAACATCGCTGTTCATCAAAATCGAACGGATGGTGAAGCAAAAGCGGATGCAGTTTGCCCGGGCCTCGTTGAAGTTTCGAATTTGTAAAAACAAAAGGACCGAGCGTTCTAATGAAATCCGAGGTTGTAAAGAGCTGCGTTGTATCACCCGAGTTGAGACTGGGATGGCGACCATGGAAAAACGTTCGGTTAGAATATGTGATGCCCACCCACCTTGAGGTTATCAGGGAGTTCAGCTCGTCCGGCATAACCAGGGTTCATGGTGATGAAAATGGTACAAGATGGATCCAGTGATATTTCCGTTCCTTCAAACACAAACTTGTCGACTTGCTCCATAACCGCTCGTTGGATTGTCAAGATCTGTTGAGCTACAACTGACAGAACCTGGAAAAAGATAGTTTATATCAAGCGAATCAAAACTTGACGTACCTAGTTAAATACATAATATAAATCATAACTTGTGCACACGTATACTGACAAGAAATAAGGAACTTTATTCAAGACTCAAGAGATTAATCTTTCGATCACTTACTGCGGATAACAAGTACTTATGTTAAAAACGCCACCAGAGGCAACGGTCCGAACAACAAGATATTGCATGCATGGTATCATAACGGAAAACAAATTCTTTGCACAGGCATACTAACCTCCAATTCAATCCTGTTAAATTCATCAAAGCAAGCCCAGGCTCCTGATTGTGCAAGTCCTTTGAAAAATTTGCCCATGGCTTTGTAGTCCAGTCCATCTGAACAGTTGAAAACCACACACTAACGGAAAGTGGACAGTGGTTCAGTTAATAGGTCATTTTACAATAGGCCATTTCCGCGTTCATGTCTGCCTCCTCTTCAAGGTGAGTCTAAGTGCGAAGTTTTTGTTATGAAAATTAGTTTTCATTCATATGTAAAGAAGAACTAATTATACCATCACAAAAAACTTCGCACTTAAACTCGCTTTGAAGAGAAGGCAGACATGAACTCGGAAATGGCCTATTGCTTGATTGGTGACCCAGTCTTTGAGGGAAAGTTAATCACCATTCACACAGCATCATTTCTATGACAACAACGCTAACTCGGAGATTTGTATCATGACTAGCTCAACTCAAGCCTCGTTTTCAATAAAAGGCCAGGTAACTTCACAATCTAACCCTAACTCTTAAATGGACTATTGAAACGCTGGCAGAAAGTTATTTGTACCCAGTTAGCCAAACCTCCGACCCGTGAGTTCAATAGATAGAGGATGGTCATAAAATGCCGGAGGACTTGCATTGGTTCAAATACGGTCGGAATAATACTAAGCGTGTTCACACACTTGAACAAAACGTGACATTTTTGCACCTACGTATAACACTACCTATTTAAATGTATGTGAACGATGAGGTTTTAAATAGTCTAATTAAGTAAAAATAAAGGAAATTGATCACAGTCTTAAGGGTAACCGTTCCATCAACAAATATCAATTTAACCGCACACCGGTGGCTCAGTTGGTTGAGCACCGGGCTGTCACGCGGGAGGTCGTGAGTTCAACTCAGGCCGGACCAACGCTCAGGGTCTTTAAATAACTGAGGAGAAAGTGCTGCCTTTGTAATTACATCTGCAAATGGCTAGACTCTCTAGTCTTCTCGGATAAGGACGATAAGCCGGAGGTCCCGTCTCACAACCCTTCAATGTTCATAATCCTGTGAGACGTAAAAGAACCCGCACACTTGTCGTAAAGAGTAGGGCATGTAGTTTGCGGTGTTGTGGTCTGGTCTTTCTGGTCTGGATAGGGTAGGGTGGAGCACCTCGCATAGGACCTCGAGCCTGTTCTTCCCTCTGGGCAGGTTTGCCCAGTAGAACAGACAAACCAGATGTCTCGTAAAAACAAAAACAAAACAAAACATCATATAAAGCGGCGTAATTCAGATTTACGACTTAATTTGGTAACTAGAAATAATTGTAGAGATTCATTTCCTTACTTGCTTAGCAACAGCTTTTGCCAGGTCTTTACAGGTCTCAGTCTTGCCAGTCCCAGCAGGCCCCTCGGGGGCACCTCCCAGGTTCAATAGGAGAGCACCCATGAGCGTCCTTTAAATGAACGGAAGAGAAATTGCATAGTGAAAGGTGAAACTTTGTTAAATAATTTTTTTAAGATGGCGTTCGGCTTTTCGAGTCTTTTATAAGACTTGAAAGCCGCGTTTTAAAACAGTTTTGCACATGCTAACGAGGAGAATGAGTTTTTGTTTCAGTTTGATTGGTTAGATTTCGCCGTTTTTTTTCCGAACTGTTAAGGACGGTGCTTACTATTGTTATTGCGCATACGTTCTGCGCATCTCGAGATACTCGGGTTTCCTATCGGTGATGCTTACTAATACAGGGATATTTTTGCGCAGCTTGAAACTATCCGGCCCGAGGTCGTGGCAGTACGGCCCTCGCGCTCGGTTAGTAAGCGGTTATTAAGATCTACAATTCCTGCATAATCTTAAACCGGGGCAAAAATATCTTTGAATTAGTAGGCACCGCCCATAACGGACTTCACCTGCAACCCCCCTACTTCTTGGGGTTTTTTTAGTGATTAAGGGCAGACCTCTTAAATATCTGTTTTTTCTTCCTGTCCTTTGGAAAAGGAAAGAGTGCTCCTGGGACTTAAAGGATGGGCAATAATAAACCAAGGAGAGAAAAAGGTAGCAAGTGAGTAATTGCCAAGTTTGCTTAAAAGGCTCGTTCCATCATCCAAACATCAAATTAGTTGTGGAAGTACCTATAGCATCTGTCTGTCAGTGGAGTGATGACAAGTCTGCCACTGTTTCCAAGATACTCATAACCGTACTTGACAGCGGTTGTGATCATTTTCACAACAACAGCCTTGGTTTCCCAGTAGTAACGCAACTGGCTTATCCACTGAAAATCGCTTGGATTTGTCACACCATCTTCCCTCAATTTAGCAACCACGTCACGCGCTGAAATAGAAAAGGACCTGGTTAGCCTAGCAAAAATACTCAAATTAACTCATCAAATATAAAAGGGTTTACTACGGAACCGTGTAGTAGTCAATATACGCGTTTATGCAAAAACAGTAGGTGTATAAGCACTGAACTTTGTTGCGAGTGGCATCACTGGGGGCTTAAGTTATATGGTGCAACGCAAGCCACCAAATTGCAAACAAAGTCGAATTCCATTGTTGTTTGATAATTGGACGACCGGGGTCATTCGTCCAACAAAAGAAATTACTATGATAAATTGTTATTTGACGAAATGACGCTGTTTTGCCGGCTGGCAGTGGGTAGACGTATGCAGGGGATCTGATTCAATCTAAACCTGTGAAACAACCTGAATGACTAATTTAAAGCAACTTACCATGAACGTCAATGACAATCAGAGCTCCAAGTGTAATCCGTGACATGGAAGTCAGAGTTCCTCGCACAAGTTCAACTATATCTTCAATCTGTTTTGTACTCTTTTTGTAATAGTTTTCTAAGCCATCCTGCTTTGGCATGGCCTGCAAAAATTCGAAGGGCAGAATAATCCCATGAGGATTAGTCAATGCTCTTGTGGGGTTTAAACTCTTGCTGGGAGACGAGCGCAAGCTGAGAATTTGAACAAGGTAGTACCCAGATCAACTCTCAGATCACACTCCAGTATAATTAGGGATCTCCAAATCTCAAATACTGCGCCTATACCACAAGGCCCCGCTAGAGTAATATTAGCAACTTTGAAATCTTTGACGAGGCGGCGCCACCAGATCGTTCTCCGTGAATCTGCAACGTGAAATGACCAAATCTAGAGTTTTATGGAAAACGTAAACATAAAACAGCAAATTTTAATTTTCTTTCAAAGCGTCAGCACCATCCATCCAAATTCTGGTCGTGTATAGTTCGCCAAGTTTGTATAAGTTGAACGAACTGAATGAGGAGAAAAAGTTTGTTAAATGTTAACTTGCAATTTAAATTCTGTTTTCGTGGTTTTACGATAACCACGCACGAATTAACTCTTGTCTTACCTGTGTGACTTCCATTGTCCAGTAAATAATACTCGAGGCCAACACTACTTGTCCCGGCCAAGCTAGCACCCATTCTGTTCTGGGGTTATGTGGGTAAGCGGTAACCGCTTCAGACATTACCTCTTGAAGGCTGAGCTTCATAACTTGTTCAATCTAAACGAAACACTTTTCGTTTAAGTGCAACTTCTCCATCTCTTAAAGACTAAAGAGAGACCCCGTTTACAACATTACGTCACGTTACCACCCAAAACCAGTACCGGTCACTTTCGAAGACTGGGCGGTGAAGTTTGTGACAGCTGAGATCTGGGAAAAGCAAGTCTATTTACAACATACATGCAGTTTTGTCTTGGACATGGTTCAAATCGTTTAACTCAAGGAGGACGGTATCAATCCTGAAGCTCTACTCTTGCCATTAGACGAATTTGAAACGCCTGAGATAAGAGCGATAGCAAACGATAAAAACTGAATAATTTCTTATTTCCTGGGCAATTCGTTTCTTCCACAAAGGAATGTTTTATTCCATTCTAAGCAGTGCACTGTTACCCGCGAATGTTGACCGACGACGCCGTTGCTGTTGCCGTTGCACGTTTTTCTTTTTCTGCTGTATAACAAATCACTTAATAACTGGTCTCTCGGGAAACAGTTCACTTTGTTTCCCTCGAATCTCAATGTTTCCCTCGGCTGCGCCTCGGGGAAACATTGAGATTCGAGGGAAACAAAATGAACTGTCTCGCAGGAATAAGTTGACTTATAATAGGTTGAGTAGCATGAGTCACGTTAATTTAACCTTTATCCAAAGAACCCAAACCGTCTTTGTACCTGGGAAGACTCTTAAAAATGACGCATTTACCTGCAATAACCATTTTTCTACCAAGCCACGTGAATGCGCTGGAACAATTTTCCTTGCAAACTTGACAGTCTCTCCCTCAGCTGACATCATGGCGTTAATCTCCTTTCTCTCGTCGAACTCTAATTTCGCAATTCCTTCAAAACACTTCTTAAGATGCGGTTGAACACGCAACGGATCTTTTGTCTCCGATAAAATCTCCAATAATTCGTCATTTGATAGAAAGAAAAATCTGCAAATTTAGACGAAAGGATTCCAACCTTATTAGATAAAATGGCACTCAATTGAATGAACAAATAAAAGTTGTTGACGAAAGCTAGATATACAACGCTATGTATTGTTCCACATCGAAGAAGGAATAAACAGTGCAGCTGATTTGTCTAAAGTTCAAAATCAGTTGGATTTTGAAAGAAGGTGAAAGAAACTTCTCGGAGCGAGAACGAAACTATAACGTCTCTCGAACGGGAAAGCTTGTTACAAGGGAGTTAGCGTTACTTAATTCTGATTCGTGCATAAATGTTACTTTTTTTTTACCTTGGAAAAAACAAGCGTTTCTTCTCCAAGTATTCATTTAATCCCTTTTGTATGTCTTCTAAAAGGCTCTGGACAAGCAACAAAAAAGACGATTGATCAATTAAATTGCGGACAGATCACTTTGTCTTTAGTAAGTGTGCGTTACCTCCGAAAGCTGCAGTTTATTCAGCATTTGGGGCTGTGACGTCACAACTAATGCATGGGGGTCCTTCACTGCCTCTGTCATGATCTTCCTCCTTTGCAATTCAAAAAAACATTAAACCCAGTGAGTTTACGCATAAATAATACCGTTGTCGTGAAACAACCTACAGGCAAATCTCGGCTCCAAAGTTGGCCACCTCGAGATGAAAACCTATCACCGATTACCGAAACGAGATCATTAAAATTTTTGTTAAAGCAATGTGTACAACAGCATTTCAACGAGGTGTCATTACCTCCTTTTCATCGATTTTCCCTTTCAACAGCAAATAAGCCAAAAGGAAAATTGTAATTTGTAATCCACTTTCTTAGGGAATCCTGAGGTATTGTTAGTGCGGGCCGATTTCTCCAGATCGCGAGCAGAATTTAGTCCTTTCATCGCCACTTTCTACCAGAGGTTTGCAAAAGAAAAGTGTCGGCTGGCTTCTTTAACGGGGCTTCAGCCTAGTGGAAAATTAATTAACGGAACAAGGAGCGTGAAATTTGTACGAGACCTGCAATGACTGTCATTCACAGTGGCACCGATCGATTAAAGTGGTAACGAGGTTGAAGTTACCCACTGCCGCTTTGTTCATTGCCTAGGAACATACTGAGAAGTGAAGAAACGAGCCAAAAAGAAATCGGCGACCAACGCGGGCCTTGCAGGGGAACGCAGGAGAGAAGGCGGTAGCGTCATTGCCCCTTCTCTCTCTCTCTCGCCTCCGCACTCTGTTCTTCCTCCAGTGTCCAGTCACAGGTTATCTCGGTAAACTTTGCTCATCATGCGCTGACAATCTCGTTCGCAGGGCCTCCTTTGCCGAGAGAAGCAGAGAAGAGAGACCCTGAGAAAGAGGTTGCAAGTGCCGAAAGCTCGTGCCACAAAGTTAATTAACACACCAGTATTTGTCCACTGTGCGGAATTTCTCTCCTTCCTCAGGCATTTGAGCTTGGATATCCTCTGACGAAAAGATAGGCTCTAGATACAACCATGAAGCTTGAACCTGTTTAAGGGATCAAAATCAAAATTAAACTATACAACGCAAAGCCTGCACACAACATAAAAAATTGACTCGGGAATTCCAGAAACGGACTTATTTTGGTAGTCTCATCAAGGGATATTTGTTGAGGTTTCCCTGGTCACATATTACAAAAAAGAAGCTGGACGATCTTTTTAAATAAAATTGCGATGAGATGCAATTTTGTGTTAAAAAAGCCATGTGGTAGGATGAGGGATAGACTGTCTTATCGTTAAAACTGGGGACCTGGTTTACTTGAAAATTCTATCTACATGAAACTGACTATGAGATGTGAAGACAAATTGTTACAAACCTTTAGCCAGGATTCCACAATATCTTGCATCAAATTCTAAAAATAAGGGGGAAAAACGTGACTAGTGAATATGCCTGACCGTCTGTGAACAAAACTGAATGTGAAACATAAAAATGTGAAACAAAAACCAGACAGCCTCGTTCCCTGGGGTATTTGATCTAAATATAAAGGCTAATTTATCACTGGAAACGAAAAAAAATCGCCAACCTATGTCAAACAAAACATGAGATAAATTTCAACTTACTAGTTTAGTCTCCCATTCTTTCATTTCTGCCTCAAAGGGAACAACAAAAGGTGAGCCCTTCATCGTCAAAGTCTTGACAATATGATCATCAAGCAAAACCTGTTGAAAAAAACACGATCACATTACTAGAAGGGCTTTGTGTTTGGGTCACAAGAAAGTCAACGTCAGTAGAACTGATAGCGATTGCACTTCTTTGATATAGTTAAAATTCAGAGTTAACGTTGCAACAGTATCGGTCAATATTAGTTGAGTGGCCCTCTGGGAAATGAAACGTCCATAGGGTGGGGACAGTCAGAAGTCTGGTACAACACAATAAAACAATGGGTACCCAGAACGTTCCTATCAACAGGGTGTGGAGCATGAGGTTAAATTCGGAACGGTCAACCGATAAAAACTAATTCAAATGAACCATTTTACAGTTGTAGTTATTAAGTTACCTGGCCTAAGAATGGAAGCGTGCATTAGTTGTGACGTCACAGCCCAAAATGCTGGATAAACTGCAGCTTTCGGAGGTAACGCACTCTTACTAAAGACAAAGTGATCTGATCCTATTTTGATACAAACTTTTCTGCTTTCTAATGTTAATGTAGACTAATTAGAATCACAACAACACAATTTACATGATAAAAGCAGTGAGTTCTGTATCAATACGAGGTCATCGACAGCCTCGCTGCCATTCATAGGCTAGGTCACTGAGCAAACATCTGTAATATGGCCTATTAGGGTGCGTTCGATTGACCGTATTCCGGGATAGGAATAAATGGAATATAAGTTGGGAATCCTTCGTTTTTACGGAGATTCACATTAAAATTGTCAAATAGCCGCTAAAATGCGATTTTTGTTATCCTTGCTGCTTAGAAACGCGCCAAACATACCGCTTTAATCATCTCTCCACGTATTCTTATTCCGGAATAGGGTCAATCGAAGGCGCCCTTAGTGTTAAAAAAGGGGATATGAACCCGATGTATCAAGATGTTTAATCAGCTGTTCTGCTGGGCTACGGAGCAGATGTAAAATGATTGCCTGTAGATTAAAGGTTAAAAGGCCAGTTATAAAATAAAGTAAAGTAAAGTGAAGTGGTGCATTTATATAGCGCCTTTATCACAAGTCTCAAAGGCGCTTTACAATGATCAATTTACCCCCAGCGGACTGGAAGCATATACAGGCGCAAATTGCAGCCGCTTCTAAGCAGTCCATGCACTTAAACCACTTTTGTCCAGGAATGACTGCGAGTATTGTTTAGAGTACTTCATAATATTGAAAAACTCCGAGGAAGAGCACGACCCACTGCGACATCGCTACGACAAAAGGTCAATATTTTCATTCCTTGGCTAATTCTCACCTGCAGATCATCCACGGCAGAAAGAATGCTTACTCCCGTGTCTTTGTACTGAACAAACACGAACTCGATGTCCTTCCACTCTTCTGTCATTCGATTAAGAGCCTAATTGAAGAGAAGAAAAAGAAAGAGGGAGTGTCGGAAATACTTTAAATAGCTTTCTCAAACTCATTAA